>NW_020664439.1:20309591-20324723 GCF_002925995.2 Terrapene triunguis
CTTGAATAGGGACTGGGAGTGGCTGGCTCATTACAGAAGCAGCTTTTCCTCTCCTGGAATTGACACCTCCTCATCTATTATTGGGAGTGGACTACATCCACCCTGATTGAATTGGCCCTGTCAACACTGGTTCTCCACTTGCGAAGTAACTCCCTGCTCTCCATGTGTCAGTATATAATGCCTGCATCTGTAACTTTCACTCTATGCATCTGAAGAAGTGAGGTTTTTACCCACGAAAGCTTATGCCCAAATAAATCTGTTAGTCTTTAAGGTGCCACCAGACTCCTTGTTGTTTTTGTAGATACAGACTAACACGGCTACCCCCTGATACTTGACATTATGTTAACAGTGAGATGGTTTATCAGGAAGTTATATGAAATATTTGCAAATATGCATCTCAAAAGAAATTGGTGCCATGTTCAATCATTTAATGAATAAACAAAGGTTTGCACCATTGGGTGCAATCATGAGTTGGAAAGAATTAAATAATATCTTCTTTAAAGCCTTTTCCAAACATAACTTTTTTCCTTAAAGTTTGACAGTTTTAGAGCACTTAGAAAGAAATTACTTTCAATAAGAATTTCATAAGGGTTTAACTGAGGTTTTTCCCTGTAGAGGATGGAGGAGGGGGAAAAGGCACAGCCTAAAGTTTTTAATGACCTAATATAAGAAAATATTAATTCAAAAATTACTATAATGTAGAGGTCCACCTCACAAAAATATTGTGATGCTTAATGTATAGTAAGTGTGCAAATATTAACTGAGAATCTCCTAGCCCTGTACACCTTTAATCAATCATCACACCTTTCCCATGAGGCAGGGTATTTACCTCTGTGGATATCCATTTATTTTAAAATGTACCTGTTAAGTTTTAATAAACCAGCTGTATCTTGGTCTCTTGAAGTTTTTGTCCCTCACGTTTCACTGTGCTAGAATTGTGTGATCCTCTCACTCTAGGGCTGAGACCGGATTACACTGCTGTAAGCATGCAGATTCCTTTTCTCTCACATGATGAGGCTAACCATGTAATCTCCAGAGACTGAAGATTATGTAAATACTCCAAGACTAGTCAGCAGTTCTTTCATGGAAACAAATTTTATGTAGAAACTTAAAAGTATAGAGAGAAATGGAAAACTGAAATGCATATTTAAACAGAAAGTTTTGTTTTCCCTTAAGACGACCTCAGTCAGTCCTTTATTAGTTTCAGGCACAGAAAGTGATGAACAATCTTTCATTCTCTTTTAAGCAGAGATCTTTCTGTGACCCCCTCTGATTACAACTGTCCTGCTGTCTTCCTAGGCCACTTCTCTAGAGGGCATGTCTGTGTCTGTCTTGAGTAGAACAGACTCTCTGCCGTTCTAGTGGGAATCCATTACCATATTGCCCTATATCATCTTTGTTTCAGAAGGCAACCTATTTAACTAAACACTCCCTACTGCCAAAGCAGCTGAACCATTTCCAAGGGATTCCGTCCTTGTGTTACCTGCGTAATAGCCCAGGAGATGGCTGTTTGGGTGGAGGGGCTGCTGGGGTTTTAATGGCCATATTCACCAACCATCTCATGAGCTGGGAGTCAGCGGGTGAGAGGTCTAAATTTGTGTCTGGGCAAACTTTGCCTTCATAAAATAGCTTCAATCCCCCTCACTTTTTTCTGAGTTGTTAAATCAATAATTAGATCAAACATAAATCATAGGTTGTCACTATGCCCATCTAAAGCGCCCTGTGCATGTACAGGTAACTAATTAATAACACATATATGCTCTCACTAATACTGAATACATTAAGTTGTCCCAGGATCCACTTTACTCATCAGTAAAGTAAGATACACATATGAAGAGGCCACTAATCTAGTGTCTCACCTTTGATTTGATTTTTTTTCCAGAGGCGTTAACCACTCTTAACTTCATCTGAAGCCAATGGCAGATTCCTTAGGTCGTAGTCTTTAAAAGTGCATCTTGTCTGCTACTGTTTTGCCTGTGCATTTAAAAGGGGTGTATTTATTGAAAGTCTGAGGACAGACCCTTGATTTTAAGCATGGATATGCCTTTTTTCACTCTCATACTGGCATATGTAAAAGGCTGGAATGGATCCTTGATCTTGGCTTTTGTTGGTTTGTGCCAAGCATTAGTGTTTAAATATAGCTTTATGCATTTACTTATTTACAAATTCACTTGCATTAATGAGACCCTGTAACTGTTAGTCACAGTCTCTCTTGTGATTAACAGTGCCCTCTCTCGTGGCCGGTTTTATAACCGAAATGGTTCAAACAATCCTGAGGTCCCCAAAACAAAGTCCATAATCCTAACATGAAAATTCACAAGCAGCCCTTGTTCTTCTGCCACACACAGAGTTCTTCTTCTTTCCCAATCCACTCCACCCCCAAAGCCTCCAGTCCCAGTCCTTTCTGGCTGGAGCTCAGCCCTCTGGCCCTAATTTCCTTCTTCCTGTCAGCCACCCGCTGCAGCTTCCAAACCCCCTGGCACCAGGATCTTCTCTGAAGGCACATTTATTACTTCTTGCAGTCTCCTGGGCTTTCCCATTCACTGCAGCCACCTGCTGCCCTTTATATCCCTATATAGGGAATTACCTGATCCAACCCACATGTGCCTCTTTAGTAATCAGGGTTGACTATCCCCAAACCATGGTGACCGCTTTCCATCTGAACAAGAAAATGGCTAATCCCAAGCTTGATGTGCAATTCTGTGGTGAGAGCATCAGCCATGAGGCTAACCCAAAATATTGCGGTGTTACGCTATACCAGAGTTTGACCTTTTGACAACACCGCGAGAACACCCATGATAAGGTCAGGTCTTGTGTCGCACTTATCAGGAAATTAACCATAACATCATGGTCTCCAGTCCAGGGACCTTACGAACCACAACAATTGCCTTGGTATATTCTGAGGCTGAATACTGTGCACCAGTGTGCTCTCACAGCAGTCACACTAAACTCCTTGGTACTCACTCAATAATGCCATCCACATAGTGTCAGGGACACTCAAATTGATTCCAGTTGACTGGCTTCTGGTCCTATCACACATCCAGCTTCCACAGATTAGAAGAGCTGCCCAGATATCTCACTTTTTCAACCATGTCAATGAAAACACAAGGGTCCCCTTGCATGATGACCTGCAGAACTTGCCAAAGACAAGATTAAAATTCCACAAACCTCTATGGAACCACATCAAGACCCTTACACTCAACGTCGATGCTGAGGCTCAATGGAGAGCTACATGGAGTGTATTGAGCTCTCAAAACAAACAGCTCATCGTTGACCCTGCCGAGGAACCACCAGGTTTTGATTTATGTCGGAAATACTGGTGCAGATTGAATCGCATCAGGACATCTCATGGGAAATTTGGACAAACCCTCTTTAAATGGAAAATGAGGCAAACACCTGTATGCAACTGTGGCCACTAGGCACAGATGATGGAGCACGTTAATCTGAGTGTCCCCTTCGTTCTTTTTCCAGGTACCTGAAGGACATTCACCAGCTCGCTGCTGTGGCAATATCCTGGCTATAAAATCTATATATACATTTGTAACCATTGTTACCTACCCAAGCCACATGAAAGAAGAAGACTATTCCCACACCCTTAAGGGACAAGCCACCCTGTTCCAGACCCTAACTGATAAATCAGTGCAGTCCAAAATCAACAAGATTTTAAGAGTATGCTTTTTACAAAACAGGAACAGAAATTCTTTACCTTCAAACTGAGACTTGATAAATCATTTTATAAATGCTATAGTTATTTTTAGAGCAGTGTAACACATTCATAATACCCTTGCCTGTAAAACACTGGCTGCAACTGGAGCATGAAAACTTTGGGACTTACTTTTCCACTTTATCCTGCCTCCTCGGATGAAATTCTCTGATAAACACCACCCTGCCAGAGAGCTTACTCTGTAACACAATAGTTTCTCACTGTAGGCTATACAAGTGACAATTCTAGACTTCATATAGGACATTAAATATGTAAGATTCAAAACTGGAAATACATTTTTTAAAAGGTCAACCTAAGCAATCATTACAACCCAAATACATTTTTTAACATTAGTGTAGATTGTAACTTTTTTCCTAGCTCAGGGATGTCTACTTCTTGTCCCTACTAATACAGTGCAGCTGCTTGGAATAGATAATTAATAAAGACTGCTTTCTATATTGTCTTAGTCTATCCTAGTCTCCTCCTTCACTTGCTACATGTATAGCCTTTAACGGGAGTCAAAGAACAAGAAGCACTAATTATGAACAAGTCTGATAAGGTGGTATCTGATAAAGGGCTAATGAATTCCATCTCCCCTTAAAAATGCTGAGAGTTGTGTATGCAATTCTCATTTTCATATGTAGAACTCTGTACATGAATAGTCCAAAAATATCACCATTTCATGGTCAGATATTTTTTCTGATTTTCATTTTGGGGAAGGAACAAAAGAAATCCTCAAATTTTGAGGTGCACTTAGTGTTTTCAAGGAGAGTGTATTGACTTCCCTGGAATTACCCTGGTCTATGATGGGATAAATGAAACCATATCCTGCAACTGTAAACTACTACTTCTAGGCCGAGAATTTAAATTCTGGTAGCGTACAGATATTCTTTGTTTATTAAAAGCAAATGTCCACCCCGGAAAAGCAGGACTTTATATTTGAATTTTGGGGGAAATAGTTTTGATTAAGAATAATCCTGAACAGTTTAGTTACAAATTAATACCTTGATTCAGTAGACTCATATTCAGTTTCATAGATTACTTGGGATGTAAGCACATGCTTAAATACTCTGTTGAATCAGGGCATTAAGTATTGTAATACCTTTTAATCTTGGCATATATTTTGTTCAGATACTCCTGGTTAAAAAGTTAGTAACAAAGCCACTCATCCTGACACAGACTCACTCACTTTGAGAGATGGTAAAGTGTAATCTTCTTTTTAAATGAACCCTTAATCCCCGGAAGTCAAATCAGGACAATAAGCAAATCTTGCTGTCCTACTTGTCAGTTTGTTTTACAGCTATAACCGTCCCAGTTTCTCTGTATCTAACCAGAATCCTGCAATTCCTCAATCAGTACCACAACACAATGGCTTTATATTCTCTGAATATATGTCAAAGGAGGAGTAAAGACAATACTAAGCTGCAGTGGCATGTACAAGTGGAGTGCTCATAGAAGGGAGATTTTGCACCTCGTGGGTATCATGGGGGGGGGGGGGGGGGCTGTCAGTTTTGACTAGGTTGGAATATGGGCTGTTGATGGTGGTCAGAGCAGAGCCTACTGGGTCAGCATTAGATTTAGTTGGGAATTTTCCAAAAAAATCAAAGCTATTCATGGGAATGGTAAGTGTCAAATGTTTTTTGAAGACGTAAAATGTTTGGGGATTGTCAAAATGTGTTCCAATTCATCGCTTTTGAAATTTAGTTTTGTTTTTCGGGTCATACTGACTTTTATTTTGCAATTGTAGTTAATTTTGTACGGGAAAGTTACTTTTTACAAATCAAAACTCAGTCTTGCAATTATCAAAACGGAATGATTTTGATTGGCTCAGATTTTTTTTTTTTTTTTTTTTTTTTTTTTTGTTCTTAAAATTTTTGAGGTGGAATCTCAAATTCTTGTAGAATGGGAAAAGTGTTTCCATCTCTGTACCCAGCATTTATCCAGTTCACAGTTCTATCTACCGTGGATATAAAACACACGAGGGCAACACCATACATTGCAATATCCTTCCCTACTCCTTCTTTGTTCCATGCATCTGCACACAACCTGATGTCTTGAGCTTTGTGCAGGGGGGGGGCTGGATTTCACTCTGGGGGATTCTGTGTTACTGCTGAACTGTCTCTTCAGGGGCTCTTTCTGCGAGGAGTTCCTGCTTGCTGTTTTCCCTCTCAAAATGGTTTTCTAACTCATACCAGTTTCAAAATCTTATGAACAGTTAAACAGACTCTCTCTCTCTCTCTCTCTCTCAATCCTGATTGGGGTTTTTTCCAGGCTGCACAGTTCCCTGCCATGATATCTCCAGCAAGTCAGATGGCCTCAGTGGCCAGTGTCTGCCTGTTGCTTTCTCTCCAGCGGCTATAAACCGTAAGTTAAAGAACCTACCTGCATTTTAATTAGCTTATCAGCCATCACTCCTACCTCCAATAAGGGCTCTGGTAGGTGATCAGTCCTTCAAACCCACACAAGGCTTTTCTGTTGTTACAAGTTCATAACTTCTTCAACTCAGAACAAGCATACCCACAAATAATTCAGTCTTTCCTTTAGCCAGATTGGATTTTTGATGTTTGGGTTCTGGGAGTAGGTAATTAGCAGACAATGGTTCTCTCTTCAGGGGGTAGCTTCAAAAGGTTGGGTCTAGAGGTGGGAATTTCCATTCACCTCCCCCCAGGTATTTCTTAGGAAATCCACTTAACATTGTTTGTCCCCAAAGTTCCTTCTTGTCTGGCACATTGTTTAAAATAATCCTTTGAAGCTCATAACACTCCCCAAGGTTTACATTGGCCATGTCTCCCCCCCTAAAAAAGTAGCATCCAATCCCACAATAATACATAAACTTTGGAGTCCATTGTACCGAATGCAAAAAACCTTATTGACTTATCTGTCACAGAGACAATATTGGTTAACATAACAATCAGGAATCTTCGCCCACACGCTGCTTCACCATTGTCGAGTTTTTTGTAGGCATCGAGACAAAGGACAGTTTTAAGGACAGATTTGAGTTACATACTATCTCTCTTTAATCATATATTTAAGGCCAGAAGGAATCAGAAGATCATCCAGTCTAACCTCCTGTATAATGCAAGTGATAAAATGTCATCCTCTTGTTCTGAGCAAAATAACTTGTGGTTAACTAAAGCCATATTGTCCAGAAAGACTTCTAGTTTTGATTTGAAGATCCTGAAAGAGGGAATCTCTCATTTCCCTTGGTGGTGTGTTCTAATGGTTAATCATTCTGACTTGTAAAGTTGTTCCTTATTTCTGACTTGAATTTGTCTAGCTTTAACTTCCAGCCATTAGTTCTTGTGATACCTTTCTCCACTGGGTGAAAAGACCCTTTTAGTACTGGATGTTTTCCCTCTGTGAAAGAACACTGTAGACAAGTCCTCTCTCAATCTTTTTTTGATAAACAGATTGAGCTCTTTAATTCTCTCACTGTAATACATTTTTTCCCAACCTCAAATCATTTTTGTGGCTCTTCTCTGCACTCTCACCATTTTTCAATTTCCTTTTATAAAAAAGTGAACCCCTAAAGAGCACACAGTATTCCAGTATCTGACTCGCCAAGGCTATAAATGGAGGTAAAATCATTACCTTACTCCTACTTACTACTCTCCCTTTTATATACACAAATCTCACATTAGCTGTTACCTCGTAACTCCGATATCTCATGTTCAGTTGCTTATCCACTATGCCCCCTAAATCCCTTTTATCGTCACTTCTGTCCAGGATACAATCCTCCATTCTGTAGGTCTGGTTTGCATTCTTTGTTCCTGGATGTATGACCTTGCATTTGGCTGGATTAAAATACATTTTGTATGACTGTCTATCTTGCCAAGCAATCCAGATTGCTCTGTATGACTACCCTGTCTGCATCATTATTTACCACTCAGCCAATCTTTGTGACATCTGCAAACTTTATCACTAGTGATTTTACATTTATTTCCAGGTCATTGATAAAAATATTGAATGATCTGGAAATAAATGTAAAATCACTGCTGATAAAGTACAAAGATTGTCTGAGTAGTGAATAATAAGGACAGGGTAGTCGTACAGAGTGATCTGGATCAGTTTGTGTGTTAGATTTATAATTCAAAGTGGGAGGGGGATGCACCAATCTCCAGGCTACTTTATTTGTTTCTTTTTCTTTGTCTGAACTCTGCTTCCATTGTGTAGTCGCAGGCGGGGCTATTGCCCCTATTTGTGTTCGGGAGAGACTGATAAATTTATGCCTGAGTTCAGTACTTTGTATAGATTTATACATTAATCCAGTGAAATCACAGCACATAATTGAAGGGACAATCTCTGAATATTTATCAAGGGGTATCCGTATCTGGAAGAAGTCAGATGCGTGCTCTCTGTTCCAGAGGGTCACTGACTTGATGGTTGCTTGATCTGGTCACTAGCGTGCTGGGATGAGGGGGAGGGGAGAATATCTATCTCTAAATAAGTACAGAATTGTTCTTAATCTTAAATACTTCAGTGGTCTGAGGGTGTAAGACCTGCATTTCACAAAATGATTCCACTGTGACCATGGAGGCATTCGCCGTACAGTCTTGCTCGTTTAGAATGTACCATGTTCCATTAAGGGCATACTATGTACAGGCACTCAAATATGGGGGAAATTATTCTTTATTCCCCTCCATGAGGAGGAAAAACAGATTCCTGTTGTGATTCTTTGTGACCGAGCAAATCACCCTACACTCTCTCTTCCCCTGTCTGCAATCCCAGCCTAATACCTATCACAATAACCATTTCTCCTGTATTCACATGGCACTGTTGTATCTGGTATGACAAGATATTTACGTGCCAGATGCACTAAAGATTCATATGTCCCTTCATGCTTCAGCCACCATTCCAGGGGACATGGGTCCATGCTGATGATGGGTTCTGCTCGATAACAATCCAAAACAGTACGGACCGATGCATGTTCATTTTCATTGTCCGAGTCAAATGCCACCCGCAGCAGGCTGTGTTTTTTTTTTTTTTTTTTTTGGTGGTTCGGATTCTGTAGTTCTGCATCAAAGTGTTGCTCTTTTAAGACTTCTGTTTAGCATACCTGGCACGTAAATACCTTGCAATGCCAGCTACAAAAGTGCCAAGCAAATGCCTGTTCTTACTTTCTGGTGACATTGTAAATAAGAAGAGGGCAGCAGTATCTCCTGTAAATGTAAACAGACGTGTTTGTCTCTTAGTTATTGGCTGAAAAAGAAGTAGGACTGAGTGGACTTGTAGGCCCTGAAGTTTTACATTGTTTTGAGTGCAGTTATGTAACAAAAAAAAATCTACATTTGTAAGCTGCTTTTTCACGACAGAGATTGCACTACAGTACTTGTATGAGGTGAACTGAAAAATACTTTTTCTTTTGTTTTTTTAGTGTAAATACTTGTAATAATAATAATAAATATAAAGTGAGCACTGTACACTTTATTCTGTGTTGTAATTGAAATCAATATATTTGAAAATGTAGAAAACATCCAAAAAATATTTAAATAAATGGTATTCTATTAATGTTTAACAATGTGATTAGTTGCGATGAATTTTTTTCAATCGCTTGACAGCCCTAATTAGAATAAATCTTAAAACCTCTAAAAAAGTTGATGTATCAAATAACCCATCACAGTATAAAGGTCTGATATCTTGTGACTAGCAAGGGCTAGAAATTAATGCTACATATCATTGGAAAGTCTGGGATACTTCTGTGAGTTAAACATGTACTGTTCAGATGTATCTCAAGAAACCTGATTTTAAAATAGTCACTGGTTTGAAGTGAATGTATCAAATATTTTGAATCCCTGTTTTATCTGATCTATATTTGTGAGGGAAAGAGGAATAATTTTTCAGTTGATATTTGTGTGTCTTCCCCCCCCCCTTAAAGTAATAGATTGAAAGCTTGTTGCTTAGTGATTTGCAATGGTAGAAACAGACTTTGTTGAAGCAGATTGGTGGCAGACGACAAGTGAGTAGGTCAAAATGAAAATGTAAACAAAGTTTAGAAGATGGCTGCAGAAACAAAATAATCTACTGCATGACTACCATGAGTATATGACATGTAAATGTGTTGTTAAAACTTCATCAAAAAGCACCTATATGTAACTGTGAACTTATACATAATTTATAAAAACAAGTACAAGAATGTTCCATTGGATCAATAGTCACTTAAAGACAAACACTGGTTACCATTAAAAAAGTAACATTTGCCAGTAGTTACTACAATGGAATTGGCAAAAGTGTATTTATTATTCTATTCTGAATTGAGAGGAAACCCATAATATCTGGTAATTCTTGATTAATGTTGTCTTCTTAATAGTGATCACTCTGTGTCAAAACTCCGCAAATAGTTCATAATGAATAAAATACTCTCTTGCTTTGATCTCTTTGCTGAATATCCATGAGAAGATAATGATTTCTTCAAAAGTATTTGCTGTTCGCTGTGTTATAAGTCTCCGTTTTTGTTTTTTGGATTGTTTACAAAAAGTTCTCTGTGATTATTCAAAATTCAAGTTGTGATTGGTCATGTGTCAAATGGTATTGTTCTGTTCCCTGATTGAGGATTATTCTTCTTGGGCCATATCCTCTGATGGTGTGAACCGATTTATCTCCATTGACTTCAGTGCAGCTGTTGTGGATCTGGCACTGTATTAAGGATGAGGTCTTGAAGAATCCACTGAGGCTGAGAATCTGTTGTGGAGAGGTACTGTTTAGGAAGATAAACTGGATTGGGGGATTTTAAGATAATATATTTAAGCCTTTTCTGGGGCTCATAGGCCTTGAATAAGGTATAATTGCTATAACAATTAGATTGGTTGGGTACAGAATTTCAATTTGTTTTCTCTCCTTCCATTCACACAAGATAATGTTGTTACCCCCATTTTACAGATGCGGGAACTGAGGCACTGAGACTCTAAGCAACTTGCCCCAGGCCATATAGGAGGTCTGTGGCAGAGCAGGGAATTCCTGAGTCCCAGGCTAGCATCCTTAACCACCAGACCATCTTTCCTCTCTTCTAAATGGTATTGTGGTAATGCCTGGAGATGCCGATCAGGACATAGCCCTGTTGTTTATTATATTATAACAACTCCCACACAAAGAGCTATTTTACTCCTGTACACTTGTTCAGATGTAGCTGGCTGGACAATGATGGGAACTGGTGATGGAGGAATCAGGGCATTAATCTGTGACACATATTGTTTGGCAATGTCCTATGTGTCAGTCAAAATAGTGTAGAACAATAAGTTACTCCTAGGTTCAGAATTATATTTGCTATAAGATTTTTCTTCAATATAGGGAGCCACCAGACATTTTTCATAAAATGGACTATAATTGTTTTTAGCTTTAGAAAGAAATTAAGCCATAGAAGGTGGCTTTTGCATCCCACTTTTAAAAGACTGATGTATTGCTATAGCAGAAATTACTTCATGTGAACATAGAATTGAATCATAGAATATCAGGGTTGAAGGGACCTCAGGAGGTCATCTAGTCCAACCCACTGCTCAAAGCAGGACCAATCCCCAGACAGATTTTTGCCCCAGATCTCTAAATGGCCCCTTCAAGGATTGAACTCACAACCCTGCGTTTAGTAGGCCAGTGCTCAAACCACTGAGCTATCCCTCCCCCTTATAAGATTAATGAGAACTGAAAAATGGCATGTGATGGAGAAGAATTTCTCTTATCTAAAGAAAAACAGATGCACAAGTGAGAGGCACAATATAGGAGATCAGTAGACAGTTGTTGTGAAGGTGAAGTACTGGAGGAGTCTAGAAGTTTTATTATAAAGAACCACAAGGAGCCTCTCACCTTCCCCTCATAAAGGCCATTGTAGCCCCTGCTTTCAAGGGACCACAGGGCTGCTCATTCGTGTTCTTGTGGTACAATTTACCTCAAAAGAGGCATAGTCCTGGCTCCTTCCCTCACTTCACACTGACCATACAGCTGGCCACCTGCACTGACGGTGGTATTATCATCCTAAGGGATGCACTAGTTTAAACGTAATGCCTGTGTACCAGAGTGCTGGGGAGAGGGGGAAGGGAGAGGTTGTGCTTCTCAAAACAACATTCTCCTCAGCATCCATGGGGCAGTGTAGATCTTCACAGCCTCCCCATCCCCAAGGGTAGGCTTGTATCTTAATAGCTCAGTTTGGCTCAGGGTTTGTTTTATATTTGTCCATAGCTAGTTACTCATCCGCCTAGTTTTCACTTATAGTTATATGAACAATGGAGACCATTTTATAAAAACAAATACATAGAATCGATTTCTGTAAGCAGTCATGTGAGGGAAACCTCATAACTCAAATGTCTGCAGAAGATGACCACAGAGAGGCCGCAAAGACAACCAAAGTGAATTCATTTTAATAGGCCTCTGCTGGGGTAAATTGCCCTAACTCCTTTGTCTTCAGTTTATGTCTATTTATGCTAGCTGATAATCTTAATGCAATTCTTTATAGATGTTTTTTCTGTATTTATTTCCTAGAATTTGTCTGGCCATGTTATCCATGCACACAGTATATAGTTAGTGATTTATATGCAGGATGTAAATACAACATAAGATAAATATTCTGGATACATTTTCAGTTAATTTGGATTCTGGGAAGCTGTTTGGATCTGTCTAAGCCATTAATTTCTGTACTGGTTGGCAAGGTGAACAGCAGTGGATTTGAAATAGTGACAGGTGACAACAATTTTTAAAATTCCATGTATCACAAAGGAAGAGGCAGTATAACGAATTAAAGAAAAATAAGTCAAGAATAGGAAAGATGGTAGAAGGGGGACAGAAAAATGTGTGTGTGAGGGGGGAGAGGGATGAAATTTTTCTCATTATGAAGGACAGTGAGCTTAGGAGGACTTTATTAAACCAGTATGCATTTCCTGCCCTTTCTGACCTTTTCTATTGGCTCACCTTCACAGAATGCATTCCACTTGGTTCCATATCAAAAATTCATGCTGAACTTTAACAGCAGTACACAAAATGATATTTCAGTGCATAAATGTACCAACTGGAGTGAATTAGTCTGTTCACATGTTGTTAATAATTTATAATTCCGTGATCAATTATGGACATAAACCTTACTGCATTTTCCATTTGGTTATGACAATTGATGCCAAAAGTATTAGGTTTTTTTTTTTAATTGGTTTCAGTCTTTGCATAGATTTGTATACTTATATGATCCCACTGTATTTTCTATCGCTTTATATAAAACACACATTGTGACGTTAATCCCATATTCATCATAGAAATATGATTATGATATGAATATGGCAGAACTAAGATATACTTTATGCGAGATTGCTCATAGACTCATAGACTGTAAGGTCAGAAGGGACCATTATGATCATCTAGTCTGACCTCCTGCATGATGCAGGCCACAAAAGCTGACCCACCCACTCCTGGAATAATTCTCTCCCTTGACTCAGCTGTTGAAGTCCCCAAATCATGATTTAAAGACTTCAAGTCGCAGAGAATCCTCCAGCAAGCGAACCCTGCCCCATGCTGCGGAGGAAGGCGAAAAACCTCCAGGGCCTCTGCCAATCTACCCTGGAGGAAAATTCCTTCCCGACCCCAAATATGGTGATCAGCTGAACCCCGAGCATGCGGGCAAGATTCTCCAGCCAGACCCTCCGGAAAAAAGTTCTCTGTAGTAACTTTTAATATCCCATCATTGACCATTGTTACTAATTACCAGCGATGGCACGTTATTGACCTATTGACTAAAATCACGTTATCCCATCAAACCATCCCCTCCATAAACTTATCAAGCTTAATCTTAAAGCCAGAGAGGTCTTTCGCCCCCACTGTTTCCCTCGGAAGGCTGTTCCAGAACTTCACCCCTCTGATGGTTAGAAACCTTCGTCTAATTTCAAGCCTAAACTTCCCGACGGCCAGTTTATATCCATTTGTTCTCGTGTCCACATTAGTACTGAGATGAAATAATTCCTCTCCCTCCCTGGTATTTATCCCTCTGATATATTTGAAGAGAGCAATCATATCCCCCCTCAGCCTTCTTTTGGTTAAGGTAAACAAACCGAGCTCCTCGAGTCTCCTTTCATACGACAGGTTTTCCATTCCTCTGATCATCCTAGTGGCCCTTCTCTGTACCCATTCCAGTTTGTATTCATCCTTCTTAAACATGGGAGACCAGAGCTGCACACAGTACTCCAAATGAGGTCTCACCAGTGCCTTGTATAACGGAACCAGCACCTCCCTATCCCTACTAGAAATACCTCGCCTAATGCATCCCAAGACCGCATTAGCTTTTTTCACGGCCACGTCACATTGCCGACTCATAGTCATCCTGCGATCAACCAGGACTCCGAGGTCCTTCTCCTCTTCCGTTACTTCCAACCGATGCGTCCCCAGCTTATAACTAAAATTCTTGTTGGTCATCCCTAAATGCATAACCTTACACTTCTCACTATTAAATTTCATCCTATTACTATTACTCCAGTTTACAAGGTCATCCAAATCTTCCTGCAGGATATCCCGATCCTTCTCTGAATTGGCAATACCTCCCAACTTTGTATCATCCGCAAACTTTATCAGCCCACTCCTACATTCGGTTCCGAGGTCAGTAATAAATAGATTAAATAAAATCGGACCCAAAACCGAACCTTGAGGAACTCCACTGGTAACCTCCCTCCAACCTGATAGTTCACCTTTCAGTACGACCCGTTGCAGTCTCCCCTTTAACCAGTTCTTTATCCACCTCTGGATTTTCATATCGATCCCCATCTTTTCCAATTTAACCAATAATTCCTCATGCGGTACCGTATCAAACGGTAAGATATCATTGGAAAGGTTATGATTTACTGAATGTGATTATCCAATTTGTATGTATATATCATTTCTGTATCTAAAGTTAGGAATATTGACTATGTAACAATTACAACTGTGTGTGTATATTTGGGAGACACCCACCAGACAACTGGCCATCACAGCCTTGATAGGCCATTAGGAAGAAACAATAAGACTGAAGATACTAATCTCTCTCCTTCCTGAGAAGTATCCTGGGATGTAGCTGTGACACTACCAGGTTAGGTGGTCCTGTCACCTGATACAAAATACCACCTTGGACACTGCTGGTACTTTTCCTCTGTAGAGAGATGGGGATCAAACAAAGGTTTCCCGCCTTAGGTAAATCCTTTTTAAGGCTGGGGAGGGGGTTAATCAGGACTCCCCTCAATTGCCTACCCAAGAAGAAGAACTGCTGAAAGGACCTGTAGTCAGGGCCGGCTCCAACTTTTTTGCCGCCCCAAGCAGCAAAAAAAAAAGCGCCGCCCCCCCCCCTCCCCCCCCCCCCCCACAGAGTGCCGCGCCGCCGAAACCCCCCCCGTTGAGCGCCGCGCCACCGAACACCCCCCGCTGCCCACCACGCTGCTGAACCCCCCCCCATGCGGAGCGCCGCCAAACATCCCCCGCCGAGCGGAGCACTGCTGAAC
>NW_020664439.1:20325123-20325544 GCF_002925995.2 Terrapene triunguis
TCCTCCGCAGCATGGGGCAAGATTCTCCAGCCAGACCCTCCGGAAAAAAGTTCTCTGTAGTAACTTTTAATATCCCATCATTGACCATTGTTACTAATTACCAGCGATGGCACGTTATTGACCTATTGACTAAAATCACGTTATCCCATCAAAC
Organism: Terrapene triunguis; assembly: GCF_002925995.2. Taxonomy (NCBI): domain Eukaryota; kingdom Metazoa; phylum Chordata; order Testudines; family Emydidae; genus Terrapene; species Terrapene triunguis. The sequence continues at coordinate 20,325,278 of NW_020664439.1, forward strand.
CATCCCCTCCATAAACTTATCAAGCTTAATCTTAAAGCCAGAGAGGTCTTTCGCCCCCACTGTTTCCCTCGGAAGGCTGTTCCAGAACTTCACCCCTCTGATGGTTAGAAACCTTCGTCTAATTTCAAGCCTAAACTTCCCGACGGCCAGTTTATATCCATTTGTTCTCGTGTCCACATTAGTACTGAGATGAAATAATTCCTCTCCCTCCCTGGTATTTATCCCTCTGATATATTTGAAGAGAGCAATCATATCCCCCCTCAGCCT
>NW_020664439.1:20325644-20326862 GCF_002925995.2 Terrapene triunguis
TTCCTCTGATCATCCTAGTGGCCCTTCTCTGTACCCATTCCAGTTTGTATTCATCCTTCTTAAACATGGGAGACCAGAGCTGCACACAGTACTCCAAATGAGGTCTCACCAGTGCCTTGTATAACGGAACCAGCACCTCCCTATCCCTACTAGAAATACCTCGCCTAATGCATCCCAAGACCGCATTAGCTTTTTTCACGGCCACGTCACATTGCCGACTCATAGTCATCCTGCGATCAACCAGGACTCCGAGGTCCTTCTCCTCTTCCGTTACTTCCAACCGATGCGTCCCCAGCTTATAACTAAAATTCTTGTTAGTCATCCCTAAATGCATAACCTTACACTTCTCACTATTAAATTTCATCCTATTACTATTACTCCAGTTTACAAGGTCATCCAAATCTTCCTGCAGGATATCCCGATCCTTCTCTGAATTGGCAATACCTCCCAACTTTGTATCATCCGCAAACTTTATCAGCCCACTCCTACATTCGGTTCCGAGGTCAGTAATAAATAGATTAAATAAAATCGGACCCAAAACCGAACCTTGAGGAACTCCACTGGTAACCTCCCTCCAACCTGATAGTTCACCTTTCAGTACGACCCGTTGCAGTCTCCCCTTTAACCAGTTCTTTATCCACCTCTGGATTTTCATATCGATCCCCATCTTTTCCAATTTAACCAATATTTCCTCATGCGGTACCGTATCAAACGGTAAGATATCATTGGAAAGGTTATGATTTACTGAATGTGATTATCCAATTTGTATGCATATATCATTTCTGTATCTAAAGTTAGGAATATTGACTATGTAACAATTACAACTGTGTGTGTATATTTGGGAGATACCCACCAGACAACTGGCCATCACAGCCTTGATAGGCCATTAGGAAGAAACAATAAGACTGAAGATACTAATCTCTCTCCTTCCTGAGAAGTATCCTGGGATGTAGCTGTGACACTACCAGGTTAGGTGGTCCTGTCACCTGATACAAAATACCACCTTGGACACTGCTGGTACTTTTCCTCTGTAGAGAGATGGGGATCAAACAAAGGTTTCCCGCCTTAGGTAAATCCTTTTTAAGGCTGGGGAGGGGTTAATCAGGACTCCCCTCAATTGCCTACCCAAGAAGAAGAACTGCTGAAAGTACCTGTAGTCAGGGCCGGCTCCAACTTTTTTGCCGCCCCAAGCAGCAAAAAAAAAAGCGCCGCCCCGCC
>NW_020664439.1:20326962-20569558 GCF_002925995.2 Terrapene triunguis
CCCCCCCCCCCCGAGCGCCATGCCGCGCTGCCCCCCGCCACCCCAAGATTGGCCGCCCCTTACCAGGTGCCGCCCCAAGCACGTGCTTGGTTGCCTGGTGCCTGGAGCCGGCCCTGCCTGTAGTGACAAAGGAACTAACCTGAAGGTAAAGGCAGGGGTGAATCCAGACTGAGACAGGGGTCCAGTCTGTAAGAAGAAATAACTAGAACTCTAAGCTACAGAAACTCTGCAACTTGCCTAAAATAACATTTTAGGGTGAGAAATTACTTCTTGAAGGCAGTCTCTTTAAGACCTTAAGATTAGTTTGTGTGTTTTGTCTTATTTGCTCAGTAATCTGCTTTGTTCTATTTGCTATGCCTAATAATCACTTAAAATCTGCCTTTTATAGTTAATAAATTTATTCTGTTTATTATTAAACCCAGGTTGTGCAATTTCTAACTGGGAGAGGGGGCAAGAAGTTGTGCATATCACTCTTCACATTGAAGGAGAGGGTGAATTTTTTATAAGCCTGCGCGGTGCAGATCTTTATATACAGTGCAAGACAGTATTATTTTGGGTTTATTCCCCCAAAGAGGGTGTGCATGTGAGTGCTGGGTGAATCCTCTCACACAGAGCTGATTTCAGTCTGTGTCTGCAGCTGAGTGTGGCCCTACTTTGTGTGTGTGTGTGTGTGTGTGTGTGTGTACGCTGCAAGAGGCCAGAGAGCCTCATTTAGTAAAATAGGGAGGGGGATCCAGGCTGGTGGAGCTGGGGGGGCTCAGTGAAACACCAGTACATTAGATTCTTTGATCCCCCAAACTTCTGAAAATTTGGGAAGAGGACTGGATTTTGGACTTAAACCTCTGAGCTTGAGTCCATTTCTAATATTAATACATCTACTATAAAGTAAGTGCATTTTAATATCACAGAAAATGGCATTGTACACTTTTTAATCATATCAGATCATTAATGTTAGCTTCCCTAATAGACTATTTTCCCATCAGTGTGCTTACTCCCTGGTTTGGAGGGAACACTCTTAGGGAAGAGTGCCAGTTGTGGTGGTATTTTTTGTGATGTGGACATATTAAGCCAATTAAGAAATTGACCAAAACCATCTGCTCAATTTACATAGATCAGCAAACAATATTTAGATGGTAATGAAATCTTGTCACTTCCAGCCTTGGTGAAATATGAACCAGTGACCTAGAAGTGAATGGTGCCATATAGGTCCCCCAAGCTAACCAGATTGGTAATGGCTATTTAACACACATACAATTTTTAGACAATAAAGGATCTATTGTTTTCTTCTTAATCATGTAACTACCATTAATGTCAACAGAAGCTATGTGTTTGCAAAAGAAGAATAGATCCACTCAGGATATAGAGTTTTATATGCTAATGTTCTTCTGGTACATTTTTAATGCACTGCTTATTTTTATGAGTTGTTTATAATTGTTTAGTGTGCATGGTTACTTCAGAGTTTGCTATCAGGTGTGGAATCTGTAAATAAATGGTTTGTATGAAACACTAAAAATATGGAAAAAATAACTGATTTTTAGTGTGAGCAAAGCAAATGTATAATAACCAGAACTAGAAAGCTTCCTCTGCTCCCTTTATCATAGAAACTGGCTGAGATGTGTAGAAACGCACAAGGTTCTAATTTCCTGATTTAACTCTACATTTCAGCAACTCATCAAGATCACTGTCAACTGGAAAGCAAATGGCTTGTGGGGAGGAGAAATTATAAAAGAGGAATTGATTAAAAACACTGAACTTGGGAGACCAGATTAGTGGCCATATTCCTAATTTATAAACTAAATACATTTACAGTGTAAACAACTTCTTTATTCACTTTTTTTGAGGAAAATCTTTTGACTGTCTACTCAAACACACCACTCTTTACCTGAACTAACAGAATTACTCCCATATAAATGTGGAGACTTTGCCTCCATTTGACCATGCCATTTTAAAATGTGTATAACTTTTTTGCAAATGAAATTGAGAAATTCCACAAGAGGGAGCAAATTAATAAGTGTGATTACTGCAAATTCTGTGTAACAAGCTGCCAACTGGATGATTTTTCTAATGCCTGTTGGATATCTGTAGACTTAAGTTAAGCAGGGATTTTTTGTGCTGGTCCCTCACTCTCCCACCCCCAAAATAGTTGTACTGAAGGTGGGAAAAGGCTGGATGTAGGTTAGCAAAAATTCACATTTGTATTAAAAAGCGTTCCATAAACCAGGAAAAGTAAAATGTGTGTGGCATTAGGATAATGAGCTCATTGAATCAATGGCAAGATTCTGTTGACATCAGTGAGCTTTTGCTGACAGAGTTTTCTGTAGAATTCATAGTTCATATATGTTAAGTCAAATCCCTGTTCATAGCTTAATTAAATGGGCTGTTCAGGGAAACCACAAGAGGAACAGAACCCTCTCTCTCTTTTCCCCCACCAACAGCCCTCAGGGTTGCAGTAGTGTTTGCAGCACCCTCTGAAAGATTTTGGCTAGTGTAAGTGTAGTTATGTCCCCCCAACTCACTGGATATGTCTGAACTGCAGAGTTCACTCCAGGGTTACCTATACTCAAATTAAGTCCTCTGAAGGAAGCTTTGCTCCACTGAGAAAGACCACGCTGCAAAATAATACTTGAGCAGCATAGAGTGATTGTGTTACCAGCTGACAAATTGTCTGTAGCCTATACTCCCTCCTGGGCTAGCCAGGTTGAGTTAAAAGCAAAACCATGCTTGAGCTAAGGTTGTTTCTGGGTTTTTTTTGTGTGGATGGGACCCAAGTTAGGAGCAATACTTGAGTATTAATGTGCACTAATTCTACAATGAAGAGAGGCCCACTCTCCTGTGGGCTAGAGTTGTGGTATACCGTGGATGTACAGAACCTCCAAATGGCTTCTCTGTTCCTTGACCCACACCCTCCTACCTTCCTCCCCCCTGTCCAGCACAATCACACAGGTTCTGTAGGTCAGGGAGCCTCCTGCAGTCCTGCGTGCTCACAATAACTTATACATGTGGTTTTTCAAAATATTTGGATGCTAGGTATTTAATGGTAACTTTAATAACTGAGGGCTTGTCTGCACTACCTGCTGGATCGGCGGGCAGCGATTGATCCAGCGGGGGTCGATTTATCGATAAATTGACTGCTGAGCATTCTCCCGTTGACTCCAGTACTCCACCAGAACGAGAAGCGCAAGCGGAATCAACAGGAGAGCGTCAGCTGTTGACTTACCACAGTGAAGACACCGCGGTAAGTAGATCTAAGTATGTCGTCTTCAGCTACGCTATTCACACAACTTCAGCTACATGATCTTAGATTGACACGGTGTGGTAGCGTAGACAAACCTTTAGTGCTCTACTTGCCTCTTGTCAGGGACATTACCCACAACTGTCTAAGGGCTTGTCTAGTATAGACGCGATAAATCGACCCCTGCTGGATTGATCGCTGCCCGCCGGTCCAGCCGGTAGTGTAGACAAGCCGTAAGTTCCTCCAACTAAATCTCAGTGTACTGACATGCGCTTATGTCCCCTCTGTAAATGAGTGCATTAATCAGCTTCTGTGATTATTCAAGGCCCTGCTTATCCCAAATGTTTCTGCTAATATTTTGGAAAAGCAGGGCCATACTGCATTGATGCTCATCTCTAAAAATGATGTAATATATTCTCAATAGTTGAATACTTCAAAGTACTGAGAGATCTTTGTATTTTTAAAGTAAGATTATAAAAAAAACCCAAAGTGCAATATTTCCCTTCTTTGTTTGGAGTGTTTTGCTTATATTGTAACTAGGTTACCAAACTGGCATGATGGGCCTGACAGCTGGTTGGCCAAGTCTGCATATCTGGCAATATCATGTTGCAGGTGCAGGAATAAAATGCTCATTCTCCAGAACAATTGCCTATGGCTTGCCATACGTCCTTGGACTCCTTGCAGACAACAGCTTTTCTTTCTCACTCACTGCACAGCTGAAGAATAGAACTGCATTAATCCTTTTATCCCCAACTTCCTACCATAAAAATTGATTCCATCAAAAGTCATTTTTTCTAAGATTCCTTTTGAAATCAAATCTGCTTTTCCTTTTTTTCCCCTTCAGCAGAGCAGGCAATGTTTGAGTTGCAGGTTAACTTACAAGTTAATTTTGAATCAATTTATTACAGCAGTGACATTTAGGTTTATCACAGCAGGACTGCCAGTGTTTCCATTATAAGCAGAATGCTATATAAAAAATAAATCAAGTTGGGTCAAACTACATGGGTGGGAGGGAATTGCAAATGTATTACTTGGAAAATAGCCTCCTCAGATGAAACTTGACACATCATTTCCCAGACTGAGAAGAATGTATTTTGAATAAAATCTTATAAAATCTATTAAGCTGTTTTAATAAAGAGCCTAATATTCTAAGGCCCCTTCATACTACCAGGAAGTTGTCCTTAGTGTACATGGGAATTAGACCCTAACTGTTGTAGTAAAACAAACATTTTAAGGCTTGGGTGTGCCTTTACGACACCACCATCCTGTATGGGAGTAAAAATGTTACCACTTTGCTATGAAAACCGTAGGAAAAATTCAGACAGACTTGGGCAGTTTTCTTCTTGGGGCTCCAGGGGAGCATGTCATGGTGAGACACGGCCATCTTCTGAAGGGGCAACATATACTTCTATGGTCAGTGTTGAAGGTTAATGTTACTGGCAGCAGTATCCTACAGCCAACCAACTATCACTGCACATATGAAAATATCACATAAATGTATGGCTAATGTAGCTTACAGCTGATACTTAAAAGTGACTGAAGAATAGAGTAGGTGGACCTCTGAGAAATGGGAGACAAACACAGGGATGTCAGAGATTGAAACACAGCCTATCAGAAAGAGAAACCCTGAGGAATTGATGCAACCACAGGCTCTCCAAGGACATGAGGATTTATTAATTGACTTATTTCTCTAAGTTACCTTACTAAGGCTGGATGTAATCTGAGAAGTAGGGATGTTTAGCAGCATTTTCTACTGAGTAAAAATCAAATTAAATTAACTTTTCTAACAATCTGTAGTGATAGATTTTGCTCATTGCTTGGGGCATTCACTGTTCTTGACCATAGGAAAATGAACTTCTGTCCTCTGGTAGCATATAAAAAGTACCTGGCCTGTGGTACTCATTATAGGCAAAGGGCACACAGGAAGTGTTGTCAAGGTGATGGCTATTGTCAGTAAAGCACATGGGAAATCATGGTGGTTATTCCCAATGGTCAAAATAAGAAAGGGGGCTGAGGGTGTATATTATTTCTTCTATTAAGTACTCTGAAACATGGAAAAACATTAAGGGTCTGATTGTCTTCCCACTGTCACTGCTGTAACTTGCTGACTCACGCACTAACTTCAATGGAGTTACCGCAGTCTAAAATCAGCATCAGAGGCGAAGATGATCAGGCCCTTAACGTTTTTGTGTTTCATTTACAGCACTGTCAAGGAGAGGAGAATTGGGCTAGAAACATTCAAATGATATTGTCTGTTTGTTTGTTTGTTTGTTTGTTTTTTAAAAGACAGACTACATAGCGGTTGTCAGTCCTTACTACTGCCAAGGGGGCTTCATAAACTTGTACACACAACTGCTGTATGTCTCAGGGGGCCAAAACCAGTTCTCTTGAATAAATGTATGTAATTACCCCTGAAGTCAGAGTAGAATTTAGGCCTTTGTATTTTAACCCAGACTGATTCCTCTACTTAATTAAAAGCACTGATTCAGCAAGATACTTCAGTATGTGTTTAACTGTAAACACCAGAGTAGCCACATTGAATTTCATGGGACAACTCAGGTGCTTCCAGTAAGATATGGGCTTAAGTCCTTTTCTAAGTTGCAGCCATGATCTGCAATATTTACTATTTTATTTAGATTTAAAAGAATGCCCAGACACAAGCTCTAACTTCCCTGGTAGCAGTTACATTCATAATTTCAAAGCATCACCCAGCAGCATAATGCCGTAAAAAAATTAAACTTACTGGCCACTAAATAATAAATACAGCAGCATATGCTCATCCCACCTGCCCTCAGTTCTATTTGCAACTCTATCAAATTGATGGCTTTTAAAGTGTTCCTGAAGTCCACAAGTGATATTGAGTTTCAAAGCTAACAAAATCCACACTTAGTAGATCCATGTTGATATGCATTGCAGCAATTTGAACACCCCATAACTTGCGAACAAAACCCTGTGTTCTTAGCTCATTTGATAGAAAAGATTTACTAGTAGAATCCTGTAGTGTACAGAATGTTGTAGTCCTGTTGCTAGGACATATTACTCTTATATTATATGCTTCAGAACATTTACAATTCTGCTATGGAATATAATGAAAACTAAACTACACCTGTCAAATGAGCAAAATACATCTTGTAATGCATCATACTTGTTCTATTGTGTTTGTTTGCTTACGCTCAAAATTCTGTAATTCACAGTGGGTATCCTGATCATTAGTGCTAATTAGCAAGATTTTAATGTTTTTATGTAAATAAAGTTGTCACTTCATGCGGTGAATCAGACTTGCAACATATGTCGCTTTCTTTCATTTGTCTATTTTCTTATTTGGAAAGAGGAATCAATTTGTATAGATTAGTGATATCCTTGGCAGTATCCAAGTTGATCACTAATATAGGCTCACCCAATATATGATACCGGAGCATCATCCATAGGGTCTGAAGGTGGGGATGATCTGGGCCAATAAAAGCATTCAAGGGGTCAGTATGAAAACATGGTTGAGTATTTGGACTGGATTTTGAATGTACTTTTTAAAGTCTTAATTTTCTCTAATGGATGTTCAGTGATTGAGCCCAAATCAAAACAAATAAGTCATTTAAGAGCATGTGTACACACAGACCTATATCTGTATAACCATGTCACTCTGGGGTGTGAAAAGTCCACACCCCTGAGCGATGTAGTTATATCAACCTAACCCCCTGTGTAAACAGAGCTGTGTTGGTGGAAGAGCTTCTCCCACCAACATAGCTACCACCTCTCAGGGACGTAGATTAAATATGCTGATAGGAGAAGCTCTCCTGTCGGCATAGGAGCGTCTTCAATAAAGTGCTACAGTGGCACAGTTGCACCACTGTAGTGCTGTACATAAGGACAAGCCCTAAGTGTTACATTGCTGTTAGATTTTGTATTTTAGTGTAAGATGGAGAGATGCTGTGGTGTTGTCTGAACAATCTAAAATGTTGATCGCTGCTACTGTAGCTACAAGCTGATAGCACTCAGTATTTAAGCCTGTCATCATAAGTGACAGAGTCCTACATTAGCTGCAAAATAATGTAAGAAGAAAGCTTTTAATAATGTCCTTTTATAGGAAAAAAATGCACTTAGCACTCAGTGAGAGTGCTAATAGCGTACAATCTGTACGTTTTACATAAAGAAATACTGTCAGGAGCTGGCAAAAATTGCTGTGCTTTTATGTTAACTTTTGTTCTCTTACTTATAAAAAAATATTTCATCCCTACTTGAGCTCTGTATCACAATTAAAATAAAAATTATCTTGCATCATTCTACTAAGTGCCCCTCCACCCTACCCTCTTACTACCTCCCTCCCCCAAAACAAACCACCACAACAGGACAAATCAGTACACTACACTTCCCTGTGAGTGAAGATGTGAGTATGTGCATCACACTTCACTGTATCCATCTACTCTCTTGCTTTGAGCAGGCAGGATATTGAAATTGAAGACAATGCTATCCTCTGAAGTGCTTCAAAGTGTGGAAGTCTCACATATTTCATTACTCTGCTTGATTGAAAGCAGCAGACTGGCAGAACAGGAGCTAAAGCGTGATGTACATGCATGCACCCATGGTTCAAAACATGATTCGAAAATCTAATTTTAGCTCTGCCAGCCTTGACAGTGTCGTTTTAACAATAGTTCAAGCTTTACCTTAATATGAGATCTCTGAAAATGTAAACTCCATGAAATTATAAATATTTGAAGCAGACAGCTAATGACAGAAACGATGAGTTTGAAAGAATACTTTGCTATGCCTTGGCTGACTGTTGCCATTGATTTCATGCTCTGGTAGACCTTAAAGGACAATGGAACATAACATTTCATTTATGGTTTTCATTATGAATTTAAGGTGAATCTAAATTCATTGCTTTTAAACCATCCTAATACTTGTGCATGTTGTTCTTTTTTCAAAGTCAACTGGGCCGAATAGTGGGGAGAGGGGAAGAGGACATGTATGGATGCATGTTAAAGCAGCTACACTCCCCCTGTACATTCCCAGAATCCCTAGGGTAGATTGTGCCTTCCTCAAAGCAGGCTCATGCCAATTGGGGCATAATCTAGTTGTGAATATCAGAAAACTCTGCAGCTACTTCATTCACCCTTTAATCCTATATATTCAAATATAGACATTTCAATTCATTATTAAGTTACTATAATATAAAGAGATCTCTATAAACATGTTAAATGTGCGTTCTTATTTATAAAGTATGTATTAAGCATTCCTTTATTTTGTTTTATTCTGATTTTTTCCCTCCTCCGTCACAGGATAATATAATAATGACTGATAACACTGCTCTACAGCCAAAATGCTTCTGAAATAAATGTAGTCAAACTTTACTAATTCTGGGTCACTGAGAACGAAAATGATGCTTAAAATTGTTGATTGGCTCTAGTTTTCAAGATATGCTATTGGGTCAGTATATACGACCCTTGACTTGGGAATGGTGGAGGATAAGTGAGTTATAAAGAGAAGGGATCTCAATTTAAACCAGAAATGACTAAAATACATCTTTGACCGGATCTATGAATAAATCTATGACGGGGTTTGGACAGTACTTGCTTTTTAGGCAAAACAATGAATGATGCAATCTGAAGCTGGTATTGCGTCATACATGATATGAATTGCATCATGTTATTCCTAAAAGTCATGGATGATGCAATCATAACGAAGCTTACATCACTCTGCTGAACAAATTGCCCTATATCGGCTATAGAAATCATACAGTGTGGTGCTCTCTTATTTGTCAGTGTTTGATTTTGCAAAGGGACACATTTCTGTTTAGCCAAAGTGAGCAGAGATGCCTCGTACTTGTGTGAACAGTGCAGATAACTTCTGCTATGTTTGTGGTGAAGTGACTTTTGCATCACAAAAGCGCAGTATAACCACTATGGTTAAGAAAGCCTATCACCTTTATTTTGGCTGCAAAATTGGAGATCAGGACAAGAGGTGGGCCCCACACATATGCTGCAACACTTGTGCAACAAATCTTCACCAGTGGTTGAACAGGAAAAGGAAATCTATGCCTTTTGCAGTGCCAATGATTTGGAGAGAGCCAACAGATCATACCAGCAATTGTTACTTCTGCATGGTGCCTCCAGTTGGGAAAGGTGTGTCAAAGAAGAAAAAGTGGACTGTGCATTATCCAAACATTCCATCAGCTATACGCCCAGTACCCCACAGAGAAGGACTGCCGGTTCCTGATGCACCAGAATCATTCTCACTTGAGTCAGACGAGGAAGAGAAAGAGGATGAAACTTCTGGTCCTGAACCATCAATGTCACAGGACCCACATTTTCTCCCATCCTCCTCCTCTGAACCACACCTCATAACAAAAGGTGAACTGAATGACCTTGTCAGGGATTTGGAACTACCCAAGAGTAAGGCAGAGCTGTTGGGCTCCAGACTACAGCAGTGGAATCTCCTGGCAGGTGATGTTAGGGTTTCCATGTTCCGTGACCGTCAAAAGGATCTTGTCCCATTCTTCTTCATGGAAGGTGATCTTGTAGCCTGCAACAACATCGATGGTGTGATGGCAGCCCTCAACATCGTTCACGATCCAGATGAGTGGAGACTGTTCATTGATTCATCGAAGACGAGTCTTAAAGCTGTTTTACTGCATAATGGCAATGTTTTGCCATCAATTCCAGTTGGTCATGCAGTCCATATGAAGGAAACCTATGACAACGTGAAACAACTTTTGAGGTGCATAAACTATGACCAACATCAGTGGCAGCTTTGTGGCGATTTGAAGGTTGTTGCTCTCTTGCTTGGTCTGCAGACTGGATACACAAAGTACTGCTGTTTTCTCTGCGAATGGGATAGTGGTGCAAGAGATTCCCACTACATCAAGAAAGATTGGCCACTCCGACAGTCATTGGAGCCTGGGAGGAAAAGTGTTCAGCATCCACCACTTGTTGAATCAAGGAAGATTTTGTTACCACCCTTACACATCAAGCTGGGTCTGATGAAGAACTTTGTCAAGGCCATTGACAAAACACAAGCAGCTTTCAAGTACCTCCGTGGAAAATTTCCAAGGATAAGTTAAGCTAAGATAAAGGAAGTTGTCTTTGTTGGTCCTCCAGATTCGTGAACTTCTTCGAGATGATGCATTTGACCATGAACTGCGTGGCAAGGAAAAGACGCCATGGAAAGCCTTCCAGTTAGTGGTAATAAATTTTCTCGGAAACAACAAGGCAGACAACTACAGGTTGTTGGTGGAAAACCTCCTCAAGGCATACAAAAGCCTTGGTTGCAACATGTCACTAAAGATACATTTTTTGCATTCTCATTTAGATTTTTTTCTAGCGGAGCAGTGAGTGACGAGCACGGTGAGCGATTTCACCAGGACATTGCAACAATGGAGAAACGCTATCAGGGCAAATGGAGCCCATCAATGCTTGTAGACTATTGCTGGACAGTGACAAGAGATGCTCCATTTAATGAATACAAGAGACAAGCCAAGAAGCGCCAAGTAGACACTGAATAGGACTAAACTATGTACATAATAGATTTTGCCTTTTGTTTCATAATAAATTTTATTTACATAACCCTTTTGCTGATTTTTAAAGTGTTACATAAACAGGACAGGTGAAATATTATCATGTAAAGCAACCATAAACACATGAAAAGACCTAGGTTTACAATTTATGATTAAAACTCTACTATCTACACAATGTACATAGACATAAAATGTAAAAACTTAAATATCTTAGAAACAGTAGCCAATCAGTTGTTTTAATTGTCATATTTGAATTCAGCACATCAGAATACATAATAAATAGCACATTTTATCTCTGAAGCAGACGACTTCTCAAAAATTGTAGACCAGTGTAATTTCTCACTCTTAGGCCTGGTCTACACTAACCCCCCAAGTCGAACTAAGGTACGCAACTTCAGCTACGTGAATAACGTAGCTGAAGTCGACATACCTTAGTTCGAACTTACCGCAGTTCAGACGCGGTCCACACGCAGCAGGCAGGCTCCCCGTCGACTCCGCGGTACTCCTCTCGCCGAGCTGGAGTACCGCAGTCGACGGCGAGCACTTCCTGGTTCGACTTATCGCATCCAGACCAGACGCGATAAGTCGAACCCAGAACTTCGATCCCCAGCCGCCGAACTAGCGGCTGGGTGTAGACCAGCCCTAATTCTCGCAAAGGTCCTGAGAGAGACAACCAACATCTAATACATTTATTATTACTGTGCCATTTCAGTCACATTATTTAAGAAACATTTAAGAATTTTATATTGATGCCAAATATTCAAGAATATCCATTACAGAGCTTTATCTACAGTGTTCTGTTACTTGCCTGGAAAAAATATAATATGGCTCTGAAGCCTTTAGAAATAGTGATAAAGGCTCGGATTTTCAGAGCTGCTCAGTAGAGTTAGGTACCCAGCTCCTATTAGAATTCAGGAGAATTTGAGTAATGTACTAATTTCATTAGTCGGCTTTGATTCATAGCTCCATAGATTTTAAAACAACAAAGGACTGTTTATGATCATCTAGTCTTATCTCCTATATACGCAGGCCATCGACTTTCACTCAAGTCATTCTTGTATCAAGCCTATAACTTCTGTTTGAGCTACAGCATATCTTTTAGAAATACATCAATATTGATTTAAGGACTTAAAGTGAAGGAGAATCCACCACGTTAAATTATTCCAGAGGTTAATCACCCTCAGGTTTTTTGTAAATCGAACCTTATTTCTAGTCTGAACTTGTCTATCTTCAGCTTTCAGCCACTGGACCTTGAAAATCAGTGTGTCTGTTACAGCTGTCCCCCTGCTGGATTCTGAGTGGCCGCCCCCCCTGGCCATGGAACTGACCAAAGTCACAGCCTGGCCCTGCTCATGGAAATGGCTTATGCAGACTGACTGGAGCCATTGCTCTGCTCGGGGGGGGCTTTTCGCTCCTTTGTCTAGCTTCTTTGTTCGGACCCGGCTCGGTGTAAGGTGCTCTGCTCAGGTATGCAAGACCTAAAGTGGCCACATAGCTGAGCATATGAGTCATACCTGTGGCTCAGAACATGCCCAGGCATGCCTATGCTTACCTGCAACCTTTCCCTGCCTTCTCTCCTCCCCTGTATCAAAAGGAGCCAATCAAAGTTACTGGCGGGAAACTGCCTGAGTTTGCCCTTAAAACCAGACATTTTCTGATCAGACCCCTGGAGAAGGTCCTTGATTTGCCACCTGGTCTGATCAGCTAGGGGTCTTTGGGGGGCCCTCTCCCCGCTCTCGTTTGTTTTTGAGCTTACCCCCGTTTTAAACTCCCCTCCCACGAACAACGAATTTGTGCCTGGAGATCTCCTGATTATTGTAAGTGAATTGAGTCCTCTCTGCGTCCTCTGATGCTTAAACTGCTGTTCCTGCTGCTGCTTTGGGGATTGGTATGGAAAAACCTCTTGCACCCCCCCCCCCCCTTGTTCTGGCTGCTGGCTTCTTTCCCAAGCAGGCAGACCCAAGCTAACTCCTTGGTCTGTATCTGTAATCTGCTTCTAGAAATAAGGCTGCTTGCAGCCACCACTAGTTAAACACCACCCCACACCCCCCCCGAAGCTGTATCCTGGGCACACACCACTCTGCCCTCTGGAACTACCCCTAGTATAAGGTGCACCCATTAGGTTAGGTTTAGCCTTTAGTAATTTCATTTTGCATAGCTGTGGTTAAGTTAGGTTTAGAAAATTGCTTGCATTGTACTCTGTAAGTTAGGCTTAAAGAATTGTTGCATTGTGTTTTGTTACTTGCTAATTTGTGTAGTCTTGGTTAAGTTAAATCATAGATAAGATTTTGCTGTGTTCTGTATAATTGTCTCTCTGCTGTTTAAACTTGCAGCCTGTCTGCTCTCTGTGTCTCCCTGAGTTTAAATCTCCCTCTGCCTTTGGCCTCTGCTCCACCACGTGCTCCTCTTCCCCCATCCCCCAACCTCACCCCTCTACCACTTTCTCTCTCTCTTTTAATCCCTTCCCCCACGTGCTCACTCCGTTCCCACTGCTGCCAAACCTCAATTGTATTACTGAAGTCTAGCATAAAACCCCATTGGTTACCCCTTTTTCTCTCTAACACACCTCACATTTTACATTTACACCACTGTGACACATTTTTACCTAAAGTTGTTGGTTATTTAACACATTTTACCCATACTGTTAGTTGGTTATATGCTGCTGTGACACACCCTTTACATAGAAATTGTTAGCTACCTGTTACATTTATACTTCACTGTTAATTGGTTACCAACTGTATTGTACCCCACTGTATTGTACCCCACTATTGAACCCCCCATCCTATTTACTAAAAGAAACTCCTCCCCAATTGTCTACTTTAACAAACCCCATACCCCTCACTATTGAATTTTCCCTGTTTTTTGCATTTTCTTAATAAAGTTTATTTTGCACCCCACCAGTGCAGTAGTTGTCCCCCAAGATCCCCTACCTGCTGGCAGGGTCACACAGCCAAGCAGATTTGTGATATACAGTTGGGCATTTGCTAGATGTCTCCAGGAATGGGAATAATTTTGGACAACAGTTAGAATGGGTTTCTAACAACCTACTGTACCTGCCCTAACTACAGGGTTGATCATACTCTAAGGTACCCCACATTCAGAGGAGATTCTCTTCATATGTATCTTCCCTTTCCACGCAGAGGGATGTCCACTGTATCTGTGACAAGGTTTCCTCCTGCTTAGCTGTAAAAAGGGATCCCAAGATTGAAACTTTGTATGCAGAAATGTTATATTATCTCCTGTACATACGTGCACAACTCCTATCAAGTCTGGTGATATGAACTGTCGTCTTTTATATAAGAAAAATATATTTAAAGATCCTATTTGATGAGTTCTGTAAATATTTTGGAAAAAGTTATGGGGTGGGATGTTGACTTTGCAGCCATTGTATATTGTTGTTGCCCCTGTAGCCTGAGTGGTTAGCCAATATGTGGGGTCTTTCAAGGTTGTTCCTATTAGGAGGAGACATTGATATGAGTCGGGTATATTTTTTGGTGCAATACTGTTTGTTTACAAAGAACATACACACAGCTGCTCTGTTCCCCTGAACTCAAACAGCAGACGGTTCCTCTCAGCTGCTTCTCTGGCTTTCTGCTTGCTCTCTCCTGCCTGGCTTTTTTGCCTTTTACTCACCACATGCAGTTTGTCAAACTGAATTTGTAGTCAGGAACCCTTCAGACCACACAGTTTAGCCCTGCTTAGGCTTTGCCATAATCCACAGTGTCTTTGGCCTGGTCTACACTACGAGTTTAGGTCAACTTTAGCCGCGTTAAATCGAATTAAGCCTGGACACGTTCACACGACGAACCCCTTTCTTTCGACTTAAAGGGCCCTTTAAACCGGTTTCTTTACTCCACCTCCGACGAGGGGATTAGCGATAAAATCGGCCTTAGGGGGTCGGAATTGGGTTAGTGTGGACGAATTCGACGTTATTGGCCTCCGGGAGCTATCCCACAGTGCTTCATTGTGACCGCTCTGGACAGCACTCTCAACTCAGATGCAATGGCCAGGTAGACAGGAAAAGCCCCGCGAATGTTTGAATTTCATTTCCTGTTTGCTGAGCGTGGAGAGCACAGGTGACCACGCAGAGCTCATCAGCCCAGGTAACCGTGATGGAGTCCCAGGATCGCAAAAGAGCTCCAGCATGGACAGAACGGGAGGTACGGGATCTGCTCGCCATATGGGGAGATGAATCAGCGCTGGCTGAACTCCGAAGCAGTAAACGAAATGGCAAAATATTAGAAAAGGTCTCCAAGGCCATGAAGGACAGAGGCCATAACAGGGACGCACAGCAGTGCCGCTTTAAAATTAAGGAGCTAAGGCAAGCCTACCACAAAGCCAGAGAAGCAAACGGAAGGTCCGGGGCTGAGCCGCAAACATGCCGCTTCTACGCGGAGCTGCATGCCATTCTAGGGGGTGCAGCCACCACTACCCCAACCGTGTGCTATGAGTCCCTCACTGGAGAAACACACAGGGAAGCGGGTTCGGGGTACGAGGAAGATGAGGATGAAGATAATGTAAATAGCTCACAGCAGCAAGGAAGCGGAGAAACCGGTTTCCCCAACAGCCAGGATATGTTTATCACCCTGGACCTGGAACCAGTAACCCCCGAACTCACCCAAGACCCTGGGGGCACACAGGGGACCTCTGGTGAGTGTACCTTTGTAAATATTACACATGGTTTAAAAGCAAGCGTGTTTAATGATTAATGATTAATTTGCCCTGGCAATCGCGGCCAGTACAGCTACTGGAAAAGTCTGTTAACGTGTATGGGGATGGAGCGGAAATCCTCCAGGGACATCTCCAGAAAGCTCTCCTTCATGTACTCCCAAAGCCTTTGCAAAAGGTTTCTGGGGAGGGCTGCCTTATCCCGTCCGCCATGGTAGGACACTTTACCACGCCAGGCCAGTAGCACGTAGTCTGGAATCATTGCATAACAAAGCATGGCAGCGTATGGTCCCGGTGTTTGCTGGCATGCAGACAACATCCATTCCTTATCGCTCTTTGTTATCCTCAGGAGAGTGATATCATTCACGGTCACCTGGTTGAAATGGGGTGATTTTATTAAGGGGACATTCAGAGGTGCCCCTTCCTGCTCTGCTGAAAAGAAATATTCCCTGCTGTTAGCCACGCGGTGGGGGGGAGGGGTGAAGTGATCATCCCAGAGAATTGGGTGTGTGGGGGAGGGGAAGTAGTTGGGTTTGTGCTGCATGTTAACCCTGAAACCGCAGCCCCTCCTTTTACATTGCAAACCCATTTTAAATGGCCAACCCAACGGGTATGGTTAATGAGAGCAGTACTGTTTGAAACCATCCCCACATGTTAAGAAGGTTAAAAAAGCCAAAAGACTGTGTCTTACCATGGCTGCCTGCAAGCTGAAATCTGTGGCCTGGCACTGCGTGAGTGATCTCTCACACCAAACCGGCAGGCCCTCAATATAAGAGGAAAAATGCGACCTTGTAACGAAAGCACATGTGCTGTGTAATGTGAACAGCAAAATTTAACGTGAAAGAGTGTACCCATTGTTCTCTAAAATGTGTCTTTTTTTAACCACCTCTCCCTTCTCCTCCACCAGCTGCAAATCTTTCTCCTTCACAGAGGCTAGTGAAGATTCGAAACCGAAAGCGAAGGACGCGTGATGACATGTTTACAGAACTACAGACTGCCTCCCACGCTGACAGAGCACAGCAGAATGCGTGGAGGCAGTCAATGACTGATTATAGAAAAGCCCAATATGAGCGAGAGGAGAGGTGGCGTGCTGAATCGCGGGCTGAAGATGAGAGGTGGCGTCAGCTTGCACACAGAAGGCAAGAGTCGATGCTCCGGCTGCTGGAGCATCAAACTGATATGTTCCAGCGTATGGTTGAGCTGCAGGAAAGGCAGCAGGAGCAGAGACCGCCGCTACAGCCCCTGTGTAACCAACAGCCCTCCTCCCCAAGTCCCATTGCCTCCTCACCCAGACGCCCAAGAACATGGTGGGGGGGCCTCCGGCCACCCAGTCACTCAACCCTAGATGATTTCCCGAGCAATAAGTGTTAAAGTTTTAAAGTTTTAAACTGCAGTGTGTCTTTTTCCTTCCCTCCTCCCCCACCCATCCCGGGCTACCTTTGCAATTATCCCCCTAGTTGTGTGATGAATTAATAAAGAATGCATGAATGTGAAGTAACAATGACTTTATTGCCTCTGCAAGTGGTGCTTGAGGGGGGAGGGTGGGGTGGTTGGTTTACAGGGAAGTAGAGTTAACCGGGTGGGTGGGGGGGCGGAGATTTCATCAAGGAGAAACAAACAGAAGTTTCACACCATAGCCTGGCCAGTCACAAAACTCATTTTCAAAGCTTCTCTGATGCGCACTGCGCCATGCTGTGCTCCTCTAATCGCCCTGGTGTCTGGCTGCGCGTAATCAGCGGCCAGGCGATTTGCCTCAACCTCCCACCCCGACATAAATGTCTCCCCCTTACTCTCACAGATATTGTGGAGCGCACAGCAAGCAGCAATAACAATGGGGATATTCTTTTCGCTAAGGTCTGAGCGAGTCAGTAAGCTGCGCCAGCGCGCTTTTAAACGCCCAAATGCACATTCCACAACCATTCGGCACTTGCTCAGCCTGTAGTTGAACAGGTCCTGACTCCTGTCCAGGCTGCCTGTGTACGGCTTCATGAGCCATGGCATTAAGGGGTAGGCTGGGTCCCCAAGGATCACGATAGGCATTTCAACATCCCCAACGGTTATTTTCTGGTCCGGGAAGAAAGTCCCTTCCTCCAGCTTTCGAAACAGAACAGAGTGCCTGAAGACGCGAGCATCATGTACCCTTCCCGGCCAGCCCACGTTGATGTCGGTGAAACGTCCCTTGTGATCCACCAGGGCTTGCAGCAGCATTGAAAAGTACCCCTTGCGGTTTATGTACTCGGTGGCTTGGTGCTCCGGTGCCAAGATAGGGATATGGGTTCCGTCTATCGCCCCACCACAGTTTGGGAATCCCATTGCAGCAAAGCCATCCACTATGGCCTGCACGTTTCCCAGAGTCACTACCCTTGATATCACCAGGTCTCTCATTGCCCTGGCAACTTGGATCACAGCAGCCCCCACAGTAGATATGCCCACTCCAAATTGATTCCCGACTGACCGGTAGCTGTCTGGCGTTGCAAGCTTACACAGGGCTATCGCCACTCGCTTCTCAACTGTGAGGGCTGCTCTCATCCTGGTATTCTGGCGCTTCAGGGCAGGGGAAAGCAAGTCACAAAGTTCCATGAAAGTGCCCTTACGCATGCGAAAGTTTTGCAGCCACTGGGAATCGTCCCACACCTGCAGCACGATGCGGTCCCACCAGTCTGTGCTTGTTTCCCGGGCCCAGAATCGGCGTTCCACGGCATCAACCTGCCCCAGGAACACCATGATTTCCACATTGCTGGGGCCTGTGCCTTGTGAGAGGTCTATGTCCATGTCCATTTCCTCATCACTCTCGTCGCCGCGCTGCAATCGCCTCCTCCTCGGCTGGTCCTGGTTTTGCCTTGGCATGTCCTGGCTCTGCATATACTCCAGGACAATGCGCGTGGTGTTCATAGTGCTCATAATTGCCGCGGTGATCTGAGCGGGCTCCATGATCCCAGTGCTAGCTATGGCATCTGGTATGAAAAAAGGCGCGAAACTAGTATCTGACGGACCAGGGGAAGGAGGGAGGTAGGGAGGGAGGGAGGGGCGAGTGACGACATGGCGTACAGGTACAGGGAATTAAAATCAAGAAAGGTGGCTTTGCATCAGGGAGAAACACAAACAACTGTCACACAGAATGGACCCCCCCCCCCAGAGATTTAACTCAAAAGCCTGGGTTTAGCAGGCCGTTGATTTGACGGAGGGAGGGGGGAAGGAAATGAATACAGAACAAATCTATTTTTTACATCTTAAGACGACGGTGCAGCATGACTGATAGCCCTCGGCATTTTCTGGGTGCTTGGCAGCAAATACTGGGCGCTTGGCAGTTAGCCTTCAGTCCCATTGCACGATCTGCTGCTCAGGGAAGACTCTGCTAACGTGCGATGAGCCAACAGGGCGCGTGGCATTAAATGGCATACTACGACTGATAACTATCATTATCAAGACAGTTCCATAGGACTGAGCATGTCTGCCCAGGTGCCCATGAGCGACAGCCACTGCTGTACGACGAGGACGGTTACCAGTCGTAATAAACCATCTACTGCCAAAAGGCAAAAGGCTGGTGCAATGCAGCCCCACGGCTGCTGGCACCCAGATCGCCAATGAAGGCTACCAGTCATGCTGCACCGTCTACCACCAAAAGGCAGTTAGCTGCTGCTGCTGTGTAGCAATGCAGTCCCACGTCTGCCGGCACCCAGATGACATATGGTGACGGTGAGCTGAGCTGAGCGGGCTCCATGCTTGCCATGGTATGTTGTCTGCACAGGTAACCCAGGTAAAAAGGCGCGAATCTATTGTCTGCCGTTGCTCTGACGGAGGGGGAGGGGCCTGACGACATGTACCCAGAACCCCCCGCGACACTGTTTTGCATCATTCGGGCATTGGGATCTCAACCCAGAATTCCAATGGGCGGCGGAGACTGCGGGAACTGTGGGATAGCTACCCATAGTGCAATGCTCCGGAAGTCGACGCTAACCTCGGTACTGTGGACGCGGTCCGCCGACTAGAGCACTTAGAGCATTTTATGTGGGGGGACACAAAATCGGCTGTATACAACCGATTTCTATAAAACCGGCTTCTATTAATTCGATCTAATTTCGTAGTGTAGACATACCCTTTGTCAGTAGCCTCCTAATATTTGCAGCTAGCTAGCACTACATAGAGGCTTAATTGTGCCTCCATTTAGCCTAAAGAAGGGTGCTTAGAACACCCATAGGCTTTAACCAGGTCTATAATTGGCTTTAGAAAGACCCCTGGATAGAAGAGGTTAACAATTTTCTAGCATAACCAGAATCCAAAATAAAGTGTGAATCTTGTGTTGTTTTGGGGGCAGATGTTCATTTTGCACATTTCAGTTTGAAAAAGTGCCCAAAGCAGAAGGTAGATATTTAATTATGCGTGGAAATAAATAAGCAAATACATGTAACTTTTTATAGGCCCGATTTTCCATTCCCCTAAACTGTGTAGTCATTTACACCGGTGTAAAGTGAGTATAAAGTGCTACCAAATCAGAAAAAAATAAACGTTTCTACCCAATATATTCTTGCTTCCCATTAGTGCACAAGGTGCAGGGCAACAGAGAATCTGGTCCTTGAATTTTTCTCTATTTAGCTACAGTGCAGTACAGAAATGAAGACCCAACTTCCTATCTCTCTGTCCCTGGAAGCTTTGCATACTGGTTATGATAACCAGGCAACATTAGAAATAAAGTAATTTAGAGCCATCCAATTTAATTTAATATAAATTTTCAGACTGGAGTAAAAAAATCTTCATTTGCTAAAAGGGCCATATTTTGTAAGGGCCTTAAAATTCTTCCACTGTATCTGCATGTGCAAATGCACAAATTATGTGATTCTTGTTCATCTAGTTACGTGATTTCAGTGTGCAAATATTACTTTTCATGTGTACCTGTGTTTTTCTGCATGTGCCAATGTTAAAAGATAGCCACTGGGATCTTAATATAAAACAGCAATTGCTTCTCCACTAATAGCACTGCTAATTAATGGAGAGTGCAGAAATATAGTAAGCATATTGCTAATTAAAAAAAATCCTGGTTATTAATAATAGATGTCAAAGAGAAGCCTCCCTCTCATAGTTTGTTCTGTCTCAGAGAGTTCATTCTGCAGCCCCCAGTGTCTAGAACTTCCCTGGAATCTGACTCTTGCTCTCCAGAATCAATACAGTATGTTACAGCTCAGTCCAGATTTCCACTTATTAAAGATCTGTTAGGGTGTCCTGCCCTCAGGTGCAGGATTGTTCCCTACACTGTTTTCTCTTTTTTACATTCTGAGTATTAGGAAATGGAAAACCACACCCCAACTTTTATATTATGAGCTGTTGACTAGACCATAATGATCCCGATTCTTCTGTATATCCACAAGTGGTTCAGCTTTAGTGAAGACAAGTGGCTGAAGGGAGTTCGGTGCGGCTACCCGATGCAGTGTTACTTAGCCCTGGCATGAGTTAGAGCAGGATTGGACATGCAGAGCTGAGCTCCACCATGCCCCTTCCTTTCTCTTTCCCCCTTATGACTCTGGTTAGGAGTATGGCTGGTCTAGGATGTGACTGTCGAAAGAAAAGCATGGGACTCCTGTGCTTTGCCATCACTGGTTTTGCTGATACAACGGGAAATGCATCACGCTGCAGCAATCCATAACATATAGTAGAGCGGATAAAAATCTCATGCTACGCTGTTATAAGAAGCTAATCTTTTGTCTCGGGCACTTCTGGAAGCCCTTGGGTCCAGTTTGTGGCATTTATTCACAGTAAGGCCAATGCATGGCTGCACCATTCCAGGAGGAGCTTGGGGAGGGATTTCATGGTCTGCAGCTGGCTAGCTCCATGGGACAGGAACACATCCTTGAGGCTTCACACCCCTCCTAATCCCTTTCAGGCACAATTTTTTTTGCTCCCATAAATGTACAGAAGGAGCACTAGAATTGGTTTTGGTCCTTATAGGGTGCAATAAGAAGATTCCTTCTGCCCACCCCTGCCCCTCTGTGTAGACCAGGGACAATTTACCCTGTATAGGTCTAGGAATGGCATTTTTTTAAAATGTCTGGCTGATGCACTAAATCCTCAGACAAACTTAATTGCCTTTTTATGGAATCTTTGAAAGAAACATTGATTGGGCCATTTGACTTTCAGCTGCCTGGGACTCTCATGGATAAAACGCTGTTCAGCTCTTTGAACACATGCCTCTCTGTACTGCTGTGACTAGCACTACAGATTCAACAAGTGGTGCTTTAACATGTCGTTGTTGTTAATCTGTAGAGAATGCTGTTAGAAATTTCTCCATTCAATATGTTTTGAGCTGCTTTGCCATACCTTCCACCCACCTCTCCAAAGTGTACTGCAAAACTTCATCAGTTAAAACCATGGGCACAAATGCTGGGAGGTATATGGGGGACATGTCTCTCTCCAGAAGAACTTTCCTTTCCCATGGTGCTGTCCCCCTAAATCTAGTGGTAAAATGAAGACAAAGGGCAAAACGAAAGCCCTCTTTCCCTCCAGTCTGTAGCCCCTCTTAGCTGCTCTTCTTCTCCACAGTTGCAATCCTTTATATTAGCAGGGAGGAGGTTCGGGTGGTAATTGTGCCTTACTGCCCCAATCAATCCTGAAGAATGCAAAATCTGAGGTGTTAACCAACTTTAGAACCCCATTATCACGTTTCCCACCCACCTGCCAGATGTTTCTACCTCATAGCAAACCAAGTTCACTGTTTACAACTCCCTCCGTTCCCCTCTCTTCAGCATCCAATCACAGCTGATTTAACCTAATAACCACATCTTTCTATAAACACCAATGACTCCACCCATTCTCCTTTCCTTCTAGAAGATGATGTAGTGCAAGCTTCCCCTCCTACTACCCATGAACTTAGAGATTCCCATCACTTCCTTTTTAATACTTTTTACAATACAGTTTTTGTTCAGATGAAATAGGAGCCTAATGTTTCTATTATCTTTAAATCTTTCAAATATACACAAGATTAATCTAATCAATAGAGTGACATAGAAGTAGAGCTGTTTGGGAATTTTGCCAATTTGTTGATCATGACACTTTTTGCAGGAAAGGGTCAGTTTTGACTAATTTCTCAGCGCCAACATTTTTTTGAATAAAAGCTTTAAAATTGTCTTTAGATGTTTTTGAAATGAAAAATTCTGGTTTTCTGGATGACTTTATACTTCGAAATGTAAGCTAATTAGAGTTAAAACACTTTTAAAAATGGCTGAAATGGAAACAAAACATTTTGAAATTATCTAAACATTTCAGTTAACCTGAACCAAAAAGTTTCTTAATTTTTTTCACAGGATGTGTGGGAATGCATTTTCCTTCGGTGTAGACATTAAAACAAATAAACTGAAAGCAACCAATAAAAAAGGATTATTATTATTAATTTTTTTAAAAAGCCCTTCAATTTATGCAACAGGGTTGAATGTTGAATAATTATTCACATTTTTCCCATTATTTTACTATATATAATTAGTATACATTACACTTTCCATTTTTTACATGTTAGTCATAGCAGTAATGAAACCTGATAATACTTATCACAAAGGACATTTTAAAGTTGGGTAATTGATACATGCTAATAATTGTTACATATTTATATAACATGTACAATTGTAAGTATATCCATATTTACATTAAATGAAATAAAAGTTTACTATAAAAGTTAAATACAAATAAGTCCTTTTTAGATATTTATAGTGTTTAATTAGTATTATTATGAAATATATTAATTATTTATTACAACTCCCACTCTCACCCTGACTTATTAAGTTTGTATTAGTAGGTTGATTTGAAAAAATGTGAATACAGATAGTATTGCTACATCAAGATAATCATAACAGCTTCTTAACTGAATTTTTCAACTTATTTGAGATTCATAACCCATCAGAACAGCTCTGTACTCTTTGCCACTACCTCTCCACCAGGGATTTTGAGGAATCTCTCCATTAACCTCGACAAAGCAAGAAACAACCTCTACCTTTTTAACAATTTAGGTAATGCTCCTTCTCTTCACAATACTTAACATATCAAATGTTTTCAGTGGCTGTTTGAAAGTGAATGTAATATTTTTGAGGGAAGGAAGCACCTGACTGATAGCTCTGTAAATTCAAATGTTCTACTTATCCCCCAGCATAGATACACAATACAAGAAGTGCCAATGCAAACATCTTCAACCCTGTTATGGAGGGACTGCATCTATGAGTGAAGGAGTATTTGTCTCTTCGCTGTGCTTTTTTGATTCTTGGTCTTGCAGAAAGATTGCAAATTGAGATATTGTGGCTTTTCTGGTGCATGGACACATACTGCAAAAAATTAAACAGAGAATGTCAGCTCTTTTCACTTAAGGCTGTTCACTTGTCCCTCATTTTGCTTAGTGTACTGAACAGCTATCAGATTCTTTTTCACTTGGAGCCAGATTTGTAAAGGAATTTAGGTATCTGAAGATGCAGATAGGTGCCTAATGGAATTTTTAAAAGTACCTTGAATGGGAGTTAGGCACCTATTTGCATCTTTAGGCACCTAAATACCTTTACAAATCTGGCCCAGGCTCCCTAGTCTAGATTCAAACTCCCACTGAAACTCTTTATACTATTCACTGCCTTCTGAACGTATCCAGTCCCTCTGGCATAACTAATAAGAACTGTCCATCATAATTTATGGCATTGTCTTCATTGTTTATAATCAAGCTGATTAAAATCCCACGTGCTTTTTAAATTTAAAAAAATGGCACTAAACTTGTGTCAGGAATTCTTGTGAAACAGTGAACTTGTATCCTTGTTTTCACATTGGATTTAAAGCCAATTTGGATTTTTTTCTGATGCTTTAAAGCCTCCTTATGATTCTTGGTAATTGTCCATATATATAATCAGTGAAGCAACCATTCCAAAGCCCATTCCAAATTTCCTGTCCATTCAGGCTTTTCAGCATAACTTAGTCAGTATCTACTAGTCAAGTCAGTGTCCTCATTGATATTAAATCCATAACGGAACCTTTAGAGGATTGCAGTCTGTCATGGTATCACTCAGTTATACAAGTTATCCTGCTTGGTTTAAAATATGTGCATATTTTAGCATAATTTTCCAGGCAAATGATGGACATTTAATTTTATGGGGACTGCCTAGGCTCAATCAACAGGTTTGGGTAACCTAACTATTGGCTATTAATATTAAGCAGACTTATGACTGTTAGGACTGGCAAGGCTTCCTTTGTTACTCGGGATTATTGAGGTAACTTAATTCTGATCCTTTGTCTTATCCAGAACAATGTCCTTTGCGTCCCAAATAGAGTTTCTGTATTAACATCTTATACATTCACTTCTGTAACCAGTGCTTGAAATAATGAAAAAAATATTGGCATGAAGTCCTTTACCTTCCTCAGTGCTCTTACAGGAGCATAATTAGCTCCTCCCCAGAGTTTCTACACACATAGAAACTTGAGTAAATTCTTACCTTAAATATGTTTGTTCTTTTTTCTGCTGATTCCATTTCCTTAACCTGTCTTTCTCTTCCATTCTGAACTACTTTATTTTTTCTCGTGTCTAATAATTTTGTTTTTCTTTCCTTATGCCATCATCCTTTCCCTATTCTTCCTTTTCTACTCTCCCAGGAGTCTGGAAACTGTGTGTGTACACACTATAGATTCATAGATGCCAAGACCAGAAGGGGATCACTGTGATCATCTAGTCTGACTTCCCATGTAACCCAGGCCATAGAACTTCCCCAAAATAATTCCTAGAGCATATGTTTTACAAAAACTTCCTAGCTTGATTTTAAAATGATCAGTGATGAAGGAACCAACCCTTGATGAGTTGTTCCAATGGTTAATTACTCTCTCTGTTAAAAATTTACACCTTATTTCCAGTCTGAATTTGTCTAGCTTCTACTTCCAGCCATTGGATCATGTTAGACCTTTCTGTGCAAGACTGAAGAGCCCATTATTAAATATTTGTTTCCCATGTAGGTACTTGTAGACTGTAATCAAGTTGCCCCATAACCTTTTCTTTGTTAGACTCAAGAAGCTCAATCAATTTAGCTTATCAGAATAAGGCATGTTTTCTAATCATTCTCATGGCTCTTCTCTGAACCCTCTCCAATTTATCAACATCCTTCCCTAATTGTGAACACCAGAACTGGACACAGTATTTCAGCAGTGATTGCACTGGTGTCAAATACAGAAGTAAAATATCTTCTCTCTTCCTACTTGAGATTCCCCTGTTTATGCATTCAAGGATTTCATTTGGTCACATTTCACTAGGAGCTCATGTTCAGGACATCAAAGAGAAGGGCTCTTACAAGGCAGGTAGAATTCTCCATACTCAACCATTAAATGATAATTTAAATAATTTAATTTAAAATAGCATGCCTATGGAATATCTCAGAGCACCCGGAATATAATCGAGCAATTTCTAAGTAAAGTAGGACCCATTTATTAATGCATGTTCCATCCCTGCTTCTGATACAGAGTAGCTTTTGCTCTGACTCTACATAAGTCACTATGAACTCGAGTACCACTCCAAGCAATACAAGAAACGGAGTGTATACATCATTCAAAAATTATATAAAAGCTCACAATACCTGAGCATATACATGAGTGAAGAAGCATTGACCTCTTCTGGCCAGATCTTGCTTTTAGCTGGGATGACTTTAGTCTAACCTGCTGAGGGCAGTGAGTATGATATAGCACAGACCATCTGTGATTCCCTGCTCTTGACAGAGACTGATACTCTTTTGACCATCTGCTAAGATTCAAGCCAATCATCTTGGCTCATAGTGATGTCTTCCTTCCTTTCCCATGCCAGTCTAAATCATTTGGGGAATTTGTTTTTGTCTGGAGCAGGCAGGCAGAGACCTTTGAAGTCAATCCTTTTCCTCACCAGCTGCAGGAATAAAAGGGAAGTCACATATTTGTAGTGACTGCTACAATGGGGTTAGGTGAGAGATAAAGGAAAATTGTTTAAAATTAATTATTGTTTGTTGGTATGACCGCAGTGCTGAGGTAGCTGAGAAAGTCCAAGCTGCAGATGGTCTTTGTAGAATTCTTAGTTAGAAAAGTACCCACAATCCTTGGAAACTGCCACCACAATTGGCATTCTCAACAGAGAGTCCAAGGGTTTCATGTGTATTAACACAGTGTGGAGGTGGGATGGTAATGAGGGCTAATCAATT
The DNA here is from genome assembly GCF_002925995.2 of Terrapene triunguis. Taxonomy (NCBI): domain Eukaryota; kingdom Metazoa; phylum Chordata; order Testudines; family Emydidae; genus Terrapene; species Terrapene triunguis. Next base: position 20,353,529 of record NW_020664439.1, read on the forward strand.
TCCCAAGCTGGGAAGACAGATATTTTCTTGCATTAGAGTAGTGCTTGAAGGCTCCACACATACAGAGGACATCACTAGGCCTGTGCACCACTTAAGTCTTAAAATTGGACTTTAGTATGACCTAAGCGTTGCACAGGCTTTGTGCTGGCTATGTGTAGAAGGATCAGTGTTTTCCTCGGTGAGTAGTGATGCTAGAGATGCTGTAGAGTTTGTGTAAGAGTGAGGATGCTAAACCCAATGTCCTGGCCAAATTCTCCCTCAGGCATTTAAGTCCAGCATGCCCTTCCTATTTGTCATGATCTTCTTCAGTTCCTTTCCTTAGATGTTTGCAATGTTATTGAATAACAACTGTGTTCCACCCCTGATGTATCACTTCAATGAGGAGTAAAGGCATGTTTCTTGCTATAGCTGGGTAAAATATCCATAACAAGAGTTGTGTTTTTAATTACATTTGCCTGTTTTTGAGTTTGCAAATGTTCCAAAAACTGGTGCAATTGTTTTTAAATTATTTGAAATGTCATATACAACATTTTTCATGATCTAGATGTTTCTGAAAATTTAAAGAACTACATAGGGTAACAAAATCACACTGGTGAAGAGAGGAAATGGAGAATACTTGAAATTACTTCTTGGTAAAATGTTCCATCAGTAGCCAATATGCTCCATTCAGCCTCACTGTGATGTGCAGAAATTGTTTCATGTACAGTGTGCTGGGTAATAACATGTTTTTAAAACTAAACTGTGTCTTTATTCAGAGAACTATTTACAGAAATGTTGTAACATCAGCGAGCATTCCAGCAATGTGCCTCCTCTAAACTTTTCCCTCCTGCAACGTTTGCCCCTCCCTCAAAATTCCATGCAGGTTGCTATAGAAGTGATTAAAGCTGTGGTAGGCCCACAGAGTGGAGGAAAATAACTAAACAGGTTTCTCTTTTTTTCTCTGTGTAGCCCTTTGCACATTTTGCAGAATATCTGCACCAACCCTGATCTACACAGAAGCAGCGTGCAGAGTTGTTGGGAAGGAATGCTAAGCATCGTGTTCCCTTCAACTCCAGACAGTGACTCATCTCCAGGAGACAATTTTTAGAGGATCCATTCTCCCTGAATTAGCATTAACTCCAAACTTCTGTTCTCTGACTCCCCTCCTCTGAATTACAAGAGGCAATCAGACAATTTTAGCCAGTGGTAACATGGGTAGTAGTCTTGCCATGATGTGTATATGTGTGTGGAGAATGGCTGTGGGGACATTTTTTCAGTGTTTCTGGGGAGGATCTAAGGTGCTAGCCACCCGGAACACTAGGCCCTGTCAAATAGCAGTATTTTTCTAAATGCTGACATGAAATAAAGCTTCTGTATTTCCATTATACTTTTCTCTAGGCTTTATACACTCTCTGGAGATGGCTGGGAGTTAGAGGGGCAAATTAATTATTTCAGAGCACAATTTCCTTCCTAAATGAATCCAAATCAGATTCCCATTTAGGGGAGGAGGTGTTGATGATCCTGGATTTCTTCCATTTTCACAAATTAGCTGAATTTTACATGTTAGTGTGCAAATACATAACATTCAAAGTGGTTGGATGGTGAGCTCAGTTTGATTAATCTAACACAAAAAAGTTTTGAAGCCAAAAATTCTTTACAGGCTGCAGTTATTCATTGCAAAAATGGAAATGTATTGGGTTCCTGCCTTTCACTCTTCCTACAACAGGAGGACTTTGGGAACTATGCTCCTGATGTAGTGTTGTTCAGAAAGGAATATACAGTAGTGCTGGCCCTTGAGACCTGTTATGATTTAGAGCTGAAATTCCAGTGGCTTTTCAGTCCTTCTGTGTTATATATGTTACACTGTACCTTTGCATAAGAATGGCCATAATGGGTCAGACCAATGGCCCATGTAGCCCAGTAGCCTGTCTTCCAACACTGGCCAGTGCCAGACACTTCAGAGGGTGTGAACAGAACAGGGTAATTTATTGAGTGATCCATTCCTTGTCATCCAGTCCCAGCTTCTAGCAGTCAGAGGTTTAAGGACACCCAGAGCATGGGGTTACATCCCTGATCACCATGGGTAGTGGGGGGAAATCACAGGCCAGGGGAGGCTAAACCTCCCCAAACAGTCAGGCGTGGCCCCACCCACACTCTACCCCGAGGCCCCCTCCTGTTTCCTGCTCTTCCCCCGTGGACCCAGCCCAGGATGCTCCTGTTCCCCGAAGTGGGCTGGGGCTGAGGCTGGGGTTAGGGCTGGCTGGCAGCCCAGGACTCATGGAGGTTGGGGCTGATGTTTGGGCTGTCCGGCCCTGGGGGCGCCCACCCGACACTCTAGGGCTGGGGGCACCTGCCCAGCAGGCCGGGATTCAGGGTGGCTGGGGTGGGGCTCCTCTGGCTGTGTGGGGGGCTCAGGACTCTGGCGGGGGAGGGTGGTGAGGGGTAGAGCCTCAGGCAGAAGGGGTGGGGCCAGGGGCTAGCCTCACGAATGAGCACTTCACACACTGCCCATGCTGATGACCTTGGCTCATAGCCATTGATGGAGCTATCCTCCATGTACTCTTCTTTTTTTAATCCAGTTGTACTTTTGGCCTTCACAACATCCCCTGGCATTGAGTTCCACAAGTTGACTGTGCATTGTGTGAAGACGTACTTCCTTATGTTTACTTTAAATCTGCTGCCTATAATTTCACTGGGTGACCCTTGGTCAACGGGTAAATAACACTTCCTCATTCACTTTCTCCTCGTCATTCATGATTTGATAGACCCCTTTCATATCACCCCCCAGCTGTCTCTTTTCCAAGCTGAACAGCCCCAGTCTTCTTAATCTCTCCTCATACGGAAGCTGTTCCATACGCACAATAATTTTTGTTGTCCGTCTCTGTATTTGTTATAATTCTAATAGATCTTTTTTGAGATGGGGTAACCCTAACTGCACACACTATTCAAGGTATTGATGTACCTTGCATGCATCCGGGAAGCTATATTTAGGGATGGCTTTCTTTTTCACAGTGGTGTCCTTGATAGCATTATTTAAAGATAACATATTCCAAACATATCATTGAGTATTTATTATAGCCTTCACAACCTTCATTATTAGTGGTTATTTATTTATTTGTGGTAGTGCCCACTGTGTATTAGATGCTTTTCAAACACTCAAGCAAGATGGTTCCTGCTCTGACTGTACAGCTCACAATCTCAGGATGGGGAGAAGAGAGATTTCAGAGCATGATGCATGAGAAAGAGAATCTTGCTTTACTTTCTGCTCTCAGGCTGAGTTTCCCCAGGCTAGGAAACATCTCTTTGTTTGTAAAGTCAGCATGTTTACTGTAGAAGTCATGGAATGGGAGATGGGAGGACACCTGGAACCGAGTGGCTTTTCAGAACAGACCTGCATTTTAATCACATTTTAGGTTGCTCCAGAATCCTGATTAACACTGCTTAAATTAAATATGTGCCTGAACCACAATCTGGATCCATGCATCCCAAAGGATGCAAACACTTTTAGGGTTTTCAGGGACATATTTTGTTTAGGCCCATCATTACCTTACATTTTTCACTCCGACATAACCCCTGCTTTAGTCACTCTTCAGATATGACTATAATTTTCCCTCGTTGTTGAATGAGACTCAATGAATAGCAAATGCTGAAACCTCAGTCCTGGACTGGGAAGCTGCTGTAGTAAGCCTTTTTGTCAGATAATAAAGCAAAATAGCTAGTGTTCCACTTTTTAAAAAACAATATCATATTTTGATTTGGCACTAATGTCACTGTTCCGTAAAAGGTGCTTTTAACGGCAAAGTGACAGCTGAAATTGTCTATATATTCCTAAGAACAAGTCAGTCTCTTCCTCAAGAAAACACTTTTTGTAACATGAAGCAGTTGTGGTTTTGGAATAAAGGTCCATAATGGAAACCATAACCATTTAAACCAATATAGATAATAAAAATGTATTAAACATTCATCTCTTCTTCATTTGTAGGAACTGAATCACTAATATAGTACTTATTCAAGAAGTATAGTAATGAAAAACTAGGGAGAAGCATTAAAAACATTGAATCATCCTGTTTAAAACTGAGCAGTTTTATCCAGAATTATGGCTAAATTTTTGTTATGACACTTTGCTAATTCAAATAAAAGCTTCATAATAACTGTTTTTTGCTGAATGTAACCATGTCGTGGCAATGTTCCCAGCTTTCTTGTGCATATTACCCACGTAAACTAATTCACTAAGTTGCTTAGGCTTTGCCAGGGTCTCAATAGCATCATGTTTATTTGTGCTAGCTAACAGAGCTTTTCCATTGTGAGTAAATTGTAACACAATATACTGACAGGAAGATTACAGTTAGAATTGGTCAACCTCTTCATTGCCAGCAGTTTATTCAATGAATTTAGCTCTTTGGGTCTGTTTGCAAATTGTCCAAACATCAAGTTTTATTAATTTGTTCACTATTCCTAACTGTAGATTGAATGTTTTATTACCAACAAATGTGGATTTTGGATTGTCAGCAAACTCTATTCAGTCTAGTATTAGGTATTCAAATTTGCTCTTTAAACTTTGTGGCAATCCACCTTAGCATATGATATTGGTTACTCTGCACTGAATGACCTTACCCTTTCTAAAGTACTTCTGCCCCACATAAACTTTGTTTCATCATGAAATTAATTTTTTTTTTCAACTAAAGAAATCTTAGCAATGGGATTTAAAGTTCTTTCCATGTACATTTGCACAAACTAAATTCAGTCATGCAGATGAGATGTTCACATGTAGGTAGGGCTCTACCAAATTCACAGACATGAAAAACATGTCACGGACTGTGAAATCTGATGTCTCCTGTGAAATCTGGCTAGTGTAGGGGATGGGCACGGCTGGAGGCTCTTGCCATGTGCTAGTCTCCAGATGCTAGTCCCGGCTGGTTTGGGGACAGATGGACTTCCTCTTCCCCTGCAGGGGACGCTGCTGAGGCTGGGTCAGACTCATCTCTGGGAACCTCCCCCATCTGCAGGAAGCCCAGCTCTGAAGGCAGCACCGCCACCAGCAGCAGCACAGAAGTAACAGTGGTAATACTGCGACATCCCCTTACAATAACCTTGCGACCTCCCACCCCTCCACCCCCCCGCCACAGCCATCTTTTGGGTCAGGACCCCAACGGTTACAACACTGTGAAATTTCAGATTTAAATATCTAAAACTGTGATCTTTACATTTTTTAAAATCCTATGACTGTGAAATTGATCAAAATTTGGTGGGGCCCTATAGATAGGGTGAAATTCACCCCTGTGTAGAGGGCCAGCCCAAGAGCTAGGCTCCACTGAAGTCTATTTTAAACCCTTCAGGCTCAAGTGATGCACAGGCTTTGTCCTGGTCCCTTGCAGAGGGGTGAATTTCACTCATAAAGAATCATTCAAAATACAAGTGGAAGGCCAGGCTTCTAACTGAGCAAAGGGTTTGTGAACAATGTTATCAATTCTCATGACTATATTGTGAGTCTTACAGTATTTGGTGTTTTTCTTCTAGAGAATCTCAGATTTTATTTAAAATAAAAAGTAAGTTTCTAGCCCCTCATGATTGTGGAGGAAAACTTGAAAACATGACCTTTAAAGGCTCAAAACCCAGAAAGCAAATGACAACACACCAATATTCATTATTTTACAATAAATCTCATGATTTTAAAGACATTCTTGTGATTTTGGGGGGCATGACTCATGATACTTGAAGCCTGGCCATCAGCAATACTGTGGTTTTCCATGTGATATAGAAGGGGATGCTCACCCAGCTCTCTGACAACGTTCTCCTCCCACATTTGGGCATCTATGGAAAACTCTCCATGTGGTCCAGATCCATACTATGGAATGGGATGGGAAGTGAGCAGATAGTAGAGGATACACAGTGTCCCCCTTCTGAGCCCACAGAAAATAGTCAAAGGTAATACAGGATGGGACTGTTACTCTTTCTACATAACCCTCCTCCCTTAAGAAGCACTGGGTCAGCTGTTGTCAGGGAGTGGCTTTGGTAGTGGTGTAGTGCCAAGGGACCTATGCTGCCAGGGAACCAATGGGTGGGATACCAGGTACCGGAGCTGGTGCAGAGATTAGAGACTTCTCATGAATAGCCCTGGCCTCCCTCACGTACCCAAGGATCTGAAAGGTTTACTAAGGGCCCCCCCAAAAGTTTTGGAATCTACTTTAAGATGCAATAAGAAGATGTAACAAATGGAAAGTGGGAGGGAGAATAAGGGAAACAAAGGCAGGTAATATGTAGTTTTGTAGACTAGCTCTGGGCAAATTAGGAGTTGACTATTTCATTAGGTCATGAAATAGTCCCCCGAGAACTGTGTTGAAAGCCCTGTTGCTTTGGAAATTTTAAAGTCAGACTGGGTTAAAGCTCTATTGAATATACAATGTGGAATAATCGTAAATTGGCAGGCAGATGGACTACTTTGGTTTAATTAATCTTTTCAATCTAATGTGTCTATAGTATTGCTAATGCACCTATTCTTGTGGTATGTAAGTGTCAAATCTCTTTTCTTTAATATACCCAAACTTCTATGATATACCCAAATCCAATAAGGGTTAATACACAAGACTAATGAGGGTTAATACAAGTTTAATTGTTATATAGAATGTATTGGTCAGGGGGGGGAAAAAGAATACAAATCTGCAAGTCATAAACAGAGCTTTAAAAGTCCTTCAGCAGGGGCTCAAGATGAAAGGAGAAAGAATGTGTGCCATGCCAAGAATTGTTCCCTGTAACAAAAACTGTTGTTTTGATAACAAAGAATTTACCAACGTAACTATCTGGTGATAGCAAACATAATGGAACGGATGGCAATAAAATGTTATGCCAATAATAAGCCATGGTCAAAACTGCATATTTGAAAAAATACATCACTAATTGCAATAGATATGTTGCCTCTGTTTATTTTACGAGTCACGGTGAGAGGGTTTTTTGTACATATGACGAACTGGTAGAATAAACCAGAGCCAGACATAACTTGGCATTGAATAAGCTTCCTTATGGAGTGCTGGCAGAATACTAGAATTCTGATCTGCAGCACCCCAGGTGTTCCAACACTCAGGGGGATGGGGGGAGGAGGTGTATGTCCGCCAATCATGCCTAATGCTGTGGCTATTATGCAATACAGACAGACGACTTGGCCTTCCTCAGTATTATAGATTATGAAACTCTTATATATTAAAGATTTAAACTTAGTCCTCAAAAGTGAGAGACTAATGAATTATCACAAAGTACTAACTATCCACCAAAAATATCTTCTCTGTGAATCGACTTCAGATGACCAGGAAACAAACAAAATAAAGATTAGGAGCAAGAGGATTTTACGCAGACACTGTTCAGAAGAAGTACATTGCCGAGGAAGAATACTGCTCTTAGCACAAGTGTAGAACAGAGGGCAACATTAATCTTCTTCACGCTGAGCCTGAGGACCCTTGGTGCTGATTTCTAATGACTACTTTTGCAAGATTTTTTTCCAAATTTAAAGAAATATTTTAAATGAACTGCTATCTAGTCTAACTGAAGTAGAAATTTGAAAAAAACAACTCCTTGCATTTATGGGGGGATGATTGACAAGATGATGGTAACCATTCAGTATCTTGTTCCAATTCTAAAGCCATTTCATAATCAAGATTTCATAAAAAGTATAATTGCCTGAAGATAAAAAGTAAAGTACTTTTGTCAAACATCTTATACATCAATGCACTAGAGTTGTTTTAAGGAATTAAATCAGTTTCTAGAAAATGATTTGAGCTGCAAAGTAGACATTATATTAGAATGGAAATGAAATCATAAAGTTAAATTGTCAGGTTAAAAAAATCTAATATATACCATCATGGATTTTGCTCCCTTCAGACAATTTTCCAATCTTTTTCCAATTAATTTTCTGAAGGAAACCTCAGAGGCAGTTTTGTTTTTGCAATAAAACTAACATACTGTATTGTGTTCTTTTTATTAGTTCTACAAGAACAATAGATCATTGTTTAAAGTTGTAGAATGTTATGGGTTTCATTGTGCTATTCTAAGGAAATGTGTTTTTTTTTTAAAGTTGTGCATTTCTGCTGACTCATGAATTCTCCTTCTTTGCCCTGAATATTTTATGCAAAGCGTAGACCCACCAACTGCCTTTTAAAAAAGCATGATTCTGCAGTGCCATAACTAGAGGTGGGCTAAGCATGCAAAATTCAGATCTGGATTTGAAATGTCATACGTATGTGGGAGAGAGACGAGGTGGGTGAGGTATTATCTTTTATTGGACCAACTTCTGTTGGTGGAGGAGACAAGCTTTCAAGCTTCACAGAGCCCAGAGTGTTATAGCTAAATACAAGGTGCTACAGATTGTTACACATGAGGAGTTAATACATGTTGTAGGAGACCAATGAAACGGGCACTTAATACCTCTGCAGTGGTGGAACCAAAAGAAGGTTAGTAGGCAGCAGTGTGTGTTACAGGTGGTTGTAATGAATCTTAAAACCAGTGTCTCAGTTAAGTCAATGATTTTTAGTATCCAGCAGAGTTATTAATTTAACTGATGTAAGTTTCCAGACTCTCACGTTTGAAGGTGTTGTGGAGGTTTCCTTTGAGGACGAGGACTGAGAAGTCAGATATGGAGTGGCCGCTTTGTGAAAAGTGTTTGCCCTTGGGTGATATGGTGTTTTTGTCTTTTATCACTTTTCTGTGTAATGATTATGTGGATGAAACCACAGTTGTTGTTAGGGCCTTTGATGCACTCGATGAGGTATGCCACATATGATAAGTATGTGTAGGACCCATAGATTTGTAAGGTGTGTTATGGAGGGTATTACTCATCATAGAAGTGGAGATATGTCTGCAGGTTTTGCAGGAGGGATAGCTCAGTGGTTTGAGCATTGGCCTGCTAAACCCAGGGTTGTGAGTTTAATCATTGAGGGGGCCATTTAGGGATCTGAGGCAAAAATCTGTCTGGGGATTGGCCCTGCATTGAGGGGGTTGAACTAGATGACCTCCTGAGGTCCCTTCCAACCCTGATATTCTATGATTCTATGATCTCTTGTTCTGGCAGGTTCCGGTGCTGCTTTGAGTTGGTGTGTCCTTGTCTGTAGAGAACCTGCTTCTGACAATGAACTTGACAAGTTTGGGGGGCTGTTTGAAAGCCAGAAGAGGGATTTGGGAAAGATTTCTGTTTAGTAACATACTTTTCTGCCTACTAACACTCCTTTGTCCTACAATCTCAGAGGTGTTAGGTGCCCACTTTATTTTAAGTGGTTTCCTACAATATGTGTAGACCCCTTAAGCTTAACAATGTCACACCTTGTCATAGGTGCCAACTTCCTCTCTACCCGGGGAGTGCTCGATTGCCCCCCTTCTGCCCCAGGCCCTGCCCGCACTCCACCCCTTCCTCCAAGTCCCCATCCCCACTCCACCTCTTCCCACACCCGCTCTGCCCCCAGTCCCCCACCACTCCACCCCTTCCACCAAACCCCCACCTTGCCTCTTTCCCCCACCTCCCCTGAGCACACTCCGTCACTGCTCCTCCCCCTTCCCGCAGCACCTCCTGCACATGGTGGAACAGCTGATCATGACAGCTGGGAGTCATTGGGATGATGGCAGGGCCATGGGTAGGCAAGAGGCACCGACTAATTTTTTTCCGTGGGTGCTCCAGGGCTGGAGTACCCATGGAGTCGGCATCTATGCACCTTGTATTTAGTTGTGACACTCTGGTTACCTTCTTAAGACTTGAGGAAGAGCTCTGTGAAGCTCAAAAGCTTGTTCCCTCCACCAACAGAAGTTGGTCCAATAAAAGATAATACCTCACCTACCTTGTCTCTCTCATATCATAGCTCACTGGTTTGAGCAGTGGCCTGCTAAACCCAGGTTTGAGAGTTTAATCCTTGAGGGGACCATTTAGGGAACTGGGGTAAAAAAACAAACAAAAAACAACTGTCTGAGGATTTGTCCTGCTTTGAGCAGGGGGTTGGACTAGATGATCTCCTGAGGTCCCTTCCAACTAGGGTGACCAGATGTCACAGATTAAATATCGGGATGCGGGGGTGGGGCGGCGGCAAAAAAAAAAGCCGGCGGCGGAGGGGGAAAAAAACAAAAAAACATCCGGAGCGCCCCCCAGCCGAGCCGCGCTCTGGGCCCCTCCTGCAGCTCCCTGCCCAGCCGTTCCCGGGCTCTGTCGCCCCGGCCCCGCAGCAGGGGCTGCTCCGCTCCACCCCGCCAGGGCTGGGACACTCACACCCGCAGCCCCGGACAGCCCCTCTCCGGCCGCGGGGAACTCGGGGACCTGGGCAGGGGGCAAACCAGGCAGCCGGGCCCGGCCCCTCCTGGCAGGAGTGTGTCCGCCCCGGACCTACCGCGCTGCCCCGCGGGCTGCAGGGCTGGAGCAGCCTCCGCGCTGTGCTCCCAGCCCCGGGCCCTGAAGGCGGCGGTGAAGCCAAGGGGCTTGCCCTGGTGACCCTCAGGGAGTCTGGCACACCGAAGGGGTCCTCCCAGGGACTGGTCCAGAGCACGAAAGTGTGGGTGCGGGAAAGGGCTGCTTCATTGTCCCGGTGAAGTCGGTCTGAGCAGTTTCCCTCCCATTTGCTACCTGACTCCGAGCTCTGCCCCCGGAGCAGGTCCTGGCTGGAGCGGAGAGCACAGGGCTAATCACCGTGTTAATGCGGCTCTCTCCTGCAGCATCACTACACCAGGGGAGCGGGTTCCCGGGGCTGCGAGATCCGAGGGCCCTGGGCTGGCAGAGGCACTTTCCTGCCTGGCCCCAGCACTTTCCCGGAGCTCGCTCAATCCCCTGGATAGCAGCAGCAGCCAAACCATCCTGTAACCGCTGCTCGGTCTCTGCTCCATGTTCCCCCAGCACCAGCCGCTCTCCTCGGCTCCAGCCCCGGACCCCCACTGTGCAGCGGCCTGGGCAGGAGCCCTCTGGCGTGGCGAGGGGCTCAGAGGTGAGCCCCCTCGTCTCCCTCCTGGGGGAGCAGTCCCCTTGCCCGCCCGGTGCTGGAGCTGACTCACCAGCTCCAGGATCCAGGCAGCGCCACCCCCCTCCCTCCCAGGCTTGCACTGCCATGCTGCAAGCCTGGGAGGGAAGAGGAATGCCGTGTGGTTGGGGAAGAGGCGGGGCCAGGGCGGGGATTTGGGGAGGGAGCCAATGGGGGAAGCAGGGGACGGAGCCGGGGCACGGGGGGGGGGGGGGGAGAGTCCCTCCGGGACGGCAAAATTGCTTATTTGTCCAGTGTCCCGACCGCACATCGGTCGGGACGTGGGACAAACAAGCAAATATCGGGACAGTCCCGATAAAATGGGGATGCCTGGTCACCCTACTTCCAACCCTGATATTCTATGATATCCTGGGATCACATGGCCACAACGACACTGCAAACATAAAGTGTATGAACAACTAAATTGTTATAAGATGGCATTTGTTATAAGTTGGCTGTAGTTACTCTCATATCTGAAAAGGTGGCCTAGCTATGCGGTGGGTGAGTGGGTGGGTGGTTGTTTCTGTCTGCCATTGCTATTTACTGTATTTAAGAGAGACAAGTAAAAAATAAATAAATCAGCAGTACATGTTGTTTCTGTAATTCAGAGACAGTGGATAAAGTTTTTAAATCTGGGTGCCTATATTTTGGGCCTGATCTTTACAAGTGCTTAGCATCTGCAGCTCCCATTGAGTTCAGACCACTATGTAGTTGCCTGTATGCAGAAACAGATGCCTAAGTTTAGGCACCCATGTTTGAAAATGTTGGCCTGAAGCTATGAAAGGGATTAGGGGCACATTTCCAGATCTGCTGTTCAGGTAAAGTGTTCACACTTGATGTGTTATGTCTGTTTGTTAGGGTTACCTACCATAATATTTGTGCAATATACCTTACTTAGAGTTTCCCTGTTAATGCCTTTAATTAAATTGTATACAAAGGGCCTGATTCTCCACTGTGATGTTGTTCCAGTTTGATGCCAGTATGACTCATAATTGCTTCCTTACACTTTACTCAGTACTTTGGGGTGGGACACTAACTAGCACGTGCGCTCTCTCTCGTTTATGACAAGAAGCAAGTTGGACAGTTTGCAACCCAAATTGGATTGCTCCTCAGTTGAAATAGAAACTTGAGACACTTTTAGATATGGAAATCAAATGTCATCTTACTTGACAGGGTCAAGTCTCAACCTTTTAATTACCATGTGCTCCCTACAAGGAAGGGGTGGATGACTATTGTCTTTGAAAAGTGGCTATTGACCTTAGTTAGACACCTCATTTTTTCCTTATTCACTTTGAATTGCTGAAAGGTGACTAGCCACCAGCCACTTTTGAAAATGTGGCTGTATTCCACTTCCATTACACAATCTGCCTCCCCACTATCCTGCCCAAATAAAGATGTATTTATTTCAGTTGCTTTAGCAGTTATCTTTAACTCTAGACACTGTTACGATAATTGTACAGTTACAAAAGGATGCAAGCTAAAAAATACGTACAGCTAGATTCTGCCACCCTTATGGACTTGAGTAGGACCTTACCTCTCAAGTTGTCTCACTGAAAATTTGCGGAACAGGTACTACGTGGTTTGAGAAATGGTATCACAATCTGGCTCTGAATAAAGTATTAGTCATTGAGAACAACAGTGATAGAATCTAGCTCACGATGCATAATGAACTGCCCACACAACATCACAATAAATGACAAGATGCTCATATTTTTTTTCACCTTTGCAATTATAATTTGATCAAATATCACAGCATATTTTGTCAGGTTACAATGAATAAAAATGAATTTTCCAGCTGCTCAACAGGATTTTTATTATGTGAAATTGAAATATATCCCAGCATTTACTTGCCCTGGGGCTGTACCACATTTTTTTCCATCAATTTTAAAGGTAATGCATCCCTTAAGGGTTCAACTTCCAGGAATTACTTTACAATGCATAATTGTCTGGAACCATGTAATTCACTGAGCACTTCCTTCCCAAGACAGCATTTTCAGGAATAATGTCAAATCAATCCTGGGAAATGCAGCTACCAGCTAAGACAGTGCCCAGTCATCCTTTTATCAAAGGAAATTTATAAAAAATTCTACTTTTTTCACCCAGAAAATTTGTGGTTATATAAATTCACATTCAAATTATTTTGAGTGAATGTATTCACTTCGGATTTTTTTTTTAAATCCAATTAAAATGGAAGGAAAATGATCTAGCCTGGAAATGCATTTTCCTGTATTTAGCTCTTTAAAGATGAAGGATACATTTTTGAAAGCATCTACATGGTAAAGGCTCCAAAGCCGCAACAGGATTTAGGCTCCTAAATCAAATTAACTTTTAAAAATAGGACTTAGATGTTTTTGAAAGTTTTACCCAAAATGTAATAACTACCTCCGTAATTTTAATATCAATATTATAGTACTTTCATTACTATTGCCCATTACTACTGTAAAATCTTAGCAACCACTCTAAGTATATACAACAACCATAGCTGTGGTGGAAAAGGAGAAGCGTGCTAGATTTTTAAGCTCTGCAAAGGCGTCATTGGAATCTACACATTGTATAAATGATTTTGTAAAATCTTGGGGGATTCCAAGGCACAGGCTACATTTGTATAACAAGTCAATGGGAGCTGAGCACCCCCTAAAACTCTTATGGAATAACGCCACATTATTTTTCTAGTCTTGGGTAAACACTTGTTTGGGTAATTGCCTGTAGCTTTTTTATATAAGGTGCATAACTCTTCCCCTTAGACCAGTGGTCCCCAAGGTGTGCCTCCCTAGGGGGGCACAGAGGAACTTTGGGGGGGCAGTAGGCCCCAGGACCAGGCCCCATGGGGTTAAGGAGGGAGTGCCACCCAGCCCCATCAGCCCCCAGCTCCACTCCAGCTACCAGCTCCCACACCTGCTCCCGGGCGCAGCTCCACTCACGACCACGGCCCCAGCTGAAGTTCCAGTCCTGGACATGGCTCCCGGCTCCCAGACCCAACCTCAGGCCTGCTCCTGGCTGCAGCCCCTGGCTCCTGGACCCGGTCGCGGGTGCAGCCCCCAGCTCCAGCCACAGTCCCGCTCACAGCCATGACTCCAGCTGCAGTGCCGGCCCCACTCCCGACTGTGGGTCTGCTCCAGGCCCCAACTGCAGCCCCACTCCCAGCCCTGGCTCCTAACCATTGCTCCTGGGAGGGGGGCATGACCAAAAAAGTTTGGGGACCACTGACTTAAATGAAGCCTTCAGATTGCTTCCTTTAACCACTAGAGACTTCAGAACCTGGGAGTTCTGCAGAGTATTTTAGCTCCTAATCCAAAGTTCACTGAAATCCATGGAAAATCTTGGATTGACTTTAGTCAGCCACTGACTCTGAATTATGCCCAGAGTTTCTTTGACTATTTGGGCAAGTCCCTTTGCCTTTCTGCACCTCAGTTTCCCTATCTATTACATGGGGATAATGGCAGTGACACCTCCTTGGTAAAGTGCATTGATATCTGCTGATGAAAAGCACTGTGTAATAGTGAGATACTTATTATTATTTATTTTATTTAAATAGCTTATGATGCAGTTTCAAAGCTGCTAGTATGGATCAACTTTTTTGTAAACAAATTGATAATAATGATAGTATTTTTAACACATAATTATATGTGACTTTTATTTAATTACTTCTAAGTATAGCTTTGCCTAGCAATTAAATGCTTTTATTGTGTACAGACAGGGACAAATGTGCCCCTTACATGACCTCGTAGTTTAATACGCTGCACACTACATCATTGCTATTTTTTAAGTTAATGATACCTTGATCTAGTTAGATAAACAGATTAGAACAATGCTGTCTTTAATTTTCATTTGCAGCTAATTAGTATCGTCACTAATGACTATAATTCAGGGCATGTTTATTGCATATAGTATTTTGTTCCTTTCTGTTTAAGATATGGAGGATAGATCTTTTCAACCCCAAACATAATGATTATACTCAGTATTAATCACTCTTAAGCTTGTTAGCAGGTAACTCTGAGTGTGCCCCTTCTGCATACCTAAGTCTGAATCACATTGTGTACTCCTTGTAGGATGACCAGACAGCAAGTGTGAAAAGTCAGGACAGGGGGTGGGTGGTA
Organism: Terrapene triunguis; assembly: GCF_002925995.2. Lineage (NCBI taxonomy): Eukaryota > Metazoa > Chordata > Testudines > Emydidae > Terrapene > Terrapene triunguis. The sequence goes on from NW_020664439.1 coordinate 20,368,578, forward strand.
TTAGGAGCCAATAGAAGAAAAAGACCCAAAAATCAGGACTGTCCCTATAAAATCGGGGCATCTGGTCACCCTAGCTCCTTGGTAACACACAGAGGAGACAAAGGGAGGATCTGAATCAATTCTGAGGTGGAGCATGTGGATTGTCCTCTGGATGCTGAGTGTGGGAGCTCCAGAGGATACTGTTCATGGCTTCACGCAACATACCTGTGGAGAAAGGGATACTTGAATGATCCAAGGAACGAAAAACCTACCTTATGAGAGGAGACTCAGAGCTTGGATTGTTTAGCATAATCAAAAGAAGGCTGAGGGGAGATATGAGTGCTCTCTATAAATACATCAGAGGGATAAATACCAGGGAGGGAGAGGAGTTATTTAAGTTTAGCATCAATGTGGACACAAGAACAGATGGATATACACTGGTCATTAACACATTTAGGCTTGAAATTAAATGCAGGTTTCTAACCTTTAGAGGAGTGAAGTTCTGGAACAGCCTTCCAAGGGGAGCACTGGGGCAAAAAACCTAACTTGCTTCAATACTGAGCTTGATAAGTTTGTGGAGGGAGTGGTATGATGAGACCTCGTACAATGGTATATGGCTGATCAGCGACTGCTAGCAGTAAATATCTCCAATGGCTGGTGATGGGTCACTAGATGGGGAGGGCTCTCAGTTACTACAGAGAGTTATTTCCCACGTGTCTGGCTGTGAGTCTTGCCCAGATGCTTAGGGTTTAACTTATCACCATATTTGGGGTGGGGAAGAATTTTCCCTTGGGTCAGATTGGCAGAGACGCTGGGGGTTTTTCGCCTTCATCATGGGACATGGGACACTTGCAGTTTTAAACTCATGTAAATGGTGGATTTTCTGTAACTTGAAGTCTTTAAATCATGATTTTAGGACTTCAGTAACTCAGCTAGAGGTTAGGGGGTCTATTATAGGAGTGGATGGGTGAGGTTCTGTGGCCTACAATGGGCCGGAGGTCAAGACTAGATGATCCTGATGGTCCCGTCTTACCTTTGAGTCTATGAAAAAGGAAACTTCAACCATATGGCTGGGCTGCTATGTCAAGTTACTGTCTGGTAAATATCAGAGAGCTGGGAGCCAGGAGGATTTGAGTTCTGTTCTCATCTCTCCCAATGACTGCCCTTAATAGCATTTGCACGTGCATAATGCTGTTTATATAGAACACACTAATTATGCTCCACAGCACCCCCATTGTACTATATTCAGTAGTGCCTAAAGACCCTGCCTGAGATTGGGTCCCATTGTTGTAGGCACTGTACAAGCACATAGTGAGAGACAGTCCCTGACCCAAAGAACTGACAATCTAAATAGATGGGAGGGGAATCAGAGGCAAGAGGGGTGAACTGAGGTATCCAGGCCCACAAGGTAGGTTAGGGGTATAGCTCAGAATAGACTCCAGGTCTCCTGATGTGGTCTCCTAGCTATTGGAGCACACTACTTCCACAAACACCAAGAGCTACATACAGCCATAACTGTAGAGAGACAGAGGATGCCATTTTGCAGAGGATTTCAGTTTTTCAAAATTTGGTTTTATTCTGATGTGGAAAGAAACACAAAAAGTCCCAAATTCTCTGTGAATAAGAATGCAGTTGCAGAACCTAGAAGTCCTGGGAGCTCAAGCTGCCAAGGAATTGGGAACCAGCCCTCCCAGGGCTTACAGGCTCCAGCTTCTCTGTCATCCCAGCTGATGGGTTGAAGGGGAGCAAGAAGTCTGGAAGCCCCACTGAGTGAGGAACCTGGAAGCTCTGGGAGCCTCACTCTGCAGAAGCCTGCCAGTCAAGCTGTGGAAGAACTGAGCAGCTTAGGAATTTAGGAGCCCCTGGGAATTGGGGCTCCCAAGGGTTCCCCAGTCTCTGCTCCCCTTTAGCTTGTGAGGCAAGCTACCAAAGAGCTGCCGAGGAGCCAGGGATGCAAACAGGCAGGAAACCACACAGGTATTGAAATTTGCCCATGTTCCATTGCAATTTTGTCTACATTAAACAATCTCTGATAAATGTTTAGCTTTCAATGAATCAGCATTCTCATCTGGAAAACTTCCACCCAGCTCTGTGCCTTGTTAACAGATGTGGAAATGAAAACTGTGAGGTGAGTGACATGTCAAACTGACAGCACAACTCATTGTGATTAAGGGTTCAAGAATCTGGCCCAATGGGACTTGTCCCAGTGTAAGGTACTACTTGATATGAGAAAGGGAGGCAGAATCAAGCTCTGATTTATCTTGGAGTAGGGACTGGGGAGTTTGGTCTAGTGGATGAATTATGGACCTGGAGGTGGTCTCAGCCTCCCAATGAAACAGCTTCAATTTTCTATACCAACTTGTGTGTTCAGGTGTTGCACTCATCCACTGTCACACAAATGCACAGAGTGAGGGGGGAGGTGTTGACAAAGGCTAGTTTACACAACCTGCTTTGGAAATTTAGGGTGTGGGTGAAATAATGAATCAAAGTTTAAACGTGATATGGTGAACAAGGGTTTTTTTTCATATTTATTACACATGTAGGTACTGTCTTACTATCAGATCCAAATGAAACAAATGTTTGAGATAATTGAAGGTGTTACATCTCAATCAGATTTGTGTTGCCCTGAGAAGCTGCCACTAGTATGGGTTGAAAGCTGCCTGGAGAATTAAAGCTAACTACTAAATGTTTGTGTTTGCAGAACTCTAGGATCTCCACATTTGCGGTAATTTTGTGCAATAAATTATGCTCATTCAGGCAATACTATGTATTTATATTTGTTGATCTATTTAAATATGTTCTAAAACTTACATGGCTGGCTGGAAAAGGCTTGAAAAATCAATGCTGACAGGCAGCGGGTGCTCAAATAAGTTGTGAAACAAGGTTGTAACTTGTAACTCAATCATCACTGGAAAACCACTGATTTCAGCAAGTCCTAGATTCAATGGAGAATCTACTTGCTTTTTGAAATTAAAATATTCTGATAGGGCAGAGATTCCCCAAATTAGTCCATGGCCCCATGTGGGTGGCAGACACTTGCTGGTAGTTTGCGAAGAGCTTACTTGTCATGAGCTGCCGGTTCACTTCTTTGTTTCCAGCTGAGAGAGAGAAAGAGGGAGAAGAAATGAAGAACCAAAGGGGACAGCGTGATCAACTCTTATCACAAGGGATAAAACACGTATTGCACAAAAGGCAGCAAAAATAGGTTCAATACTTTTGTAATATTACTTTTCCATGTTAAAAATTGCTGTCATTGCTACGGGGTGTCAGGCATCTGTGAATGGGAAGGTAGGTGGTCTGTGCATTCATAAATGGGAGGAAAGGTGATCGACAATCCATAGGCAAGATCCTGGCTTCTCTCCCATTCAAGTGGTGCAAAGGGGTCAGGACAGCTACCCCAATGATGTGGGGAAGAATTCCCTCAGTGTAGGGGAATCCCTGGATGGAGTTATTAGCAACTAAAGTTGTTGTTGTTTTTTTAAAACATTGAGTCTGCCATTTTGCTGCTAATAGCAACAGGTGGAACTGTGATACTCAGACTGAGGCTTGGGGGCCGCAAGTGGCTCTTTAATGTGTCTCCTGCGGCTCTTTGCCACACATGATATTAAAACACTGTGTGATTTAAGTTATTAGCCAGTCAGGATGATTTTACTATGTTATTAACCAATTGTTGATTTTTTGGTCAGTCATTTTGCTGGGAGATTAATATATAAATAGTAAATGAAACAATGAATGCACACTACTGTGTCTCTTTTGGGTAATGTTGATTGCTAATTTGGCTCCTGAACCACTGAAGTCTCAGTATCGCTGATATAGATCCTTTGGCCTCTCAACCCCCATTCATTGTACCTGATGGGGCCTGACCAGGGGACCAAACCTCAAGAGGCTTCCCTCCTTCTTCCACAACAGTCAGGAGCAGCTCCCAGGGGGCAGATTAAGGAATCTCCGATTGTCATTACTCCTTCCCCAAAGCCACGAGCACCAGCTACAGCCAACCAGCAACTTCCCCTTTTCTGCTCACTGGAGAGACCAGCAGTTGGGAGGATCTTGCATGATGTCCTCACTTCTGACTTACTCAGCTTTCAAACTTGGTCTCAGGATTTTTGCTCACTTATTCTATTGCTGTTTGTGGCTGAGGCCCCCTCACTCTGCCCTGTTTCTACCCCTGCAGGTCTTCAGCTGCCCAAACTCATTCACCATCAGATAATATCTCTGGGGCAAAGGCAGGGATAGAATCCAATTCTCCAGGTGGCACAGTTTCTTTAATAATCCTTTCCCTCCTTACAGTCTCCTGCCTCAGTCATTACACACTTTCCAGCTTCTGCAACAAATGAGGAAGGGGTCCAACAAACAACAGTCCCCTTCACTGGCTGCTTCCCTGAGCATCATCCATTCTGTGTGCTGAATGAGGCAGAGATCCTGTGAAAAAAATAGTATGTGATCATGTAGTTAAAGACTGTATCATAATGCATATGCTCAAGAGGGCTGAATGAAGGTTGTGTGGTCAGCTTTAAATCTGGTATTTCCTAACATTTTGAATGATTGATACTGCAATTTTAGCATTCTTTTAACATAGATTTTTAAATGTAATATGTAAATAGACATGGAATTAACAAGACATGCATCCGCCATCATCATGACCCTTTCTACCACCTTACTCTTTCTCTTGCACTCTCTCTCTTTTTTTTTTAATTAAATCTTTTTAGATTGCAAACTCTTTGGGACAGGGAACATATCTTTGTTTTAGTTGCTACCTTAATATAAACACTAAATAATAATAGGTAGGACGTATTGTTAGATAACTTAGGCCTAGAAGATATTTATAACCACTGACGTCAATGTGAAAAGCACTCGACCTATAGTTTTAGGATAACTTTCAATAAATACATAAAAATATTCAGACAAGTACAGTTGAATTGTAGCTTACCTTCCATTCTTTCTTTTATTGTGGGACAAAGTCTAGAACTCTCAGATGAAGAGAGAGAGCCTGTCTCCCGCCTTTCCTGACAAATGCAGTGTTTCAGCTCTGCCAACTTTGTGCTTACTCAGACCAGGATTCACCCCTACATCATCTTTTGTTTTGACCCTGCTTTAAATAGCTTCAGCAGGCAAAGTTCAGCATCATCCCGTGTAACCTTTGTGTACAATCTGATTCTTGCACTGAGATGTGCAGCTTCAGTGCTGGATATCTTTGTAATGCAAACTTTGGTTTCCTTATTAAAATATATAGTTGTTACATTATCTTATAATTAAAATATTATCCAAATGACAAGGATATAAGGCCTGCTCTAATGCCCTTTGAAGTCAACAGGAATCTTTCCACTGGCTTCAGTGAATTGTTGGATCAGACCGGTGCTTAGGATATCGTAAGATATTGATTATCAGATCATTTACTAAATCTCTGAGATTCCAGTATGACAGTGTATAATAAAAGGCAAACTTTTTCCAGAGGGTGACTATATTCACATCTGTCGAAGGAAAAGGTTCCCTAGTTCAGTGTATGAAGAATTATTTTTAATGTGTTGAGTAGAAGAGTGTTGTGGCTGTATAAAACACTAGAATAGTAGCTGGTGTTCTTTCCCTTTGAACAGATCAGTACTAAAAGTTAATTACCACCTCCATCCCAGAAGATGGAAAAAGATATGAAGCAATACATGCATCAAGCAATTCAATATGCAGAAGCTCGATTTAACTCAGAGATGTGGGAATGGTCAGGCATTGTCTGGTCTAGAATCCATGCAAACATGACAAGTATGAGAAATAAAGTACTTTACATATGGCTGGATTTATTTTTTGGATTGGAGACAGTTTTTACTAATGTCAAATTCTGTGTTGTCAGAAATTAAGCTAAAGAGAATGGGCCTGATGCCCCATTGTATTCCAGTGTACAGTGTTCCTCCAGTGTAGCTCTATTGACTTCATGGAGTTCAACCAGCATACAGCTGGCGTTGTGCAGTCCCAATGGCTTTGGGGCAGTTTGCAAGCTTGAGTGTTTACTCAGCCCATAGTGAGGTTCAGCACGTAGCTGTGCTGCACCAGGAGCAGCCCAGTGAGAGAATTATGGCCGAGTCTCTCTTTGCTTCAGGGTGAAAGTAATATGCTGCCATTCTATACCAGTAGCATTGAAGGTTTTCCTTTGCCCTGGCTCAGCTCCACTGTCTGGCACATCAGTGGATGTGAGTGGAGTTCTAACTTCACCCAACTGCATGGGAGGGAGAGTAGTGGCCTTGCAGGGCTGCACTTCCTCTTGTACTGTGCCCTATCCGGTGGGTAGCCCACATGGGTGAGTAAGTGGGGACCTTTATTTCCATGAATAGGCACATAGTACAAACAGCAACCTGTTCTTTATTAAACGTCACTTAAAGACAGAGTTAATTCTCTGTGCAATGAGGGACCCACTTACCTGAGAGGAATGCTCACTGTACAGGGCTCTCATTGTCTAAACATTTATGATGATAATTACACAATGACCTATGATTCTTTAGATAATGAAGGCCTGATCTTGCTCTCACTGAAGTCAACATCCCCTCTTTCCCTCACCCCCCAAAGTAATTGCAATGGGAGCAGGCTTGGAGACTAAGAATAAGTGGTTTTCCCATTGCAAAGCCATTTGAGAAATACTGATGAGGATAAAGAAAGTTGGGGATAAAGGCCTCATCTGTTTGACTGACTTAGCCTTAAGTATTAGAATCTGGAAAAGCTAAGGCATACAGTGATATGACAGAATTTAGAATGTTACATGAAAGCATCTCAAACACACTTCACCGAGGAGCATATTAATATTACACACACGGCTCCATTCAGATAATTTACACCTCTCGCTGTAGTTCTGCATTAGAGATTTGCAAAGAATGTCAGAATTATGACAGCGTCTGTCTCCCATATGACAATCAGTGTCTGTCTTTAAAAAAAAAAAAGGGGGAGAGAGAGAGAAAGAAAAGCATGTTGTGGCAAAACCTGAAGCATAAAAGTCACCCATGACAAGTACTCCTCTATTCTGATAATAATAAAGGTCTGATACAACAAGAAAACAGCCATTTACAAAATCCTGCTTAGAACTTTGATCTCAACTGCTTTGAACTGAGATTGAACTGTATGGAAAGGAATCTTCTCCTAAATAAAAACGGTGTATCTGTAAGTATCCAAAGAGAAGAGGGGGGAATTAAGTTATAGGTGAAGAGGGAGGTTTATCTTCTATAGTTTAATGGTGGAATTTTCAAAAGTGCTTGGGGTACTGCTCCCACTGAAGTTAATAGAAATTTTACTGTTGGTTTCAAAGGAAGCAGAGGTAGGCAGCACTGAATGCGGAGTTAAAACCCCACCCTAATGGTGACCAGTTCTGAGTTGTGAACATTATTGAAAGTGACCTTGCTAATGTCCCTCTGTGTACTTCTAAGGAGCAGAAGTGTCTCAGCTTTCTGTCTTTACTTTGGCTCCTTTTCCTCATCACACATATAATAAGGGAATCTGATTTATTATTGAGTCATACTGCTTTATGAAAGGGTCAGTAATTCAACAAACAACGTATACAATTAATTTAGCCTTTCTTTCTGCTGGCAGACTCTTTGTGAGTATATTGTTTCTTCCTCAAATGTACATTTGATTTGCACTGATTTAACAAATATGTTTTACCCTATGGATTGTGCATTTATTCTAACTTCAAGCTAATGGGTGAAATTTTCAGAAGTGACATAGGCCTAGATTTTTAAACGTATTTAGGTGGTGTTCTATTCAGCATTGCAAGGTCTAACTAACTGAAGAGCCTAAATTTTATTTTCAAAAGTGACTTAGGAACTTAGGACTTAGGTTCCTAAGTCATTCCATTGACTCAATGAGACTTGGGTTCCAAAGGCTGAGATCCTCAACAGTGTTTAGGTGCTTAATTCCCAATGGGAGTTACGTCCCTATGTTCCTTTTGAGGATCTTGGCCTAAGTGTCTAAATCACTTTTGAAAATGAGGCTTAGGCTCCTAAATCACTTCAGTGCTTTAGAAAATTTTAACTGAAATTCTTAGATTGGCCAGATACGTCACATGATATTGATTCTGTTTCCTCAGTGGAGGAACATGAAAGCACTTATAGTACAGATAGTAACATTTTCTTCGAATTTTGCTGTCTGAAAACATTTGTGGCAGTAAGGTAGCATATTTTTATGTCTGTGGAAAGCAAATAAAAATGGAAAGTAAACATAGTAGAAGAATGTTGAGTTAAAAACTCAATAATCACAGAATTATTTTTGCAGCATTCATCCAACTCTATTAGCACCTGCCAACTTGAGAATAAAAACCTATAGAATCAGTACAACTTAAACAATGTAAGTTCTTAGTATATAGAGGCTAAGGACTTCGATTCTCAGACTGATCTTTACATTTACATGTCTCCCTCATAATTCAATTCTCTTATTTGACTACCTTATTATAAATGTTTTCTAGCTGGCTAGATCGTCGGGCTCAACGGGTAGTGATTAACGGCTCCATGTCTAGTTGGCAGCCGGTTTCAAGTGGAGTGCCCCAGGGGTCGGTCCTGGGGCCGGTTTTGTTCAATATCTTCATTAATGATCTGGAGGATGGCGTGGACTGCACTCTCAGCAAGTTTGCAGATGACATTAAACTGGGAGGAGTGGTAGATATGCTGGAGGGTAGGAACAGGATACAGAGGGACCTAGACAAATTAGAGGATTGGGCCAAAAGAAACCTGATGAGGTTCAACAAGGACAAGTGCAGAGTCCTGCACTTAGGACGGAAGAATCCCATGCACTGTTACAGACTAGGGACCAAATGGCTAGGAAGCAGTTCTGCAGAAAAGGACCTAGGGGTTACAGTGGACGAGAAGCTGGATATGAGTCAACAGTGTGCCCTTGTTGCCAAGAAGGCTAACGGCATTTTGGGCTGTATAAGTAGGGGCATTGCCAGCAGATCGAGGGACGTGATCGTTCCCCTCTATTCGACATTGGTGAGGGCTCATCTGGAGTACTGTGTCCAGTTTTGGGCCCCACACTACAAGAAGGATGTGGAAAAATTGGAAAGAGTCCAGCGGAGGGCAACAAAAATGATTAGGGGGCTGGAGCACATGACTTATGAGGAGAGGCTGAGGGAACTGGGATTGTTTAGTCTGCAGAAGAGAAGAATGAGGGGGGATTTGATAGCTGCTTTCAACTACCTGAAAGGGGGTTCCAAAGAGGATGGATCTAGACTGTTCTCAGTGATACCTGATGACAGAACAAGGAGTAATGGTCTCAAGTTGCAGTTGGAGAGGTTTAGGTTGGATATTAGGTAAAAAATTTTCACTAGGAGGGTGGTGAAGCACTGGAATGGGTTACCTAGGGAGGTGGTGGAATCTCCTTCTTTAGAGGTTTTTAAGGTCAGGCTTGACAAAGCCCTGGCTGGGATGATTTAGTTGGGAATTGGTCCTGCTTTGAGCAGGGGGTTGGACTAGATGACCTCCTGAGGTCCCTTCCAACCCTGATATTCTATGATTCTCTCAACACCAATTCTGATACCTGCTCCAGTCTTTGTTTCTATTAGAATGCATTCTGTAGTTCTTTCATTAACACAAGCCTTGGCTGTTAGCACTATCTGTTTCTTTCATGATTTGGCAATATAGTTATCCCTGTGAAGAGAATACTCCTTTCATTTTTGACAGTCTCATTACATAAGCAATGTAGGTCAGTCATTGCATTTTACCAGGCTGATACAGAAAATATTCAATAAATGCATTTTGAAGTATGTAGCTCAACCCTTATTTCCTGAGAGTGATGACCTTATATCAAAACTGTAAGTTAAAAAACTTTGACAAAATCTGATGTATTATAGCTATAACATTCCAGGAAGAAATGGGATTGATTGATTAGAATGCATTGTACTGTAGGTCATTCCCTAATTGAAATGGGGTATTGATGTGATTCTAGCTTAAGATTTATTTGTCAGGTTCAGCAGTACACATTAAGGAAATGATCAGCTTGTATATGATTTCCATTATTATTAGTCTTATGATCATGATACTGCTTTCATTATTTTGTTGAGAACCTTTTCTCTGTTTAGTAGCATATCAGTAATGCATTAATTACAAAGATAATGACACTGGTCCTCTGGAGGAACATTTGCATCTAGATGAGCTTTGCTATCATGAACCAAAAAAGAAGGTTTAGTTATTAAGTGAAAGCTGATTATGGATGTACTCAATTTTCTTACACTTGCTAGTACACCTCTACCCCGATATATCGCGACCCGATATAACATGAATTCGGATATAATGCAGTAAAGCAGGGCTCCGGGTGGGGCGGGGCTGCGCGCTTCGGTGGATCAAAGCAAGTTCAATATAACACGGTTTCACCTATAACACGGTAAGATTTTTTGGCTCCCGAGGACAGCGTTATATTGGGGTAGAGGTGTATTCCCCTATAGTTAGCAGCTCTCTTGTTGATGTTGGAGATCTTTACCATGCTACTAACATCTAATAGGTATGGATAGCATTACTGGAAATGGGATTGAGCTGCAAAATTTGTAACACCCCAAATTTAATGGTGTTTGGATCTAAGGTTTGGTTTGGGCCATTCGCTAAATCTTATCTGTGGAGGAGATAATACAGTCAAAAGACCATTGTGAGGGGGAAAAGGACCCAAGAAGCAACTGCGCCCTTAAAATTAGAATAGAGCATTGTACATAGAATAACCATTGGTTTGTCAACTACTGTTCATAATTCCGGAGCTAGTGGTAGACAATAAACCCAAGGTTGACAAGACCTTAAACCCTCCTATGAAAAACTAAAGTGTGGCATAGATGGTGTTTTTTCCCCAATTCAATGCTTTGGTCTAGTTCATGTATAATTGTCATGTCTTCTCAGAGATAGTGCTATCTTCATAACTGCCTGCTGGATTGACTGGAAATAGGTATGTTTATTAAATATTTGTATTGTGGTAGTGCCTAGTGGCTCCTATCAAGGATCAGGCTTCATTTTGCTAGGCGATATGCACACACATGAACAAAAGATGGCCCCTATCCAAAGAGTTCACAAGCTAAGTATAAGACATGAGATGATAGGTGGATACAGCAAATAGGTGGGGTAGCACAAGATAACAGTGAGACAGTTATGATTAGTGTATAAGTGTACAGTAAACCAGCTGCTCAGCTGTCATCAAGTGTTTTGTAGACTTCATGACATAGGTAGGTAGAAACACCTTTAAAGTAACCATGTTGCACATTTAGACTGTTTGTTTACTGTATGAAGTCTATAATATGAGATATGGCATAGCAAATGATAACAGGGAATCAAGAGATTTTGTATCTGATACTGTATCAGTTTTCAGAAAACTCGCTGGCAGCTCCAGAGCTTAATTTTACAGAGAGGTTTGGGATACAGGATCACAGAGTTTCATATTGTCATGTAAGAGGTTGCTTATGCCCTCCCACCTTTCGGATGAAATGGGTAGGCTGCCATCATTTAAGCAGATTATCACAATTTACTTTTAAATCCTGGAATGATCACATCTGAATATGGTGCTTGCAGAAACAATGGTGTAACACACATAACACAACGTGGCTCTTTGTCTCACTCTAGTGGGTATTTTTTAGGATCTGGTCCTTTAACTTGAAGCCAGTATCAGACTCATAAACCTCCTAAACATGGTTTTGCCTTTAAAGGAGGACACAGAGCTACACTGTGATAGTTTAGGTTACAATGGCATTGAAAACACTGATTGAATGAGTCTGTCACTATACCGAACAGTATGCTTGACAAATGCAGGTTGGATCATTTGAAGTGAATACGTTCAACCATATTGGCCTCTTTTGTGTTCACGCATTGTCTATGAATAAAATATATTTTTGTTGAATTTGGTTTTTTTTAAATTATTGGGCAATTTACTTCTCAAAGCAATTTCTTGGCTTGTGGGTTGTGTATGAACAGCTCATTGCAAGTGCTTGATATTACATTAGAATTGTATTGGTTATTTTGGCTGTACTCATAGGTCACATGATATGCTTCTATGGCCTGATAGACTGGTGGTAGTGTGAATTTTAGAATCAGTTTTCAAGTGTGAAAATTTCATGTGCAAATTTATATATTCTTCAGTGTTTGCTTAAATTTCTGGTTCCACAAATATTCCTTCCAAAAAGCTCATCCAGTAGGATCTTCTCACAGCATGAAAACCCAAAGAGCCCAAACACACAACTGAAGTCAATTTACTTGTCAATGTGAACAGATATTTCTGGGAAATATTTTGCAGTATTCCTCCAGACCTACTCTTTCCTGTCTTTTTGCTATATTCTGTCTAGCTCTTTGTCAGGCTTGCAAGTTTATCATATTTATTCATTTAATGCAAATAGTTATTCATTTAAAAGTTACTTTATTTCAATGTGCTTTCTTGGTCACTTAGATGAGACAGTGTTTAAAAGAATTGCTACTTGAAGTGGCATTCTTTTAGCTTGAAGAAGTCAGCAAAGATAATCCAATAGCTCAGCAAAGATAGTACAAACTGATATGGCTACAAGACTTGCCTGGAAATTATGAAAAATCACATGACAGAAGGAAAAGGGAAAAGATGGCCTTTAAGGGCCATATCATATTTTGCCTGGTAACTAACTGCCCTTGGGTCAGGAAACTGTTTTATGCAACCAGATGACATTGATTAGAAGTACACAAAGTTTGTTCAACTAGAACCATTAAATACATGAGATACTACAAACTTAGGGGCCTGATGCAAAGCCCAGGAAAGACAGTAGGAAAAACTCAAGTTTACTTCAACAGAGATTGTATCAGGTCCCTACTTTGGTCCATCTTGAATGCATTTTATGGGTCAGATTTTCAAGAGTCCAGAACCCAACAATTCTCACCAAAGTACCTAAATGAAGGGACCAGGTTCTCAAAATTTCATAGCACTGAGCAGTGACCAGGTTAACAGAAGTCTTTGGGTGCTGAGCACTTCTGAAAGTCTGGCCACGTCATGTAGGTGCCTAAGTGTGAGGTGAGCTCTTTTGAAAATTTGGCTCTTGTGTGTGTGCTGCATATTGTTGAAAGTCTGGCCCCAAAGATAGTAAAGTACAATGTTGTCACACTCTGAAGTGCTAGAGAAGATATTGTTTTTCCTTTTTAATTAGACAGCCCTTTTATAATTGTGTTTTATTTTTCTAACATTTGTCAAATGCTCAGTGGAGTGATAACATTATTTTCTCTAATTGTGGTGAGATATATATACACACACATTTCAGTTGCAGAACTTTTGCATAAATGGCACATGAATTATACATACTTTTAAAATCATCTTCTGGGAAACGGTCTAAGGTATTATAGTGTAACCTTTAAGGCATCTTTTGATGTTACATTTTTTGTATGATCAAAAACATTGAAAGAACACTGGCCTGTTCTAAACTGATTAATGCCAGCCAGGTGGGAAACCTCAAGCTGATCTGTGTAAGCTTATATTATTCATCCTGTTAACTTTGGTCTTGGATCTGAGGGGGAAAATATCTTAAAGTACACTCCCATTAGAACTTTGAACAGAAAACTGTTGTACCGTAACAAGAGATATCTCCTGAAAAACCTCCAAATGATAATTAGTGGGGAGAAGATTCATAAAACTGACAGAGTCAAAAAGTTATTGCCATTAATATAATGTAGGTGTCCCTTGCTGGAATGTGAATATAGGGATACTCCAATTATAAAAGCCTTTCTCCAATCCTGAACATAGACCATTTTCATTGAATGACCCTTGAAATATAGGTAGAGAATCATAGAAGAGCCCCCAAATTTGCAAAAGCTGACACCTCAGGAATGACAAAGTTAGCCCCAGGGCACAGTAACATGATGGTGGATATAGTGGAGGAACTAAAAATAATCTTTCTGGGTGGGGATGATTTACATGTGCACTCATACTTTGCTTCTCAAAGGAACTCTGTAATATGACATCAAGAAGTCTGCAACTAAACGCCAGAGCTTTTCTGTGAACAAAGAATTCTTAATTCTAGTCCAACAGCTCTTCTATAGAATGTGACAGAAGAAATAAATCACAGCATTTACCTACACTAGGTGACTACTGGACCTTCACAATGAGGAATTTTTAATAGATGGGTCAAGTTTTACTCAAATCCACAGTTTAAATATGTAGGTTTTTTTTTTTAAATTAACCATACAACTAAATTTAAGCCATTATGGGTCTTCCAAATCCAATTACTGTAGAAGGACACATTAGCCAAGAATGTCTGAGCATAGATCATGTTTGCAAGTCCTATTTCTGCAGCAGGATGTAAAGTTAACTGGATAATGAGTTTAAGGTGGATGTAAATTTTATTCATTATTACTTTCCAATGGTCATGCCATGTTTTTTGTTATAGTTTTAACCTATATCTCTAGAGACTCCTTCTCAGTGGCACATTATGGGGTGCAGTCCAGACCAGTTTAAACACAGTGCTGGATTGGTTCAGATTAAAGAATAAAATAAGTTTATTAACAAGAGCATATAGGGTTTGAGTGAATTTGTGGTATTTGTGACACTCTGTATCTTGGGGGAACACCCTGCACCCCCATGTTCATCTTTATAATATGATTGTGTTGTATCCAGAGCAAAGTTTGTCATGTCAGGTTGATGCACTGAGCATTGTTGTTATAGTAATGTTATAGGTTGTAATTTCATGTATATAGTTATGAGGCTAAAAATGTGTCCTCATGGCTTAAAAGAAGCCCAGGCAAAACTCTCCAGGAACAAAGGGGCAGTCCACACCTCATCAGGGCATGTATGGGACAAACCCAGCCCAGCCTCACAGGAACAAAGGACACTGGCCTAGGCAGCTACAAAGGATCTGTTGGACTCTCAAGTGAATTACCCTCCCTTCCCTTGGTCAGTCAGGGACTACGATGAGGTAATGCTCACCTGACCCTGAAGGGGGGAGACAAAGCCAAGAGGGAAGAAAGAACATGATAAAAGGAGGAGATGTTTGCCATGCTCTTCCTCTCTCTTCCACCTCCATCTACAGACATCACCACCAAGCGACTGAAGCGCTGATCAAAAGGGAGAGACTGGCTGAAGGGCAACCAGCCAGTCTGTGGTGAGAAGCATCTAAGTTTGTAAAGGCACTGAAATTGTTAAGATCAGTTTAGAATGTGTTTTGCTTTCATTTCATTTGACCAAATCCGACTTGTTGTGCTTTGACGTGTAATCACTTAAAATCTATCTTTTGTAGTTAATAAATCTGTTTGTTTATTCTACCTGAAGCAGTGTGTTTGGTTTGAAGCATGTCAGAGGCTCTCCTTGGGAGAACAAGCCTGGTCCAGATCAATTTCTTTGTTAAATTGACAAATTCATATAAGCTTGCAGCATCCAGCGGGCATAACTGGACACTGCAAGTGGGAGGTTCCTAGGGTTGTGTCTGGGACTGGAGATATTGGCTAGTTTCATTCGGTTGCACAATCCAAGCAGTTTACATGCCAGAGGCTCTGTATGAACAGCCCAGGAGTGGGGGTTCTCACAGCAGAGTAGGATAAGGCTGGCTCCCAGAGTCGAGGGTTGGAGTGACATAGCAGATCACCGGTCCAGATAACATCAGGGGAACGTCACAGTGTTAAAGTCAGAAATGGTTACAAGAAAAATAAAGATAAAATGCTTTCTAATAGCTAAAATTTAACAAGCTAGACTTGGTTCAAGGTAAAATCCGTACCATAGGTTCCAAGCATCTTGGCTGACCAAATTCTCAGGTCAGGGTCTCCCCCCGAAGTCAAAGGGCTGGTTCCTTTTTGTCATCTTAGATGAAAGAGAGAGAGCGATGCCGGGGGGTGGTTCTGGTCCTCACTTTTATAGTCCAGTCACCCTATGAAATGGATTCTTCTTAGCTTTGAGGGGTAATCCTCAGTTTATTCAAACAGTAAAGAAGGTGACATGGAGTCTGGTGGTAAAGGTGGTTCCACGTTTTTTCTTCTTCCTTGTGTATGTTGACATGCAGATTTGCCTTGTCTCCTGCCATTTCCCCCCTTGCTGTCTCAAGGACCCTGCTTACTGCTTGTACGTAAGTGGAGGTAAACACACATTCCTTCGTTCAGGATAGGCCTGTTTAACAGCTTTTGCCTAGTCCAGGCTGTGTGGGTTCGAACATGTGCTAACAACATCATACAGCAGGAATTCATAACTTTACATATAATGTTGCAACATACATTTCACCAAGATATTATTGACCATCAAGTTACTAGTTTTCAAACAATATCTCACAAGGCCTATTTTGTACAAAGATTATTACAACAGTGTGTAAGGTGTGAATCCAGGGGCGCTTTTGGTCACTATGACATGTTGTTACATCTCTCTAGAGACTCCTTTTCAGTGGTAGAAATTTGAAATTGTCAAGAGTAATGTCCTGAGAAAATGTGAAAATGCTATCTGTAATAGCTGAGTCTTGATGGAATACAACACAAAACTGCCCTCATGGATTTTTAAGATATTAGTCCATCAGAGCATATTTTATAAAGTAAAGTGAATATCCAATCAGCATACAAAAAAGATATTTGCATAAGGATTTTTTAAAATTTTAAATTAAGGTTCACAGTTTTGTTAAAATGTATAATATTTTATCAAATAATCTATTTGATAATTAATGTAAATTCCAGGGGGAAAAAACTCTCAGCAGAAGGATTTTAAGTGGGGCATGTTTGTAATCAATAAACTAACAATAAAATGAATAAAATTAATAATACGGTGCTTCAAAGAATTCAATTTATACGCAAATCTAATTTAAATTCCCCAGGCTGTTATAATGTGAGATTTTATAAGCAATAGGAGGCCTCATTCTCATTTCATTTACACCAGTGTAAATCAATAGATTGCAGCAGAGGCTGCATGTAAGTGAGGCTACAAGCAGGCCTACAGACTTTAGCTGTATATGAAGGGTGAGATCCTCATCTTTGTTCTATCCTCTTTGTTAGGTAAAGGGCCAGAGTGACAATAAAGGGCCTTTAAAATCACTGGATCTGGCTGGTGGAGCATTATTCTAGTGCAGGGACTGAAGAAGGCAGCTGCATGCTGTCTTCCAAGGACCTCCTTGCCAGCCCTGGTATAGGGGACATGCCAGAGGCAGGGCTGGGAGTAGAAGGGGCATGTCCAGGGCTTGGCTGTAGCACTACAGAGATTGTGAACAGCACTGTGGCCCATAGGAAGCCAGGGGCAGGTTGCCTTAACTTAGACAGGCCCTCGGTGCTGTCTGTGTTGCACCAGGAGCTGTGGAGAAATCTAGAATTGATAAGGCACAAGAGTGACTTTAAGCTACTATAGTGTCCCTCTCCCTGTGAGTTCAATCCTGTGCCACTCAAAGGTGCAGAACAGTTTCTCATCCCGAGTGTTGAGATTGGATTTATTCAGCCAAAGAAAAGATGGCAAGGAACTTCATAAAATAACATTTCTCTAATCACAGTTCTTATTGTCCTCCTTAACTTATTGTCCTTTCTTCTCAAAAATCTGGAAAGAAATTATATATACACCATTAATTCTCTCAACTGTCTTAAATTCTTTGCTTTTCTTCTAACATACTTATCAGGGCCTTTTATACTCTCTCTCTCTCTCTCTTCAGGGTATGAAACAATAGAACAATGGATTCTGTGTTCCTCCTTGGGCCAAACTACAGTATCTGAATATATTGTATATAGTAGGTAGGTATTGAAAAGTCTGCTTTTAGTTTTAGCAGATAAGTTAATTCCTTATATGTTAAGACATGCCATACACTGTAGAGCAGCGGTTCTCAAACTGTAGGTCGGGACCCCAAAGTGGGTCGCGACCCTGTTTAATGGGGTCGCCAGGGCTGGCTTCAGCCGGGGGCAGTGTGGCTCAGGTTATAGGCCCCCTGCGGCTTTGCTGGACTCGGGCGGGCTCAGGCTTCGGCCCCCCTTCCTGGTGTCATGTAGTAATTTTTGTTGTCAGAAGCGTGTCAGAGTGCAATGAAGTTTGAGAACCCTTGTTATAGAGGATCCCCAGAATGAGTCCAAGAATGGAATTCATAGGGATTCTTATAATGACAGTGCAGCCTGGGTCATTTACAAATGACAGCAGTGCCTCAATTGTGAACTCAGCCATGGACATTCCAAAACCAGCTGCTATTATTGCTAATGGACACTTTATAACTTTAAGGCTAACCTGTATCAGAAAACAAAAACTGGATTTGTGCCCACTTTATTTTCTCGTATGTTTAAAACAGGTAAAGAAAGCTTGAGGGTTCTTTTAAAAAAAAATCTGGACTCCCAATTTTTAAATAATTGTTTGCAGTTCCTCTCCAATGGTGATTTGCTGAGCTAAAATGAAAATTTTGTGATGGTCAGAAATATCTTCTGGTGTCTACCATTTATCAATTCTTCTTTTACAACATTGTCCTGATATTTTCAGAGCTATCTATTTTCATGCAGGTTATTCATGGAGTTCCAAAATACATTTTTGGGGCCATGAAATACTATTATATTGAAATTATGGTGGTGTGCTGATATTTCTAGGAAATGTTTTGAAGTGTTGTCATGTCACTTTATGTGGTGTAACATCATGAAATCTGACGCTGTTCTGCTGAGACCAGCTCACAGCAGGAAGTCTTGGCTTTCAAAACTGAAATAAGTTTTAAATAATACTTTTATTCTGTTGAAATATATATATATATATTTATATATATATCCTCTCATCTCTGAAATCAGATGATACTTCCTGGTTTGCTAAGCACATTCCAGGATACATCTTTTTTTTTTTTTTTTTAACTTCACAGACTTATTTGGTCACATGGTAGGTACTAATTGCATATTTTGCATGGGAATAATAGTACCAGTGATGCCACATAATAATGCATTAATCAGTGTGTTTAGTAAATGGATGTGTGTTTGTCACAGCAGGGCAGGGATTTTTAAAATGGGTTGGGGAATTAATTTCTGTCTTGACCATCTCCCCAGTCTAGCAAGTGGTGACAAGCAACACATAGTTATGTTTGAGGAATAAAACATTTCCACTTGTGAGTTTCAAATGTGCTTATGGATGTTTCCTTTCTTCCACCTAGTTCTTGGAATTTATATATTTTGTATACTTTGAAGTTTTGGCTCATTCTTTGGGAGGCTATTCTATGCATCTCGAATTTGAGGTTGTTTGCAGAGGACTTTATGCATCAAACAGAAGTGATTTCACATGATGAAGTCCATGATAAAGGATAAAGGTCAGACGAGATCTGGTCCTTCTGTGCACTTGGGTTGCTTTAAGATGCTCTGCTAGTACACAGTTACCCTAAATTCAGTTGCTGGTGGGTCTTCCCTAACACTGGGTGGTTCTCAAATGGTGTAATGATTTTATAGTGGCTCTTATGGTGTCCCACCTCCCAGCCACTGGCATAGTGGTATGTCTGAAGAAAAGGGACATAGCCAAGGCTTCTGTGTGACTTGGTCATCCCAGGCCTCCAATAGCCTCTTGGGCCTTTGGCAGCTGGTATTAAGTTGGAGCTATCTGATGGCTACTCTAAATTTTTCAAGGGATTGGCTCAACTCACAGACAGGAATTAGAAGAGCACAAATATTACTTAAGGCCATCAGTGTACCCACATTTTCCTGAACTGTAGCCAGTGCTCCTTGACCACAGCTCAGAATCTGGATCATTATTCCCCTTTATTATAGTGTCTTATTGGGATTTATATTGCATTAATCAAAAATACTTTAAAAGTGCTATTCTTGTCTTTGGCACTATCTGAAATACATGGAGACTGCACATGATTAAGCATTAAGGCTAATGTTGTCAAATGTAGATGCCTAGGTTGAGCACCTAAATCCAATTTAGGTTAAAATCTTCAACGGTGCCTATGTGATTTAGGAGCCTAGACAAAACTCCCCAAAGGTGTTTAGGCACCTGTCTTCCATTGAATGTGTCCAAGAGCAATTTATCATTGCAAGATATAAAGCCCTTAATATTGATGGGTTGTATGTCCGTTTGGGTTACATAGAGAGCTGGGTGAAATCAATGGGAATTAGATGCCTAAACCCAGTTCAGGATCTGGGTCCAAGGTCTCATTTTCAAAAGTCCACTTACATGCCTAAGTATCATTGCCCAAAGATAGCAGCATCTTATCAGGATAAATTAATAAAACAGTGCACACGGGAAACATGCAAAAAATCCTGTAATGAATTATGCATAGGACATTTCTTTGTTTCCAAAGAGTTGCAACCACACCCTATACAATATTCCCGTTTACAGCAGATATATACAGCTAAGGATTTCTCACTACCCTTTTAGTATTTGCACCATAATGCTGTTTTTATTGGTTACCCTATTTAATAACCCTGACTCAAAGTATTCTCTTTCCTTCTGAAATCTAATTTAGGTAGTTTAACCACTTCCAATAAAATATTTGTATTGAATGATCTCTAGAGAAATCTATTTCCTGCATGTGTGGTCTTAGCACTTTGAATGTTTGGACGGGATGGCTATAATAAAATCTATGGAAATTAGAAGAGGGCTCTTAATGTCAATGACAGAAACACTGCTCTATTGAATGGTTGTTAATTATCCTAGCATGTACCAATAATGTAAGGTACTGAGCACTTCTGTCAGGTGCTGAGTGTCATCTGTCACTGATTTAAAATGGAGTTAGGGATGCTCAGCACTTCACTGGTTGGGCAATGAGGAATGGAGTCACCCCAAAAGTAGGAGCCCCATTCTGCCATTTTAGCCTGATCTTCAGAGGTGCTGAGCATCCATTATTCCAAGTGAACTCAACGAGATCGACAGGTGCTTCACTCCTCTGAAAACCAGGCCCTGAATGCACAACCAAAGGTAAGTTAGTGGGATCACACGTGTAAGTCAAAGCAATATTTGACTGATCGTTTTTAGTCAGGCTATGCCAAAAGTTGAAATCTAGTTCTAAATATCTTTATGCTGAGCTTTCAAGATGAGTCATTTGAGTGGCACTTAGTCACAGGGCTCCCCCTGAGAAACACAGTTTATTATTTTACTTTAAAAAAATATTTTGTAAAGTGACTATCTTCCTGAAGGATGTATGATGTGCTTGCTTGAAATGGACAAACCCAGGGTTTTCATTCACCAGTCAGTCCAGACATTCACTGGAGCCTGGGAATGTGCCTAAAGTTGAACTACACTACGCTGAGGGAAAGAAGCCATGCACTCTTTTAATAAAATTGGGAACTGGATAGTTTGATCAGTATTCATCACCTCAGGAAATTGCAGGGGAAATCCCTCTGTTTTCTAAAGTACAAAATCTCCCATCAAAAAGTAGAGTTAAAGAGTGATAATGTCACTTCTACAGAAAAAAACATTTTGCACATTTCTTTATAAAGAAAACATATGAGACAGTCTATTTTTATCAGTGTTGTTCATCTGCTGCTGAATCATCTCTTCTGTTAAGAGAGTTATTTTTAAATTGAGAGCCAGGAAGTTCTTATAACAGTAATTATTCAAAGGGCAGGTTCTGTTGTTCAATATGATAAAGGAACTTCCTTTTTAGGACAATCAGAGTTTTTCACACCATTCCTTTTACTGATGAGGGAAATGTCTCCCTAGAGTAGATGGCAGGGAGGGGTGAGTGGGTGGAACCTTGGCCTAGATCAGTGGTTCCAAAACTTGTTCCGCCGCTTGTGCAGGGAAAGCCCATGGCGAGCCGGGCCAGTTTGTTTACCTGCCCCATCTGCAGGTTCGGCCGATCGCAGCTCCCAGTGGCCGCGGTTCGCTGCTCCAGGCCAAGGGGAGCTGCTGGAAGCGGTGGCCAGTACGTCCCTCGGCCCGCACTGCTTCCAGCAGCTCCCATTGGCCTGGAGCAGCGAACCACGGCCACCGGGAGCCGCGATCAGCCGAACCTGTGGACACGGCAGGTAAACAAACCGGTCCAGCCCGCCAGGGGCTTTCCCTGCACAAGTGGGAACCACTGGCCTAGATTTATGTTGAAGCCCTGTTTGAGGTAAAAATATTTTCTAACTCTGAGATGTTTCCAATGGTTTTTCAAGGACAAGCAAAAAGTGGCATCATTTCATCACAATGCCATGTTACTTGCAATGTGGTGATGGTTGTTTTATGAGTGACCTGAGATGGTTGTATCATGATAGCAAAATGTTCTTTGTCTCTCTGCAGAGACAGTAGTCTTAGAAATTGAAAGATGAATTACACAGAGTTTCGGGGCTACATATGCCACATATAAATATAAATTGTTCAAAAGAAATTTATCCTTGCCAGATGGTAAGCCCTTAGTATGGTCATGGTGTATGTCTGGAAGGAAAAGGAAGGGGGGCTTTTCCAGGAAAAGTTAACATTATAGGATAACTACGAAAGCTGGATCAGATGAAGGGTTGGTTGGGGAACCAGGAACCATGATGATGGGCATATTATAAGTGTCTGTACAGAATATAATAATGGATGATGAAAAAGCCATGTTGATGAATATTTATTTTATGTAAATTACATAAGGGAGGTTCACTGCATGAATTTCCTTGTAACATACAATACATACATATCAGCCTTAAACAGGTACCAGACTTTGTGTAAAAGAATTTGCTGATATTTCAGAATTTACAATAGTATTTTATTTTGTGTCTTTTTTTACATCAACAAGAAAAATAATTACATTCTTTTCTTCCTGTTCTCTTGTTGTTAATATTAGGAATGAAATAATTAAGCAAAAGTATAGTGTGTTTATTTAAAATGGTATTTCAGGAGCCACCAAGTTGCTATTTTAGTTATCTATTGTAAGAAAATTAGTTTGGTTGGACAACAGTGATAGGCTCTCCTACTATTATCTCCTAATTGTTAATTTCTCCGGCACTTTATTTAATATAACAGCAGTAAGAATGTTTAATAAATCATAAAAATGACATTAAATGTAATTGAAAAATCAATTATTTAAAAATACTAAAAACCAACACACCCCAGAAAACCACCTCATCACTTATTAATGCATAACTGAATTACAGCGTAATAAAAGTGTATTATTATGAGAATATACAGCCTTTTAAAATTTGTTTATGTAGAGAATAAGGATAGAAAATTCACTTTTTAAATCTTGTTTGTTCATGATCAGGGCTCCCAGGTACTGCATGGTCATATTTTATACAGCACTTGTTAATGCAGGTCTTCAAATTATGGTTTTCTCGGGTTTAGAATTAAAAGGTTTTCCCATTCTTCTACTCTCTAGTGTTCTGGGACTGACACTTCAGAAAGAGATTCTCTGTAAGATTTAATAATTCCTTTGCTGATTTTTTTTATTGTAGCAGTTGTAACTTCCAAACCTGACTGACAGACCTGAGAATTAAACAGGAGTCTCTCAAACGCAGTAAAATCAACACAACAGTGCACCGAGGTATCTTGATGACTCAGGCCAAAACTCTACAAACACTTTATTTCTGTGAGTGGACCTGTTGAACTTAACAGGGCTACTTGTGTGTGTAACTACTCTGTATAACTGGACCCTTGTTTAGCTGTTTGAGCAACACTTCTGTATAATATGGGTCCCGTTCTGCTTTGCATAACATTGGAGTAACCAAGGGCATAACTGGACCAATGTTACTCTCAGAGGGCAAGAATCTTGCCCTGAGTTCTGGCCATGTTGTGTCACTCAGCTCTAACAATCCATATAAGTATTCTTTCCGTGTAGGGGCAGTGGCCAGCCATTTCAGAGTGCTGAATGGATCTTGGTTCAGAAAAATATTTGGGACTTTGGTTTTAGTCTGGTGGTGTTGAGGGATCAAGAACAAAACATTCCTTATGTGATCTTAATGCTTCATTTTGTTAAGAAATAGGGTTTTTTTTTTCCAATTTAAATGCTATAGAGTTATTAGGAAATGTCATCTTGTTGTTGTTGTTGTTAGACTGGCATCTCATTATGGCAGATACTGTACAGACTCAGAATGAGAGGCAGTCCCTGCCATGACAAGTTTACAGTTTAATTTGAGACAAACCAGAAGTGAGTGTATCAAAGAAAAGAAAGGAAAGGAGAAAGGTGGTAATGAAAATGAGTTACATAGCTATTGAAAGACTATGGTTTCTCAAGAATGATTTGTAAGTAAATGATACCAGCTACTCTTGACTGATTCGTGGACCGGCTGATTTCTGGTGGGTATCAGAGGAGAGTTTGGTCTTGAGTAGAACTAGTCAAAAAGACACCAAACCAACAAACAAACAAACAAAAAAACCTTAAAACCTTTTGCAAAAAATTCATTTTGATCACTTCCCTCCCATTCCTTCTCCCTCCCTCCCCCCCCACCCAAATTCATTTTATTTTTGGGGAAAATCCCACTGTGTGTGTGTATGTCCGTCCCACGGGAAAATGGGGGTGGATAGTGGAGTAAAGCGAAATAAGACAGTAGAGAAAGACCCGCCCACTTTCTCTTACTTGAAATTTTTGGTCTGTGGAAAAAGAAGTCAACGTTACTTTACATTATTTTCTACTACTAAAAAAAAAAGGAAGAAATTAAAAAGTGAGACAGAGTGCTACTTTTAAAAAATTAACATGTTACTTTCTCTCACTTCTTTATTCGACTTCACTCCATCCCTTCACCTCTACTCTTTCATAGTAGCAAATAGAAGGAGGTCAGGATAAAGTTTTAAAACAACAGTAACCACCAAACTTGAAAATAACAACAACAACAACAAAATCCCAACATTTTTCATTTCAAATGTGTTTTTAAAAAATGTCTAAGTAATTTTTGGGGAAAATATTGTTTTTGACAAAACCTCTTTTTTTTTAAATTTAAAATACTTTTCCTTGTGGGGGCAGAGAATCTAATTAGCTCTGATCTTAGGGAGGGATTGAATTCTTGCACTTGAAAAAGCCTGTGTTGAAGCTATAAATTGAGGTAAATAATGTGTTGTAATATACTTAACTGAAGTCAAGATACACCACAGAAAAATAGAAAGAGGGGAGGAATATATATATATCCAGCCTGGGAAGTTATTGAGTGTTAGGTCATAAAGGTATAGGAATATCTCTAGATATTCCTCTGAAAATAAAATACTAACCCTTATATGCAAGTAAGTCCATAGAAGAAGCTCCTCTTACACCAAATGTAAAAAGCTTGTTTGGCCAGAAATCAAGGGGATTCACACAAAAATAAATAAGATTTCAGCGTGAGAGTCATTTTGCCTGACTCAAATGGGCCCAGAGCTCTCCTTATATTTGTTATAGTCTCCATGAGCTAGCAAGCTCAGGTTTGATAGCTGTTTAGATGTTTT
This sequence comes from Terrapene triunguis, assembly GCF_002925995.2. NCBI lineage: Eukaryota > Metazoa > Chordata > Testudines > Emydidae > Terrapene > Terrapene triunguis. Next base: position 20,393,709 of record NW_020664439.1, read on the forward strand.
CTGTTTGAAACCCTACCCTTGTGGGGTGGGAAAAAGTATATTGCCCATGTATGATCTTTTGGCTGTCCACATTTATGCCTACTCCCAGGACTCACCTTTGTCCCAAGTTATGAATGCCAGGTAGTCACAAGGAGAAACAAAAGAGATTTAACACAGGAGGTGGCCTGAAAAGCAAAAGGGAGGTAAAGGAGTCTTCTATGGAAAAATAATGAAAAGCATGGTGGAGGTGATTGTCGGCAGCAAGGACACAACAATAAGTAGGCAGCTGCAGCTGTAAAATAGCTCTGGGCCTGAGCCAATCCCCATTTAAGTCAGTGACAATCTTTCCACTGACTTCATGATAATGATGATCTCTACTATCTCTAAGGGTATGTCTGAACTTCGAGCTGGAGGTGTAACTCGCCGCTTGAGGAGACATATGGACGCTAGCTCTGGTACCGCTAGCACACTAAAAATAGAGTGTAGCTGCAGAAACATGAGCAATGGGAGGGGCTGGTTGCCCCAAGTATGTATCTAGCATCATGGGTGGGATGGTACTTGGGGCAGCTAGCCCCTCCTGTTGCTTGAGCTGCAGCAGCTACGCTCTATTTTTAGCATGCTAGCTCAATCAGAGCTAGCACATGTGTAGCTCTTCAAAATGGGAATGACACCTCCAGTTCCAAGTGTGGCCATATCCTAAGAGAAGAACCTGGATGTCTTCCTCGCCAGTAACACCAGTTAATGCAGATGGAAAGAGCTCATTTTCTGTTTGGACTTGGAACAGGTATTTTAATAACTCACTAACTGCATTGCAAGTTATTTGTTGCAGGTATTTATTGCTATTTATTATATATTTATGTGAAAGCTTTTAGAGCCTTGGATAAGCATATTTATTATTTTAATTTTAAATAAATACAGTAAAAATAAAATATTGTCAAGTACCTCCAGTAAATACTCTACCAGTCTGTTTATTTGTATGAACTAGTTTGCCATCAACTCTTCCACTGCTGTCTTCCCTGATGTCAACATATTGTAAATCTACCTTATCCCACCAAATAGCCTGGAAAATGTGTTCACTAAAAATTTAAGATGAACCCTTTAAAATTGTATATGAAAGATGAACTATGAGTGTGTATGAATAGCCTGTATAACTACTCCTAATACCACTACTTGTGGTGGACATTTCTGTAAATGTACTGAAGTATTGGTACCACATGCCTTCTCACCAGGTGACACTAGCATACTAAGATAAAAAATATCTGAAAACTGGAGGAAAGGAAAACACAGAGATCACAGACACTCATGCTTGACAATGTGTCACATTTTCTTGCAGTGGGTGTTTTTGAAACTAGGCTGAATTCTGCAACAGTTTCTCAGCTGTTACAAATTGGTTTGTCTATTGATTAAAGAAAATTGATACAGCTTCATTAAAGTGATTTTCAATTGAACTCCACTTTACAGCAGGTGAGAATCTGTCTAAGGTATGTATGTAAGTAAATAGGTGTTGTCTGGAGGCATTTAATGGGGAAAAACCCATAGTTGATCTTGGCATAAGGAAGCAATCTAAACCCTATAAGAAAGAATCCAGCTGTGCCGAAGACACAGAGCTACACCTTAGATAAGAGCAGAAGGCAACTAATCCAATCTGAACAATTGTGATTGGCTTCTATGTTAGGGTGTATTACTGTGGGCTAAGGCAAATATTATTGGGTGATAGTTGATTGTGAAGGGCATAACTGAAAATAGAACTAGAGAAAATTGATCAGCTGTACCCTATCCACAATAGGTAGGTCTACACAGCAACTAGACAACTGCAGCTGGGCCGTGCTAGCCAGCTCTGCAGCCCGAGCCCTACAACCACCACTCTAGTTACTTCAGGTGTCTAGTTGCTGTGTAGACCTATCCAATGAGCCTATGATTAGAAATAAATGGGCACAGTTGATTACAAACATCAAAGCCTTCCTAGGAGTGTGTTCTGAGAGATGGCTCTCTTGAGTTAGTGTAACTTCATCGGTCTGGACCACTATGGGTACATGGATATGGATAATCTCCATCTTCATGTTAATCAAAGATGGGCTGCCAAAATCCAAAGTCTGGCTTGACAGATGCAATGCAAAAAGAATGAACGCTACTGCATCACACTTCGTCTCTCTGACAGTTTAGCATCAGGAAGCCCTGAGGAGACTTCAAACTACAGCAATTCAATTAATGTCTGAACAGAGTTATTATGCCATTTCTAATAATCGTTTTTGTATTTTAATTACTATTTGTAGTGTTCTTAAAAAAAAGCCCCAACCCACCATATTCGGTTTCATGACAAGAGAGTTCTGGCTGTGCATGTATTCCATAACAAACAGAGGGGCTGAGTGCAAACAGAGGACAGATGAAAAACTGTCCTTAAACATTTGGTTTGGATTTGGTTCCTGGAACTGGCAAAGACGCTATTACATTCTGAGTCAGACTGTGACTTGGCCTGCATGGATGTGTTAGGGGAGGCAGGGTGCATAGAGCCCCTTCACTTTTGCATCCCCTGCACAGGACCTTGCCTTTAATCCCCTGAATACAGGTTACTCAGGGCTTTACCCGTCCTGAAAGAAATGTGGAGAAGATAGGGCCATGGCTCTGCTGCCCGCTCTGCACTGAGCGGGAGAGAAGAGTGTATGCTACACTCTGCTAAGGGGAAGTTCAGCAGCTGCACACCGTAGGAGAACAAGGAGTCTCAATGTTCTTCAGAGCTTCCCCTGGGTGAGGTGGCTCCACACCACCCCTGTCGAAGGCTACGCCTCACTGATACAGTCTGGCCCCTACTGTTCAACAGAAACCACTGCAACAAGCCATAAAATAAAATTTCATCCTTATGGCCCTTTGCTGAACATTATCATCAAACTATAACACGTTTCATTGCCACAGCTTCTCCCATCCAATGGTACTGAAGCCCCGAATGGTACTAATAAGTAAAGCCTCACACTGCTCCTGTGAGGTGACTAGTAGAATTCTCATTTTATATAAGGGGCAGCTGAAGTACAGCGAGAGAGAGATTGTTCCTAGCCCCTGTACAGGGAGCAAGGGAAGGAGAGGATTCAGAAACCTCTCCTTTCCTTCACATTCCTTTGAATCCCTCTGCACAGGGGCCAGCCATATTTAAATCAGATGGACTCTTTAAGAGCCCTACTACTGCTGGTGCTAACCCCATAATGAGAGCGGTGCTGGTTGGGTGCAGAGACGAGAGGGGACGCTACACACTCTCCAAGGGTTGAGCAGTGGTTATGCTTCCCCCTGCACTCCTGAGAGTACAGATCAAGGATACAGTGTGCTTGCCTGAAGCGGATGCATTCCCCCAATGTCCGCTGAAGTTGCAGTATGCTGGATTTCAGCTTTCAGTAGTCTTTACAGGAAGTTGATGGCTGAAGTAGGAAGAGAATCCAGCTCCCCTGACTCCCAGTTACAAAACTATCTTTCCTTTCCGAACCCAACCTTCCTCCCCTTTAATGAAGTGTAGAAAATAACATTGCTAGCAGGTATTTTTAGTTGTCTCTAATTTCAGCAATTTATTCTTACTCAGCTCGTCCTCCAAAACATGGAAGACACTGAAATAACAGGCTTAGGAAGTTTGGATGGTGGGACTTGGCTTTTAAAGCTGAAGTCAGCAAGCATTGCATTGTATAGTAATTGCTAGTTAATGTAATAGCAAAGTCATTATGGTGACAAAATCTCGCAGTACACACCACTCTTTTGATGTGTAAATTGGGACTGTCACAAAGCAGCTGCAATATTAAATATGCCCCCTCATCTTATCCAGTTTGAAAACACTTTATCTAATTGTCAGCAGCATTTACCCTCCCATTCACTTGGCTCTGTTGCCTACATGATTTCCACATTCACTGGGATCACTTTGCACATAGACAAAAAAACAAAACAAAACAAAAATTGAAATGGATTGCGAAAGCTTGTTCAGTACTATATGAAGTAAAATAGTAAAATAGATGAAGTTTGCTTTATGGGATTTATATTTTTAGTATCATGCACCTTTATTATTAGATCATTGACTTGCATGTTTTCAGTGTGTTTTAGTTTGATATATTGTTAAATATGAAACATTGATAACAAAGAACAAATATTTATTTTGAATTTTTTAAAAAAATATTGAACTATGGGGTTGTGTTTTTTTGGGGGGGGGAGGTTTGTAGCGGCTCCCAGAAGCACAACACAAAACTCACAGTCAAAGAGAAGAGGGGCTGAGATGCTTTTTAGTCACATTTTGTGCCTTCTCTATTCTGGGCACCTGTGGAGTGTGAAACTGCCCCCAATCTAACTTAGGTAACAGCAGCCTATGGGCAACAAGACGGTACAGAACTGTGCTAGCAGCTTCTGCTATGTCATTTTCTTCTCCAGCTCCCAGCTGTACATAGTACAACCCCCTAGACCAGAGCCTGCAGAGGCTATTTTACTCAGTTCTTGTGCTGGGGGAATTCTCCCCCAGCCACGTCAGAACATTTATGGTTTCTTAATGCTGCTATGGCCATTTAAAAGGGACCAGCACAGGAGGGAGAATACCTCCCTTGAAATTCTACAACTGCAAATATTAAATACAGAATATTTCAATATATTTTAGATTAAGAGCACAGCTTATCATCTCCATCAGAAGCCATTCTAAACGCCTGGAACAAATTCTCCATGCCTTCTTTACTAATAGAAAACCGCTCGTGTTCACAAGGAAGCAGAGGCATCCTGAAGTGCAGACAAATGGATCTTCTGGAAAAGGAAAACTAAGATTCCGAGACAGTAGTGATGGTACTTAAATCGGTGTTTGCGTCCCTCGTCTGGTGAAGAGAAAAGTACAATTTTGTGGTGGAAATGGACTTTGGAGTGTGTTAACACTAGATCCTGTAGGTAGGACACTGGCCTGTGATTCTAGAGACTTGGGTTTTACTTCCTGCTCTTCCACTGAGCAGCTGTGAGACCATAGACAAGTCATGTCACATCTCTATTGGCTCCACTTTAAGTCCATCCTTATTCAACAAATTACTTAAATATGTGTTTAAGTCCCATTAACTTATATGGGATTTAGGTGCTTTGATAAATAGGAATGGAATTAAGCGTGCGCTTTGCTGAGTCTGGCCTTATACTTCTGTTTCCCTATAACCCTTTATCCTGTCTTGGTTTTTTAGACTGTAAGCTCTTTGGGACAGAGTTTTCTTGCTATTTGTTTGCACAGCACCTAGCACAGTGTAGTTATGATTTCATTTCAGCCCTCTACGGGTATGTCTTCACAGGGCATGGCAATAAGCCTCCCAGCCTGGGTCAACAGACTTGGGCTAGAGGGGCTCACAGTAGTGCTCTATAAACAGCTGTGTAGACAGCACATTGAAGTTGCGGCTCAGGCTCTGAAGCTTGGGGGAAGGGGTGGGCTTCAGAGCCCAAGCTGCAGCCTGAACCGCAACTTGAAAGCAGCTATTTTTTTCGAGCACTAGCGCAAGCTCTGCTTGCCCAAGTCTGTCAATGCTGGCTGGGAAGATTGTGTCAACAGGCTGTATAGACATATCCTATGTGCTACTTCTTCCTTGTGTTAATCCCATCAAAAGGGGTCTGCTCTTAGAGTCCTCTCCTTCCAAAGAGCTCTTGGGGATGCCATATCCCCTATTACCCCACATGTTAACATGCCTTCTTCTTGACATCCCGCCGCTGCTTCTTGGGTGGGCCTTTATATTTTTCCTTCAGTCTTGATCTGCTGGATTCTCTTACCCACATAGTTGTCAGGACCTTGCTTTGCATGGCCATACCACCTGAGCCTGCACCCCCACATTTTGTTGTTTATGGGCAGGGCTGGCTCTAGGTTTTTTGACGCCCAAAGCAAAAAAAATTTTGGCTGCCCACCCCACCCCTGGGCTCTCCCCCCACCCCACCTGCACCCCCTGCCGCCCCAGCGCTGGGCTCCCCCCCCCCAGGTCCGCCCGCCCCCCCCTCCCCTCCAGCCAGTCCGGTGCTGGCAAGGTCGGGGTAAGCAGCGGGGCTCCTGGGCTATGCCTCAGCCCAGGGTCCCTTCAGCCAGGGCTCCCGCCTCCAGGACTGGCTGGAACCCGGGAGGGCAGAGCCGGGGGACCAGCCCGGCAGGGGGCTGAGGAGCTGGGGCAGGGTAGCCCCAGAGGGAGTGGAGCCCCAGAGAGCGGGACGTGGGCCCCGCATGGCAGCGCCCCGCCCTCTATGGCCCCGCTGCTGCTTCTGGCTGCCCTGCCGCAGTCCCTGGGCGGCTCAGGCCGCTTCGCCCAGCCCCAGCTGCAGCATCTGCAGGCAGCTCCATGCGCCCCACTAGGAGCCTGCCCAGCCCAGCCACAAGGTGCGGGCGCTGCTCACCTGCAGCGCGAACCGCAGCGGCCCCAGGGCGACACGCTGCTGCTGCCAGGGCCAGCTGTAGGCTTTTGCCGCCTGAAGCAAAAAAAGAAAAGAAACAAACAAACAAACAAAAACGACAGCCAGAATGCTGCCCTTGAAAATGTGCCACCCCAAGCACGTGCTTGGTTTGCTGGTGCCTAGAGCCGGCCCTGTTTATGGGTGTTACTTTGAGCATGTCTCTACCATACACATTCCTCACGTGGTCTTTCTTGCTTACACCACTCATCCATCTCAACAGTCTCATTTTTGTGGATCAGATCATTTGCTAATGTTTTCCTTTTGTTGCTCAGCACCATACATTTAAATTGGGCAGACCACTGTTTTATAGATTTTCCCTTTTAATCCTACTGGTATCTTCCTATCACATACTACACTACTTCTCACTTCATCTGAGTCAAGCATTTATAATCCTAGCTCTAATTATTTTGGATTCTGGAACCAAGCTGTTTGAAACTTTTGTCTATCCATGGAGTTTCAAAGATAATTCTTTCATGTTCTCATTATTAAAATTACATACCATAAACTCTGTTTTTCCTCTGCTTATTTTGAGCCCATCTCTCTCCAGCACTCTGCTCCATTTATCAAGAGCCAAGGTGCCTCCTTGTGTATATTCCTTGTGAGGGTATCTAGGATGAGGTTAAAGAAGAAAGGTCTCCGTGCTGATCCCTCTAAGTGCTTCCATAATAGTAATTTATAGTTCCATAGCTATTGGTCAGACTAGGTGGGTGAGGTCTAAGAGGGGTAGCTGGTGGTGGGAGGCACTCCCATAGACCCAATGAAATGGCAATAGTCCAGCAGAAAGCCCACTGCTAGGTTCTAATGTCACCTCTGACACCCAGTGGCACATAATTTACTTGTTTTGTCTGATCTGTTTTGTCTGTAAATGAACAAGTTTGTAAGATCTTTAGAGCAGGGACTATGACCCGTGGGCTCTTATTTGTATGTAAAGCATCAAGCATGCTGTTGGACCTTGATAAACAACAACAGAGGACCTAGACCTCTGTTTGCAAAAGTGGTGAGGGGTCAGAGGGGCCAGGCCTCTGTTTATAACTGTTCAAACAAGGCAGAAATGTTAGACTTTAATCTGTAGATTTTATTTTTGCCTTTTGATCGAGTTTCTGAGATGAGTAGCTTGCCTATTTGTAGAAATTACAGAAGCTTCAATAAAACTGAAACAGCGACCATCTGCTCCAGGAGTTTTGCCATTTTGTAAATCTTAATTGCTTTTATTATGGAATAGATGTCAACATATCATTCTCTAACTTTATTTTTAGCTGCCTTGTCTAAAATTGGTAAGATAAAAAAGTCCTCTTATTAAAAAATGAAAAACAGGGATTTACTTTTTCATTTCAGGGGACTGCTTTACAGGTTTAAATCTGCTGGCAATAATTCTAAACACCCTGGTTGATTTCCAAAAAAATCCAATGTCATTTGTTTTTCACGGAAGATTGAAGTATCATTAGTGATTCTGTTTTCCTGTTCTCTTTTCACTTGCTTGGTACAGACTAGTTAAGTTTTTCCCTCCCCAACTCTTCCCCCTCTTCCTGCCAACCCTCTTTGTAATAATAGGCATGCGTATGTCTTAGTGAATCTGATGCAGGTGGTCTGGGAGTTAGCTTGCATTTCTGTTTCTTTTGCTAGTTTAATGAAGGTTTTGGGATGCGTGATGGAGCTGTGATCCGTTTTTGATCTGTCAGATTTCTCTACTTCTGGCATTTTGGGCCCCGTGTTCCCCAATTAAACGGAGAAAGATCCAAAGCAATTTGGGACAGATGCTTGTGAAGTCTTCTAAACCATCTTATGAAAATAATGGTTCAGTAATAAGATTCCTGTGTGGGGAAAGAATGAATAACTTCTAAAAAAGAGCACATCATTTCTTCTCTGCATTAGCCAAGGCCAGCTAGCCTGCACTACAGTATTAATAGGGTAGCTGTCCTGGAGGAGATAGGCAATTAAGTAGCTGAAAAGCATTATGTTGCATTGAGTGGCTACTTTGGCTAGGATTATCTAAAGAGCCTCAGGGAGTAGGGTGCCATAATCCCACCAAAAATCTCAACCTTAATATTCCTGTGTAAAATAAACATGGCAACAAGATCGGCAGCCATATCCAAGGATATCATGAAAAACGGTGGTTGAACAAAATCGTTATTTATTTGACATGTAAACTCACCAAGGGCTTGATTCTCATCTACCCTAAGGCTATTTTTTATACTCATCTGGCAGTGTAATGGTGCCTCATGAGTATAAATTGTAATTAGCTCCCACTTTAAGGTTTCTCCACACTGCCAGTGGTGTAAAGTGGCCCTTGTGTAAATAATAATACTTAGCTCTTGTATAGCAATTTTCATCCATAGATCTCAAGGAGGTCAGTAGCATTATCTCCATTTTACAGCTGGGGAAACTGAGGCACAGAGCAAGGCTGTGACTTACCCAAAGTCACTCAGCAGGCCAGTGGCAGAGCTAGGAATTGAAGCTAGCTCCCAGTCCAGTTCTCTAGCCACCAATCTATTTTGCCTGAATGTTAGATCCAAGGACTGGAATTTTCTATGGAGCTGTCGTGGGGCTGATACACCTCGTCACCCTTTGGGGGAAGGGGAGAGGCACTTTACAGCCCCGCGGTGAGTCTGTAGGGCTGCATGGCCCTATGGCCTTAGTCAATAGCCTGTCCCTTGCTATCAGGGTAGTGTGGCCTACTGGCCAGAGTCAATAGAGCAGCCTTGCTCCCAGGGCAGTGTGACCTAGTGGCCAGAGTCAGCAATGCGGCCCTTGCTCTCAGGGCAGTGTGGCCCAGGGGCTAGTGTCAGCAACAGTGTTCGTGAGCTGGGCCACCACCCCAGGGTGGGCGGTGGCCAGGATAAGGAGACCTGAGCCCGCCCTCTCCACTAGGTCCCAACCCAGGGTCCTGTCAGTGGCGGGGATTCTACCTAAACATGCTGAGCCTCACTCCAGTTCTATAACTGCTTCCCTGCAAAGCTTCCCTGGGTCACTTCCTACATGATTCTCTGCAGTTGGCCGTCTCCACGGTCTCTCCCCACTCCGTGGCGTCCCGAGTCTGTGTGTTAGGGTCCATCTCCGTCTGGCTGGCCTCCAAATCCTGGAGTGTAGGCTCTCCCAGGAGTCAGCAGTGCACCTCCTTCTTTGCCGGCGGTCAGCCCAGACTGAGCTGTTCTTCTGCCTTTCATATCCTGTCTCCAGCCGGAGCATGCCCAGCGAAGCCAAGAGGGCATGGCCTCCTCGGCCAAGAGAGAAGGCTTAACCCCCGCTGCACCAGTGCAGGGCTGATACACCCGGTCACCGGAGCCTAAAGGACTTTCAACATGAGATGGGCAATTTAACGCTCAAGCTGTGATTTCTGCAAAGCCTATGTCAAATTCTGTCTCTGTGAGAGTGTGGGTGGCTGCCCTTGATATCAGATCTTTTTGGCCTATTGGTTCTCATTACAATGTGGTGGTCATCCTTTCCTATCTCCCATTTTAATAGTCCTAAAGGGAGTGTCTGGTTTACCAATACAATGAGATGATGACATTTCTTGAAGTTTAAGAAAACAAAATGTTTTCTGTCCAAGAATTCTTTGGCTAAAGTTCCAACGCATTCAAATGAATCTGCTGTGAAACACCTCCAACACTGATGTTTGTTTTTAGTTACTGATATGAGAGACAATACTCCTGCACTTGACCGGGAACTTAATGTCCCATGCATTCCCAGACAGGAATTGAAAATTTTCTATAATATTTATAATTCTACCATACTAGATTTCACAGGGAGTTTCTCCTCCCATGTATCAATTAACAGGTTCTAATTCAGCTCTGGACTTTTGCCTGAGGTGCAGAAAAATGAAAAAAGCTAATAAACTAAAGTATCATTAGTTTAGGTACTTAATGTTACACAAGGCAGCACATAAATATTTGAACCTTCCTGTAAGGTCCCCATCCAGCAAACACTTACACATGAACTAAATGGGATTACTTCCATTTGTAAAGTTAAGCACATGCCTAAGTGTTTGCAAGATCAGGATAGGAACCTCAGAAACTTGCATATTGAGATTGAGAGGGAACTGTTAAGGAGAGGATGGTCCAGTTATCTAAGCATCAGCCTGGACGTTGGAAGACCAGAGTTCCTACTGCAGACTTCTTGTGTGACCTTGGGCAAGTTTTTTAGAGCCAGATCAACACAGGGACTTAGGCCCCTAAACTCCAATTTTAAGTGCCAGTTTTATGGGATGATATTTAATGAATGGCAGATGGAATTTAATTGAATGACAGCTGAAATGTAATGTTGATAAATGCAAAGTAATGCACACCGGAAAACATAATCCCAACTATACATATAAAATGATGGGGTCTAAATTAGTTGTTACCGCTCTAGAAAGAGATCTTGGAGTCATTGTGAATAGTTCTCTGAAAACATCCAGCAGCGGTCAAAAAAGCGAACAGAATGTTGGGAATCATTAAGAAAGGGATAGGTAATAAGACAGAAAATATCATATTGCCTCTATATAAATCCATAGTACTCTCACATCTTGAATACTGCGTGCAGCTGTAGTCACCCCATCTCAAAAAAAGATATATTGGAACTGGAAAGGGTTCAGAAAAGGGCAACAAAAATGATTAGGGGTATGGAATGGCTTCCGTATGAGGAGAGATTAATAAGACTAGGACTTTTCAGCTTGGAAAAGAGACAACTAAGGGGGGATATGATTGAGGTCTATAAAATCATGACTGGTGTAGAGAAAGTAAATAAAGAAGTGCTGTTTACTCCTTCTCATAACACAAGAACAAGGGGTCACCAAATGAAATTAATTAATAGGCAACAGGTTTAAAACAAACAAAAGGAAGTATTTCTTCACACAACGTATAGTCAATCTGTGGAACTCATTGCCAGAGGATGTTGTGAAGGCCAATACTATAACAGGGTTCAAAAAAGAACTAGATAAGTTCATGGAGAGTAGGTCCATCAATGGCTATTAGCCAGGATGGGCAGGGATGGTGTCCCTAGCCTCTGTTTGCCAGAAGCTGTGAATGAGCGACAGGAAATGGATCACTTGATGATTACCCGTTCTGTTCATTCCCTTGGGGCACCTGGCATTGGTCACTGTCGGAAGACAGGATACTGGGCTAGATGGACCTTTGGTCTGACCCAATATGGCCATTCTTATGTTCTTACTGTGATCCACAATCCCTTGCTTAATGGCTGCCTAAACTGTAGGCATCTAAGCTTACTCCGTGTTTACATTTCCACTGTAAAACTTCTCTAGGCACCTATGTTTCTGCCTTTGATCATGTGTACTGCTGTCTCACTTTGGGCCCCAATGCAATCTACAAACTGGAGCACCTACCTCACCTGTGGGGCCTGCTCCAGTAGGCATGCATAAAACAGTGAAGAGGCTGAAGCAGCCTCCCTCATAACCTTTAGCCAAGTTGTTAGAGTACTTCAGGATGTGGAAGGCCCTGGTTCAATTCGCCCCTCTTTCTATTGAGGAGACACCAATTTGAACTGGGGTGCCCTAATCACTGGACTAGGGGATTTTCTGTTGTATGGGGCTCTCTGAATCTCTCTTATTGAAGCTGTTCCACTTTAATTAAATAACTGAATAATTAAATATTAAATGGCTCAGAGAAAAAGTGAGAATCACTTTATAGTCCAGAGGCAATGCCTAAGTCCCTGTGGATCTGGGTTTTACCTGTGCCTCAATTCTTCATCTGTAAAATGGGGATAATAGCACTTCCCTACCTCACAGGGGTGTTGTGAGGATAAATACATAAAAGATTGTGAGAGACACAGATACTAGAGTAACAGGGGCTGTATAAGTATCACGGATAGATATTTTAGATTAGCAGCTAGTCATCTATTACAGAAGTTGATTTTCTTGAATGATGTGGCCCAGAGGCAATGTGTGGCACTTGCTTGATGTGCTATTATACTAAGAAAATGCTGTACAAGCCAACAAAATTTTATATTTACAGAAAAAAAGAAAACATAGCTTGCTTAAAATCATTGTGGAGTATCTCAGCACAGCTGACTTTGTAGCCCATTATCAGCAATATGGGGCAACCTATTACTAAATCATGTTTGAAGGGGTGAAGAACTGAGCAAAGCAATTTTTCCCCTTAATGCTGATTTTTTTTTTCATTTTCGGATGCTGAGGAGCTCTATTAATACAACTGAGAAACAACTGCAAAACAAATGGCTAGATTCTTCTGAATTACACTAGTGTAAATCAGAGCAATTGCAGTGATGAATTAAATTGGTTAGATTAACAGAACTGAGAGCTGAATTTTTGGCCCATCATCATATTTTCTCTGTTTCTTCTTAACATCTTTGCTTCTGAAATGCTGAAGTCTGATGCTGGGCAGGATTAGGTGTTTTTTCTCCTTCTAAGCCTTACAAAAGACCTCTACTCAGAACATCATGGTAGAAAAGGATTTTTAAGAAATACTCTTGGGGTTGTGCTTGTTTGCTCCTTCTGACAGTCCCAGGTGATGTAAAGTCAACCAGGAGGAACAGTTTTGCTGATCGCCTGCTTTTAGCTTTAATCAAGAAATTTTGCCTTGAATATATTTGTATCTTTCCATAGCTTTGGTCCACCACATTGTTACTACTTTTGCCCTTCCCTTTATTCATTTCACAGGTCCTGAGCCTGGTATCTACCAATATTTTTTCAAGTGAGTAGTACAAAGGAAGGATGGTCTAACAGTTAGGGCACTAACTGGCAACTTAGGAGACTGAGACTCAATTCCTTGCTCTGCCACCAACTGACCTGAAGCAAGTGTGTCTGTGCCTCAGTGCCCCAGCTGTAAAATGGGGATAACAGCCCAGCCTTAATGTGCAGCAGGGCTATGACATTACAGAAATTGACAATTGTGAGGTGCTCTGAGAATGGGGGTTATTAGATAAACGGCAATACGTTTGTTGGGACAATTAACCTTAAGATAGGAATGCATATCACCAAAGATTAGGATGTGCCTCTGTCTTACTTGCAGGAGAGTAAAAGGAAGTAGAGTCTTCCACGCCTGTGTTCAGCCATGTAAGAGCTCCCCAAATCTTGAGTCTGGTGCAGACCATTACTGGTTACATGGTATCTGGTACTGCCCCCTACAAGTAAGTGGGTGAGGTGATGCAGGAGGGAACAGGCAGAGCCTTGCTTACCTCTCTCCCCCTGGTCACTGGCCAGTAAAATTAAATTGCACCTTCCCAGGTCTACCCTTAATTTGCCCCCAGGATCTAAGGGGCCATGTGTGACAATTGCTGGTCAGGGATTCCCCTGGGGCAGCCCAACTAGGCACCACTCCATACACAGGGCTGAGAGCAAACTATGACTCTAAGCCAAAATATTTAGATGTGGATACATTTGGGGTCTAGGGTCCATTCCTTCCCATCCTTCAGTTCACTTCTAGGCTCCTCCTTCACAAGATGATAAAATTGAATCTGGGGAGTAGTGTCTCTTTGGAGGGCAAAATGGGGATGTGTTATACTAATACATCATTAGTGACAGCTCTCGCTGATGATGTATTCATGTAATACATCATCAGGGTGAGGTGCCAGGTAAAAGATGAATTGCTCAAAAGATGGTGCCCTCTTGGAACAGAGAGGCAGAATATTTGTAATGATAGAATAAAAGACAGCCAACTTTTAGGTTATTATAAACTATTCTCCAGTGCCAGGTATGATGCTTTTACTAGTAGCTTAGAAAATTTAGAAATCTGTATTACTAGCTTTGGGTGTTTCAACTGAAGAAAAAGACTCATTTGATAAAATTCCTTACAGTGCTTTCTACTTGCACAGTTCCGACTAATTTACAAATACCGTGGACCTCTCTTATTAGACTCACAACTCTTTTGAGTTTAGTTTTAACTGAATTAATTGGAGCAAGGCCATGGAAGGTAAATTGAAAGGGGGGGCAGTGGTATCGTTTGAAGATGCTTTTGATGTGGCAGTGCTTAATAGTACAAGTGTTGCTATTCTGTTTGGGAGAAAGGGTGCTGTGAAGTGTTAGTATCTGAGTTTGCCTCCCCTGTAGCCAATGCATCCTTTATCAGACCATGCAAAGTTATAAAAACAGTAAGTAGTGATTTTGAAGGGCGGTTTTTGCTTTGTGCTTTTTGCCAGAGGGTTCTGAAGTCCCTTTACTTAATTAACCCACAGCAAAGCTCACTTGTGACACAGGAGATATGAGCCAGTAGAGCTTGCAGTATCTTGCTGGAGGCCCAAAGAGATGACTGAGTGTGGAGAATGAACACTTCAATAATTTGATCTCTGAACCTCAATCACACTTTGTAGGGGCCACCAAGGCTGCATCTCACATGTCATACACAGGTTGGCCTCCTGGGAGAGAAATAGTTTCATTCCAGAACATTTGGCTAGGATGTATATAGTATTGGTTCTCGTTCGATAGGATGTTATCGACACTATTTAAAGTGAAATTCACCCTGGATTCATTAGACATATTTATTCCACTTCATTTGTTATAGAAATTATTATTAATGATACAGACTGCCCCAAACAATAATATTAGGAGATTTGGTTTCATGTGCTGATGTATTTTCCCCTTCCATTTTCCTTTTTTGTTTTGTTTTTGACAAATCATGGCTCTTTTTTGGGTATAAAAATCAGTTTTCATGAGTGTTTATAAAACTGTTTCCCATTTATTATATAAAATATAGGCCCCCTCTAAATCCCTGAAATACAACGTGTCACGCTGTCTGGACTGGCTCATGACTGTGAGTGCCTTCCTCAGAGCAGACTATCAAAAACAGGGCAGGTACCCCAAACTAGTGGTATATTTTATAAATAGATTTTACCAAGCCAGTAAGAAATGTGAACTCCTGGATCACTATACCACTCTTACCATGGTGTCACAGACAGTCCTCTTAGACTCTCTAATCTATTCTGCCATCCAAGCAAACTGGACATAGTGATAAATGGCCACTTACACCAAAAATCACACCATATTCAGGTTGCTTCCAGTCCCAGGAGATGAATTACTTATCCCAGATCAATTGGTACCCTAGATCTTACTCCAAAGACAACGCTGTAGCCAATCTAAAGGTTTATTAACGAGGAACAAGAAATACAAGAGTTATTTACAGTTTAAAGCAAGGAAACATTTATACACACAAATGACTTACCATCTAAACCCTAAGAGTGACAGAGTTGTAATGATCTGTCAATTCAAAGTGTCTTTCAGGGCAGACCCAGGAGGAAACCCCTGGGCATGTCTGACTTTAGTTTGGTCTCTCTGGCCCTGTGAGAGTTCAAACAGCAAAACAATGAAAAACCTTCACATTAACTATTTTTATTTCCCTCTTCCAGCATTCAAAGCAATGTGACAAGGCCTTCTGCACGTACTTCTCCATGGGTGGATGGGGCAATTAAAGTTTTTGTCTTATAATGGCTCACTTAAATTTTGATAGTCCTCTTGAATGGGCGGGACGATTCTCGTGCCTGGGTTCACAAGTTCAGAGCAAACATTTTCAGAGTTATAAAGCAAAATATACGTATTTTCTTATAGCATGGAATACAGACATTACAAGTGAGGTTAATGCATGCAGCAACTTACAAGCTTTCTATCGAGTCTAAAGACTAACTACATTCTTATAAGATTAATACCTATTTTGAGCAACACTAATACATAAGTGAACTGATCTGGTCTCCAGCTATGAATCTGTCACTTTTTAGCTATTGCCAATAGCCTTGGCAAGAGCTGGCATCTGGCCTGCCAGCGTCACACAATGGTTAAGCTGTTAAGATTCAACTGATCTCACAGTTACCTGGGAGTGTAGGACTTTTTTGTGTATTATGCAACAACCATAACCCTAAGCATAAACCTTCCATAGAACAGTGGTGTGGCTAGCACATTGCACAATGCATCAGCATTGCATTGCACAGTGTGCTGACAGTACACATCATTGCGGATGATAGGGGATGGACCCTGGAGCAATTCTGGAACAAGTAACATCTCACCAGTTGCAGACAATGCTTGTCACTAATTATTGTTTTATTACTTTATATAGGCACCATGCTGGGTCATTCACTAAGGCAAACAACGACCCTGATCCTGCAAACCCTTATGCATGTGAGTAGTCCCAGTGAAGTCAATAGGACTATTTACATGCTTAAAGTTAAGCACATGCATAGAGGTTTGCAAGATCCAGGCCTTAGTACAAGACAGACATGGCTCTTTGGTAGTGCAGCCACAGGTTGCTGGTTTACCTGATATACTGGCTTACTACTTCTGCTACATGTCTGGTAGGGTTATTAGACATCCCTGGTGTCCCAATTCTGGTGTCAGACTGTTGTGATAGAGATCATGAATGTGGAGAGCACAGCTGAGGGAATAATTGTTAATAAAAACTTGATTCAACAAATTTTGTTTTCCTTTTCTGTTCACAAAATGCTAATTCACAATTACCTGCAATGTAGATATATAAATGTTATTCATTATTAAAAATTATTCAACATTTGTGTCCATTTTGTTTGTTCTATGCCTTGCAGCTCAAAATTCAGAATCTGAAATGTAAGTTGTGCTGCTTAGTTGTTAACTGGTTTATATAAGTCACCATGAGTATGGTCTCTTTGCCATTATGGCCAGAATGTTTGGGAAGGTCTCAAAACTCACAATTGAGGCCAGATTTTCAAATGTTAAACTCCAATTTCTGCATGTAAATGAAACAGTCAGGTTTTCAAAAAAGCTCTGGCAGATTTAATGGGAATTGCTGGGTACTGAGCCCCTTGAAAATCTGCCCTACATGGCCATCCTGCAGTTCTTCTGTGGGCCTCTCAGATTCCTTGCTGCACTATCTACAGACATGCTTTTCTGGGACATAGTGACCCACGTGCCTAGCCTCCTTTTCAATGCATGTCATTCTACTTGTATCCTTTTTCCACAGTAAAAGGACTAATGGGCTCACTGTGTCTGCCTCCAGATCTGGGTCCTTCAGCCCACACAGTTAGGACTTGGCATGACTAATAAACTGCATAACTAACTGACTGTATTGGCTCAATTCTTTATAATTCTTACACCTATTAGAAAACTACAAAAACTGAGATGTAATACCCTCACCTCTGATGCTGCTTCAGTGGTAGCAAATGATGCCTCTTAATATAAAGAAATACAAAAGTACCAAAATAAAAATGGACTGAATACCAAGCATATCATTTTGAAAAAATGTAGATTCGAATAGGATATTTTGGAGCTCATATTGCATTCTAAAACAAAGAACCTCAGTGATACAAAATAGTGAAGCAAAAATATATAAACAGAAACAATTTTAAATGGTTTCAAATGTTTTTGCTACATTCATTACAGTGAGTGTGTCCCGTTCCCCGCCCCCTTCCCCTTAGCTTTTAACATGGGAGTATTAAGGAAACATAATCGTGGCTGGTTAGTCACAAAGGAAGAAGAAGAAAAAGGAAGAAAGGAAGAATAAATACCTATTTGTGATTGTGTTAGATGAAATAGACAGAAAACCTGATTAGTGTGGGAGGAATGAATTATTAAATCTACCCACATTCTCTGTTTTTTAAATCTCCGGTATTCAATTATGCATCAGTAAATGTTATCATGCAATCACTGGTGAGGCACTAATTAGTATTTATGAACTGATGCTTTTTATGTCTGACCTTTTGATAATTTCCATATGTGGAGCTGGTCTTTGGGTATATACGTGATTCAGAAGAACTCATTTTCTTCTAGTTTTGAATTTCTGACATTTTGTTAAAATAGTGTTGATTTGTAATCAACGATTATTGTCTCTAACAGAAACTGAAGCTACAGTGCTGCAGAAGGTGCCTCCATTAATTGTTACGCTAAGAGAAAGCAATGCTTAATATAAAATAGTGAACCATATGGAAATGTGTGCTCACTGAAAAATACCGTAAAGCATAACAGATAAAGCCTCTTAAAACCAAGCCAGTTCTCTAGATCAGGGTTTCTCAGCCTGTGAGTCTGGACCTAAAATTGGGTCACCAGAATGTTTCAAAGGGTCACGTGGCAGCTCCTGTGGCTCCTGTCCCATGGGGCTGGCTGGGCTCACCTCCCTGCTCCAGGCACTGCAAACCCTGTGGTCCCAGTGCCACTCAGGTTTGGCCCAGCTGTCATGATGATGGGAGTCCAGATAGGCCAAATTTGAGTGAGTAGCGCTGCAACTCCATGAGCCAGGTCACATCTCTACTCACATTTGGTCCAGTCAGGAGGGCGGGGCCAAATCTGAGCAGTGCTGCAACCCGGGAGGTTGCAATGCCCAAGTCTAGCCAACCCCACAGCACAGGAGCTGCCACTGTTGGGTGAGTGCCCGGCAGGACCCAACCCCCGGGGGGCAGGATCCGACCGAAACCATCCCAGGGCCTCCATCCACAAACTATGTACTGGGTCACAACAGGCCATAAACATTTACAAATTGGTCCTGAGCCCCAAAAGTTTGAGAACTGCTGCTCTAGAAGCCTAAATATGGATTCAGATACCTAAATTTACCCCCCCACTTATGACCATTTTGACCATTGTTACATTTAAATTGTTCACAAATCTCTCATAAGCTCAAGCACAGGACAAGTTGCTGTGTGGTAGTCTTACTGGCTAATTAAGTATGTCCAGCTATGACTGTCACTCTGAACATGGAAGAAAATCCAATTTTTAGTTATAAAAAGATCAATTTCTCAGATTAACTTCTTCCCAAATACCTGTTTTATAAATAAAGTAGGCAGGAATTGGGCTGTTCAAGGGTGTCATTCATATATATGTACTGAACTGATTGCTGTGGTTGTGAAAATTGCTGCTTGACATCCTTCCTGAATGAAGTCCTCTACTTACCCATAAACAAGAGATGAGAGAATTACCAGTTCAAGCTTCTCCATGTCCTGCCAGTGTGCCTCATCTCTGACCTACACCATTCACTTCTGGGGACAAGACCGGAGTTCAGTCTCCATATCTATTCATTCTTTGGCCTCTTTACAGAGAATGCCAAAAAGGTAGTTGTGATTGTGTAGTCTGATTTTGCCCACTAAGACGTGGAACTAGACTACTAACTCATTTTATGCGCACCATTAAATAACAACATCAGAAGGTTATGACTTTCAATTCCTACATACTTGGGTAGGATTTGAACACAAGCTCTGTAGAAAAAAAGTCTTGATATTCCATTTTCAGTATATTAGTAAAGGCCCCCCCTCCAGATGAAATCAATAGATGACTGATTTCAATTTCAACTAAAGCTTAATTGATTAATTATAATTAAATTAATGGTGATATTACTGAATTAAAACCTCATCTTTCTGATATTACACACAAACACAGGAAAGGGTGAGAGAGGTTATAGAGTTATACACGAAAAATATAGTGTACGGTATATGGTTCCAGTACCATAGATACAATCCAGCTCTGGCTGTCTGACTTACAAAAGGTTGTCCCACTGACTTCATTTGCTGGAGCAGGATTTGGCCCTGTATATTTTGTGTTATAAGAGGATGTCATCATTATTATGTTCTTTCATTTTGTCCGGAGAAGTCAGGGACAAATAATGTCTTCTGGTAAATTAAGTTAAATATTAAATTTATTTCTGAATATCTCAGTAATATCTCACAGGATGTATGGGAATCTTAACAAAACTTAATAGAATGAGACATATAAACTTCAAGATACCTGCTGGGAGTGTGATAACAAATGAATGCTAACTCACTTAATGTACGATTGCTCTAAAGTAGAATTAGGACTCAATCCATGTCTTGCAAGGTGCTGAATGCTCTTATCTACCTTTAATTCACATTTCATCATGAGGTCCGTTAATACTATTTGAGAGATCTCCACTCTTTGCAGGATCAGGCCCATCATGTAGCATTGAATCAGGATCTCAAAATGGAATTTGAATTAGCTATACTTTTGGCTTTTATTGCTATGGCAGGAAAATAAGCTATTGTTTTCTAATGTTTTGAATCCAAGTCCATTGGGGCCCCAAGAAGGGTAGTTTCTGAAAACTACAAATCTAAGAACAAGTTTGTCATTGTCAGGGTTCCTTCCCCACTCTGAACTCTGGGGTACAGATGTGGGGACCCGCATGAAAGACCCCCTAAGCTTATTTTTACCAGCTTAGGTTAAAACTTTCCCAAGGCACAAGTTCCACCTTGTCCTTGATCGCTGCCACCACCAAGTGATTTAAACAAACATTCAGGGAGGGCCACTTGGAGCCTTACCTCCCCCCAAGCCCCTACACCCCCTTTCCTGGGGAGGCTTGATAATAATATCCTAACCAACTGGTTACAAAGTGAGCACAGATCAATCCCCCTGGGTCTTTAGGACACTGAAAAACAATCAGGTTCTTAAAAGAAGTTTATTTTTAAAAAAAAATAAAAGAATCACCTCTGTAAAATCAGGATGGAAGATAACTTTACAGGGTAACAAAAAGATTCCAAATACAGAGGATTTCCCCTCTAGGCAAAACTTTAAAGTTACAAAAACAGGGATAAACCTCCCTCTTAACACAGGGAAAATTCACAAGCTAAAACAAAAGATAATCTAACAAATTTCTTTGCTATTACTTACTATTTCTGCAATACTAGATGCTTAGTCCAGCTATGGCTTAGGGAGATGTATTTACCCTGCCCTGGTTCCTTTTCTGACTCCGAGAGAACAAAACAAAGACCTTCCCCCACAGATTTGAAAGTATCTTTTCCCCTTATTGGTCCATTTGGTCAGGTGCCAACCAGGTTATCTGAGCTTCTTAACCCTTTACGGGTAAAAGAGGAATTAACCCTTTACAGGGTAAAGAGGAATTTTATGCTACCCATAGCTGTATGTTTATGACAGTCATGTTCAGGTTAAAATTTTCTAATAAGACATCAGGCCTGATTTTCATTTACACTAAGCTTCTTTAAACCATTCTGGGAGTGTAAAGTGATCTTAAAGTAGACATAAATTACATGTACACTGATATTAAGGAACTTGTACACTGCTGGTGTTTTGTAGGAGAGAGGTTTAAATGAGAATCAGGCCCATTATGTTTTGTTTTTAAGTTATCAGTGGCAAAGAGAAGCTCATTAATGTTCTATAGTCCATTTGTCTTCATAATAAACTAATGAGACTGTATGAAGGCTAAAAATAGAAAAGCATTCTGCCTGATAGTACATAGAGCAGAACACTACAAACTAATAGCTTCACTTACTGCCCTAGAAGCGCTGACACATTCAACTAAGCTTTATCTGGAAGCAAACTACTAAATGTGCAAATATCCCCCTTATATTTAAAAGAATGGAGCCAGGTTATTGTAGTTTGTATAAGCTTATAGCTCTCCACAGTGCTGATTAAAGATTTTAATGAAGATCTTAGTGGGGAGATTTGTGATTTATCTCCTTACATTGATTGAACCTGGTCAAAGAGGTTTTCATGCCTTGACAAATAACCTTTTGATGCTTTTAAATAGCTGCTTTAGACAATAAGAGAGGCATTTTAGGGGAAAATTGTGATATCTCATGGATATGCATAGTAAATATGAAATATTCCATTATTCTGGGAGGTAAATTAAGATGAGGTGAATTTATTTTAATAAAAGCATCCTGGGAATTATTTTCATTCTAAATTACAAATTAGAAGGACTTTCACCAGACTGTGAATAGCTTTAAGAAAGCTTTAAGAAATCATAGACTTCCTTTATACATAATTTTGAATCTGCTTTGAAGATTAGGAATTAAATATTCTGGATCCCTTTCTTTTTGGAGTCAATATTATTATAATGATTGTTTTTGTCTCTTTTACTCCTTAAAAATGCTGCTGGCGTATTCAAATAGAAGTCCAGTGAGAGCTTAAGGTGCTTCCAAGACTGATTGTAAATGCACTAACACGTCTTTGAACAGTAAAATAAATACGGATTCTAAGTTTGTTTACTGGAATAAAGTTGAAGTATGTGAGATACAAAATAGCCATGGTTAAAACTGGAAACGTCAACTCTCTAAGGAAAAAAACATTCTCATGTTCTTTCAGATAAGACTGTATAGTTTGGATTGCCAATTTATGTTGCGTTAGTGAAAAGTTATTTTTCAGTGAGAAAAAACACATGGTGACTCATTAAGAAGGCAGTGAAAATAGCAATCCCTTTAGAAGAGATTTTGTTTTGTTTTGTTTAAAAAAAACCCAAAATAACCTATGCTTTATGCAGAAATGACTTATCTTTGGTTTTGATAATTTATTGCAATGTAGTGCTCTGCCTTAAATTAGAAGATTCAAATATTTCTACTACCTGCAACCTGAATTCAAGAACCAAGATTGTTTCATAGGTTGCAAAGTGTCTTTTGGAATTTTGGTCAGCCAATTGATTTGCTTTCTACAGAGAAAGCGTGATCTTCCTTGAAACAACGTTTTCACTTTTCTTCAGTTGAAACTTTACATTGATGATTGCATCAAATTTTGATCTGGTGAGTGATTCAAATTGGGAGAACTACCTGAGATATGTTTCCAGCTACGGTTGTAAGGATTTATTCATGCAACTCCCTGTGATGGGGTTAAGATGGCCAGGTAGGCCTATTAACTCCACAGGCTGCACTTGGAGGGAGAGCCAGGGAGCAGGGAATTGATTGCAAGCAGGCTTGGCTGTGCAGGAACAGGTGGGACCTATAAAGCTAGGAAGCTGGCAACAGCCAGGGGATGCTGCTGAGAAAAGGCAGTTGCTCCCTGGTAAAATTAGGTACATTAATTAATTTAACATTTTGGCAGTTTCCCCGTTCACTTTAATGTGAAGCTGCAGTGCTATGTTTTTGCCACTTTGTGGTGCTGTGTGAGGCTATAAATCTTCTGCATTCCTGGGATGCCTCACAAGATCCATATACATGTAGTCCATCAGTAAAACAGCTGTAGGCTGCTACTTCATCTAGAGCAGCGCTTCTCAAAGCCAGTCCATCGCTTGTTCAGGGAAAGCCCCTGGCGGTCCGGGTCGGTTTGTTTACCTGGCGCGTCCGCAGGTTCAGCCGATCGCGGCTCCCACTGGCTGCGGTTCGCCGCTCCAGGCCAATGGGGGCTGTGGGAAGGGCGGCCAGCACACCCCTCGGCCTGCGCCACTTCCCGCAGCCCCCATTCTGCGATCAGCCGAACCTGCAGACGCGGCAAACAAACCAACCCGGCCTGCCAGGGGCTTTCCCTGAACAAGCGGTGGATCGGCTTTGAGAAGAACTGATCTAGAGGAAATACCAGTACAGTTTCTATAAAAACAAACAAACAAACAAACAAACAAAACCCACTTCCCTGAGGTAAGAGTGCCTAGATCTTTTTATCCCTTTATCCTGTAATGAAGTCTGTGCAGGTGGGTCCCTGCACTTGTATGGACCAGAGTTCAGGGCTGATGTAAGGCTTTGGAATACAATGATAAGAGAGAGAAAACCAGCTCTGCATTTATATCCTTCTGAGCCTTTCCCTTAGGGCTTCATTAAAGGTTCCAAGGGAAGGTTTTATACAGTGAGGATACTTCTTTTGGATTAGCTGTTTTGCTAGCCCTTAATTGTTGGGCTTTCGCAGCCTCTGTGGTAGATTGCTCCTTCACATATAGTCAAAGCCACAAAGGTATTTAGGTGCCTAAGTTCCATTTTTAGGCACCACTGAGATCCACACCCCGGTGCATACGTTTGTTTTCCTCTGAGCATGTATACTGAAGCCTCATTCTAGGCAGCCAAGTGCCTATCTCCTGGAGGAGGGGAGACTTGAACTGGGGGCCTCCCACAGTATCCTATCCACTAGGCTAAAGATTACTGGGGAGCTCCTCTTCCTCCTCTGGCTGGTTTTTTTGGGGGGCGGGGGGTCCCACATGCAACTTAGATGGCTGAGTACCTTTGTGGATCGCTAGCAAAGCTAGGCACCTCTGTGCAACCTGGGCTTAGGTGCCTATATTTGAGAGGGGATGCGGGTTAGCATCTTCCATTGTCTAGCTTAGGCAGCTCCCCATCTCGCATGCCAGCTTACTGGATCTCAGTGTAAGGTGCCTATCGGTCTCCATTTATTGTATAGGCTCCTCACACAGGCTTTGTGGATCACTGTTGTTCATGTGACTTTTCTAGGCCCCTTAAAGTTAGTTGTTGCAACACTGATTGTCACAATGCCTAAGCCCCTTCATGGTCCACCCTTAGTGTTGGCCACTGAGAAGAACTAGGAATGCACTGGGGGTGGGGGAGAGGAGACTGCGATTAATACTTTATCAATGAAATCAACAAAGGATTAAATAAAGACTGGGAATGGCTGAGCCATTACAAACATTGAATCTATCACCCCTTGTAAGTATTTTCACACTTGCTTCTTATCAAACTGTCTGTACTGAGCCATCTTGATTATCACTTCAAAAGTTTTTTTTCTCTTACTTAATTGGCCTCTCAGAGTTGGTAAGACAACTCCCACCTGTTCATGCTCTCTGTATGTGTGTGTATATATAACTCCTCAATATATGTTTCACTCTATATGCATCCGAAGAAGTGGGTTGTAGCCCACGAAAGCTTATGCTCTAATAAATTTGTTAGTCTCTAAGGTGCCACAAGTACTCCTGTTCTTTTTGCGGATACAGACTAACACGGCTGCTACTCTGAAACTTATCAATGAAAGTTTCCCAAAGTGCTGCAAGATCCTAGGAAACTCCTGTGTCCTTTTCATAGATACATGGCCTTCCATAGCATCCTCGCGGAGAAGGAAAGAATACTGATGCAATAGATTTGGAATATGTTCCCTATGGGGGTCAGAGCCTGGAAATGACTGTTCGCAAAACATTAGGGCAGATCTGCCTGTACGATGTTGTGGGGATATTTTCAAATTGACTTTGTCATTGACACATTGGAAATGGCTCTGATTGTTCTTTCTCCTTGTTACATCCCTTTTCCTTATGCCGCACCCCAGGTGTGTTGCATCTTCCATAGCTAGGCAAAGAGGGGATTATTCTTTCATAGTCTGCAGGAGCTACAGTGGGTAAATTTGAGAGTTTTCATGAACTGGATTTGACCTCTGCAGCAAATGAGTTGTAGAAGTCCTTGAAGCTCCCAAGCCCAGGAATACAGAAAACATATATTTTCCTAATCTAGAAGCCTTCAACAATTGTTACTGTAAGGGCAAAAAGACCTTCAGCATCAGCACTACTCCATCTTGGGTTTTATTATGTCTTAATAGTTTTAGGTGAACTGAGACACATTCGTCACACACTGCTTTATTATACTTTCCCTGTGTGTAATTATAGTGGGAAATATTTGACAAAGAAAAAAGCATTTAGAAAATTTGCATGTGGGCATCAGCTGAGAATGCTACCGGTGAGTTAATTACTGTGGCGGGAGTTGGCAGGGCTGGATCACTGCCATTAAGCACAACACACATGTACGTGCCTGGAAAACAACGTGCAACTAGGGGCAGTGGATGCCAGGAGGGTGTGAAGAGTGTATTTTGTGCCACGGGATGCATTTTTGTTGTATCTTTTAGGAGAATATTAGCATTAAGTTGTAGAAGTCAATGCCTTTTCTGTGACTTTGTATCCATGCATTTCTGTTCATGCATATACAGTTGCCTCTGAAAACTTAAAGGTGGTAGGCTGAAAATAGGGAGGAGGGGGGGGAATTGCTGGATTTCATTATTGCTGTGTACACTCTATCTTAGTTGGTTGTACTGGGCCAACTTCTAAAAGACACCATTCTTGTTCAATTAACCCCTTTGTTGGGGTTTCAAAGGAATTGTCTAACTTGACACCTGTATCTTCCTGACTCCAGCCATGCCACATGGGCACCTATCTATGATCTGTGATAGGTTCCTGACCGCCCCTTTTCTCCCCATAAATGCCCTTCAGGCTTTACTGACTGTTGAGCTCTCCTTCCAGCATCTTCACAAGGCAGTATTTGCCAGCTGGGATATTGACATGAACTGAATGATTTTTGTGTTCATTTTTGAGACTGGTCAGTTACTTTGTTCCAAAATTTGTACATTGAATGGTATTATAGAGGTATGGCAAGGCCCTGACACCATGGAATGGAGACTCAAGCTGTCAGGGATCTCTTACCGGCTCTGTCCCAGGCTGGCTGTGTGACGTCGGTGAAATCACTTAAAGGGCAGATTGTGACCAGTCCCCACATGTTGAACATGGAGTTACCTGCCTCAGCTCGCCTTATGCCTCTGCATGGAGGCTGTCCAGAGCATCTAGAGCAGAATCTCTGTTCTCTCCTTGCATCCTCTAGAAGGTGAAGTAGGAAACAGGCTGTGGAGGGCTGGGCCATAGTTTTATTCCCCTATCAGTGCCTGTACAATAGAACTGGATGGACATGGAAGGGGTGGAGTGAGATGATGTGAGAGCTGTTTGTTTCAAATAGTATCTGAGAGACAAGTAGAGAATGGACTACTTTAATGATCCAAGTTTTACAGCAAACTGGTGAAGTAAGCAAGTATTGTTATCTCCATAGGGAAACTGAGGCACATTTTAAAGGCTGAGTTATAGTTTTGTAGCCTTATCCATACTTTAACTATTTGCCCACCACAGGATGAGGGTTTACAACTAATTTAATCT
Source organism: Terrapene triunguis (assembly GCF_002925995.2). Taxonomy (NCBI): domain Eukaryota; kingdom Metazoa; phylum Chordata; order Testudines; family Emydidae; genus Terrapene; species Terrapene triunguis. The sequence continues at coordinate 20,420,567 of NW_020664439.1, forward strand.
GAGAATTCAGTCCCCAAGATCCATTACAATAGAGAGGTTACAAACAGAAGGGGGACCCCATAGTGTACCACAGACTACACTGTGCTCTTTCTATAATATTTAGTCTTATTCGCCAACCAAACAATACACACACTGCAGTCCGGTAAGGGAGAGAGAGACTAATACAGAATGCATACTATTTGCATTACTCACACTATGCCTTGTGGAATAATCCAAAATTAATCTTCCTTCTCCTCATCATCCACCACCAGTTGTCATCCTGGCGTCTTCCTCCTCCCAAGGCATGCAGGCCAAGATATAGCTTTTATAATGTGTTACGCTGATGCCCACCGGAATTCATTTCATGCCTTTTCTTTATTTGAACTTCCACACCCCATCACTTTTGGGAAGCCCCATTCTCCATAGGCTAACTTGTTTAGTTCTCCTTATACTCATTAATATTTTTGTCACCTTATCACCATAGTTACAAGTGGCTACTTTAAATAAGCCTCTAACATTTCACCCCATCTATTTCTGGTCATCTTGTGGTGCCGGCTGATCTCCTGTAGGCACTATTATCCAAACTCAGCAGTTATTTTCAAAACATCAGCATATCACAAACATAGATACAAACTCAGCAAGCTTATAGTCAATTTAACTTATCTTTATAATATAGCTCACATATCCTAAACCCTAATTTGACTAAGCTAAATATTTTACAGGCCTGAGGCCCTGGGTTATAACATTAATTAATATGTAAATTTCATCTCTACATCCTAAATATACCTGATACCTTTTATCCTTGGCTACAGTTCAAATGTTACCCTAGGCAACATCAAGTACACTGATTCCCTCTGCTTCTGTCCTACCTCCAATCTCATAAACTGCCTCACTGAAGAATTTCTGCTTAAATTTCCCCAGTGTGGTGGTGAGAGACAGAGCATTTGATGCTTGTTGTGTGGTAGAAGAAAGTGGGTTTTTCTCTGACTCTACCATTATAATGTGACAGAGGGAATGCCCTGCATCCTCTTCAATGCAAGCATGGCAGTATGTGTTGCCTAGCAAGTCTTGCAATGTATTCTGTGTTAGGAGAATTCCTCCTGAGGACATTAGCTGCAACCCCTCTGCTCCCATCTATCCCCATTGATATTGCCCAGGGCATAACCTAGCCCTCAATTTCTCTGTGACGATAATACTTACTGCTTCATTTGTGTATTAAGGCCCAGTTCATTAATGTTTGCAAAAAGTACTGTGCTACATGAGACCAAGTATTAGCATTTATTATTGTGAAGCAGGGATCAGTCTTGGTTAGCCTGTAGCTTTCGTTAGTTCTGGTAACTCCCTGGTAACCACAGTTCCCCACTACTTATTTACTACCTTGATAATTCCCACAATTATGCCACCCCAGCATCTGAATAACTATCTGTGATGTTGTAGGCAGCTGACACAGATCCACCATATAGACAAATTCAGCAACCCAGTTCTATGCATTTTAGCAAAGGCAACTGCCTCTGAGCATCCCTTTCCTAGCAAGCATTTCTACAGCTGCTTCAAGGAAAAACTACTGCATCTCGATGATGGGCAAAGATGTGCATTTTTTTCTTTTACAAGGAGGATGGCTGGGATGCTGCTGTTGGTGGCAGGGGCGATGGGACAGATTAGGTTTTTTTTCTAAAAATATGCCAAGAATACTTTGAGTTCCATGAAAAATTGTGCAAAACCAAAATTATAGTTTGATGATATATTGTTCTTTGTAACAGGTTTCTAATACACATTCTAGGTGTTTACATATAAACAAAAGGCATTAGCTGTTAATATCCAAGCAGCCAAATGCTGAAGTATTTAGTCCCTTGCAGGAGTCTAAATGGCTAATGACTGATCAGGCTTCTCTAACAAGCAGCCTAATTTGACTGCAGCCAATGATTTAACAAAAGTGGTTTTGGTCAGGGAGAGAGTGGGACTAAATAACTCTTAATTTCTGTCAGGAAACTATTTAGCTATTTGGTTGCTCTCTGGTGTCTGTGATATAATGGAGCCCTGCCTGGTGGTGAAGGGAGAGAGGGTCATTAGCAGTTGTTTTCTGAAAATACTGGCATTCCATCAATTGATTCAGTCACAAAAATGTGCATAAATTACAAGTGACACAAGGTGCAACAATGATTTGTACTTAGGCAAGCGTAAAATTCATACAGGCTGCCCGATGTGATCTACAAGTGTGCCTGTGGGGTAACTCTGCAGAAGTGGGGCCTTCTGGGCATCTACTGTGGTGGGGCAGCTTTGAAATCCAATTTGTCCTTTACAGAAGGCCTGCCCGTGGAAAATGAGTGGGAGAAGCACTGAGTCAGTGGGTCTTCAGGCCTGCTTGGTTCTGTTGCCCAACGTGGGGCTCGAGGGGACAACAATGGTCCGTGGGCCGGTGTGCTTAGCACCAATGAAGACACCGAGGGGAGAAAGCAAGCCAAGTTTATTTCAGACCTCTGAAATGGCACTAGGAGACCAGCATGTCTCAAATCCAGTGCAACAAATACAAACAACTTTTACCTTTTATACTCCAAACTGTTTCCATACATCTCTTTGTCTGGCTGTTCCCCCTCACCCCTCCCTTCCAGACAACTGTTACAATAAGCTCTACATAAGCTTGTGAGAAAACTTTCTCCGTCTCTGCGACCTTGGGTTAGATGCCTGTAAACTAACTACCCCTCCTTATCTCTATTATTTCTGCTAGTGTGAGTGAAACTGCAGCCATCTACTAGAAACGCTGACCAATACATTTCTGCTTCAGCCTGCTACAGAGCATGTAAGCAGTGAGCACAGAAGTAGGTGAGAGTTCACAAGATGGAGTTTGGGGTTTCAGGTAGGCCCAGAGCAAAAGAGTTTCATCGACACTTTGGCATTCCGCTCTCCCGAGTTACCTGGTAGCTATGCCTAGTGGACCCCAACAGTTCCATCTAGAGTTGTGCAAGAAAGGGTTTTGCAAACTTGTGAACTATTTTATTAGATTTCACCATTTTCTTGTTCTGCAGCTGGACACAACTAAGACCTTTCAAAGTTTTGATTTTGGCCATACACACAAAAAAGAGACCCAACCCCAGAATAGGTAGTTGGTTAGGGCACACACACAAGATATGGGAGATGGATTTTCAACTCCTTGCTCTTCCTGATTTGGAGCAATGACTTGAACCCAGATCTCCATATCCTAGATGAATCCTTTAACTACCAGGCTATTGTGAGGTGGGGCTCTCTCAGACCCCTCTGTTGGAGCTATTCTACTTTGCATCAGTAATTATTCATTGGAGTAGAGACTTGAACCTAGGTCTCCCATTCCGAGGTGAATCCCAGAACCACTGGACTATGGAGTCAGACTCTGCCTGCCCTAATGAATATTTAATTACTTATGCAAAGCGGAACAGCTCCAGCTTGAGAAAGAGAGTGAGACTGACTCTGACATTCCAGATGAATGCCCTAACCACTAGGCTGCCTGTCCGTCTCTCTGTTTTTGACCACAAATTCCATCATGGATCTGAGAAATATTCCCCAAAGTTGACCTGTTCCCACAAAAATTTGTTTCATCAAATTGGCATTTTACAATGAAAAAACATTTGTCAGAAAATTACTGTCCAGCTCTGTCCTGTCTTGGATTGTTCCTGCCTACCTTTGGAGTGCATAGGTTGCCTTCGGGCCCTGGGTAGAGGAGAGATTGCAGATGGCTTGTCTCATTTCATTGAGCTTCTGTTCCAGGAGGATATTCTGCTGTTGTACCAGTGGAGTGAATCTGTCTCAGATATTTCAATTACTATCCAAGAGGCAGTTACTGAATCTCACTTGCTTGCTTTTTACAACACCACTGAGCCATCTAATAAATTCCTTATCTTATTTTACAGCCAGAATAAAGGCTGTGTTGTCCAAAATATCATCTTCTGTTGTCTTCAACAGATTGATTGTGGAGTGGACTGTTTGTCTATATAATATATTCTTCATGTCCCAGATTCACAATATAAAAAAGTATAAAAAATGCTGTTTTGCAAGCTCTAAATAGCATGCTATGGGCTAAAAATAGAACTGAGGTGGGATTGAAAGGCTTGCCTGCAGGTGCAGCTAATAGCTGAATTACTCAAGAGTAGCCTGAATACAAGAGGGATGGGGTGCCAAAGTCTGTGAGCATTGCTGGAACTACAGTTTCAGGGATCTGTGTTTTGTAAATCATCATGTGCATGTTTGTGACCGCACCATGAAATTGACATCTTTCTAACCGAGTGTTCTCAGAATGCCAAGTTAGCGATACCTAAATTAGATTGGTTTCAGAGTGGTAGCCGTGTTAGTCTGTATCAGCAAAAACAACGAGGAGTCCTTGTGGCACCTTAGAGACTAACAAATGTATTTGGGCATAAGTTTTCATGGGCTAAAACCCACTTCATCAGATGCATGGAGTGGAAAATACAGAGGCAGGTGTAAATACACAGCCTATGAAAAGATGGGAGTTCCCTTACCAAATGGGGGGTCAGTGCTAACGAGGCCAATTCAATTAAGGTGGAAGTGGGCTATTGTCAACAGTTGACAAGAAGGGAGGAAGCTTATGTCCAAATAAATTTGTTAGTCTCTAAGGTGCCACAAGGACTCTTCATTGTTTTTGCAAAATTAGATTGGTAAAAGCAGTTGACGGGGCTTGCTGACTGTTGATCTTACACATGGAATTTAATGCTTTATTCGAGTTGGGTTTGAACCATCAAAACCCCACAGAAAAACATAAATCCAGATCACAGATGGGCCATCTTGGTATTACAATGAAGCAAATCCCTGTGTCTCATTACCTCTGAGTTTTGGGGAAATAAGTGTCTAAATCCTTTGAAGTCAGTGCTGTTACACCATGGATTTATATTGACCTTTTATTATTTAGTGAGAGACTGCTGGAACGGAGTACTGATATGCTAGGAATGCTTTGATTTTTTGCAATAGTTACATAATGCTAGAAGACACTTCAAATGTCAATGTGCATCGACAGACCTCAGTGGGGTTGCACATATATAACTGAGAGAAGAATTTGGCCAACAGTATTTCTGAACATCTTACTTGAACTTTATCTTGTGCCTGTTTGTGATTGATGTTTAAAAATATCTATGCAGTAAGAGATGGAGAAGTGAAACAAATGATTGAAGAAAGCCATTAACAGTTTATCTGGGAATATTCAAATGATCAAGTATTTAATTCAACTCTGCATTGATGGTAGTACTTTCAACTACTACATTCATTTTAGTGTTTATGGTCATGGATGGTAGCCAGTTTGAAAATAGATCTGATAACACAGATTGCACCTTCCTATAGTAAAGGAATTTTTTACTTCTTTAGTTTATAATATCAGAGTTTTAATAATGGTATCTTCAGATGTCATAAGGCACAATTCTATTCTCAGTTACTTTGGTGTAAATCTGGAGTAACTGTGGATACAGAACACCAATGTTAAGAGATACAAAACTGGTGATGCACTGATTAGTGTTAGGACCTGTTCATTACTGGCTTTCTCCTCAGTATTCAGAAAAAAGTAAATAAAATCTTCAGTGCTTTAGTTACTCTGTTAAGGTTCAGCAAAGTCTCAAATGAGTTGTAGCAGGAAAACCATTTACTGAAACATCAGCTGCAGAAGGAAGCAGCTATCTTCATTGCCTCTCTCCTTACAAGCTGAAATGATTTATGTAACGAGAGATGACAGTCAATATGGGAAAAGTATGTTGTTGAGTGAGAGAAATGTGTATCTCATTTGGAAATAAGGAAAGGAGAGCAAGGTACTGTAAAAAGTTATTGGCAGAGGCACTGACCCCTGAGTTTTCTAAATTGGCTCCAGAACTAATTAAATATTGGAAAGGGAGGAATATATATTGAGCAATGCCAATCTACATTTCTAGAGTGGCGATCAGGACACTAATGATGGCAATTAGTGCTAGTCTTCAATTTGCAGACTTTTGGGATTGGACTGGAGTCTGAGCTCTGGGACACTCCCACCTTGCAGGTCTGCGACCGCAAGACTGCACAGCAATGAAACAGCCCCTCAGCCTGAGCCCTGTGAGCCTGAATCAGCTGGCACGGGCCAGCTGTGGGTTTGTCTTTGCTATGTAGACGTTCCCTAAGAGTCTGCATATAACCTTAGCAGGCTCCATGCTTTGTCTAAAGCAGTTTTCTGACTTAGTTACTTTTCAGCATCACCAACCCACATGGTTGAGGATCCACCTAGCTGCAAAGAGCACTGGCCTCTTTGTTTCCTCAGTGACGGATAACATCAGAGTTCTCCCCTCTTCTTATAAGCCAATAAATCTTTGCCATGTATTCTTTTGAAGTGTATCCCCAGAAGTTCGCTTCCCCTGCTATGTGTGTGCTGATGCCACGCTGTCCTCTTCATCCTTCTCCCAATTTATTTTTCCTGTTGACTCAGATGCAAATATAACTTTCAGTGTCTCTGGCTTTGGGCAGATAGGTAAATGAACATTGCTTTGTGTAGGACAAACTAAAACATATTTTAGGAACATAGTTCTGGCACACATACGTTACTCTTTACACACCATCCCTCTGTATATCACACAATGATATTACTGACTTCTGTCTCACCAGCTTTCCTTTGATACTTCACATGACACTCTTTACAGATAAATACAATGTCGGTAATGTATAAGGCATGGTAAGCATGTCAGGCCTGATGGGAGTCTACAGAAGTGTAGGTCCATTGGCATTGAGGGGCACTTACGGTCACAGTCATGTATGACCTAAAGAGAAATTCTCATGGTTCTTGTAGCAACAGCCACTGGAATCAGTTGATACTGACTCATGGCAAGAGTATGAAGAACTGGTTTAAACAAAACTCAACACAATGAAACAACACCAAAAAAACCCTGGAATTTTCAAAAACGTTACCTGTCTTCAAAATGTCATCAGTGGTTTGCTGAACATTTGACCATCTTTATAATTGTCATCCTAAAATTGTCCTCTTTTTTTTTTTTCATCAAATTTATTTTTTGGCAATTTTCGTCCAAGCTCATAATGTGGAAAACTTTTACCAGATCTGATATTAAGCTTTTATAAACCTGACCCATAACTTTGTGAGTGGGGCCAATAATTAAACCGCAGTCTCATACCTGCACTCCTGAGAGTTAAACCTTTATCACACTAATATATTTGGCAAAAACAACTAAATATTTGGTAAAAATAAATCAAATGAAGCCCCCAAAATCCCTCAGTCCAAGAGGGGAGCTGACAGAAAAGTGGAGGAGCTGATTGCAATGCTTCCAGATTTTCCTGCAAGCCAGGGGTATTGAAGAGAAAGCTGAAAGGGTGAAGTGCTCTACAAGGCTACTTATGTTAGGTGCAGAGGCAGTGCAGACCTATAGGACATTCCAATGGGAACACCACAGGGATTCCAGAATGCTAGACAAAGTAATTTAACAATTACTTGATGTATGCCACTTGGGTACTTTGCAAGAAATCTGATGCCATGAATACCCTAAGGGCGAGTGAACGATCAGTGTTTAAAGGAAATAAAGAGGATGATTGCTGATGAATGGAACTCAGAATTGCCATCCCCAAGCTTTCAATGCACTCAGCACCAAGCAATCACTAATCAGAGCCCCTAAAAGCATGAGGTTTTAAAAATCAGTGTTGGGTTCTGCTTATTTGCCTTTGCCTTTAGGAGTCACATTTTTAAGCTTCCCTCCATAAATTAGGAGGGCTAGAAACCTCCCTTCATTTTTCCCGGAATGAAAGCTTATATTCTCACAGACTCATAGAATCATAGAATATCAGATTTGGAAGGGACCTCAGGAGATCATCTAGTCCAACCCCCTGCTCAAAGCAGGACCAATTCCCAACTAAATCATCCCAGCCAGGGTTTTGTCAAGCCTGACCTTAAAAACCTCTAAGGAAGGAGATTCCACCACCTCCCTAGGTAACCCATTCCAGTGCTTCACCACCCTCCTAGTGAAAAAGTTTTTCTTAATATCCAACCTAAACCTCCCCCACTGCAACTTGAGACCATTACTTCTTGTTCTGTCATCTGCTACCACTGAGAACAGTCTAGATCCATCCTCTTTGGAACCCCCTTTCAGGTAGTTGAAAGCAGCTATCAAATCCCCCCTCATTCTTCTCTTCTGCAGACTAAACAATCCCAGTTCCCTCAGCCTCTCCTTGTAAGTCATGTGCTCCAGCCCCCAAATCATTTTTATTGCCCTCCACTGGACTCTTTCCAATTTTTCCACATCCTTCTTCTAGTGTGGGGCCCAAAACTGGACACAGTACTCCAGATGAGGCCTCCCCAGTGCCGAATAGAGGGGAATGATCACGTCCCTCGATCTGCTGGCAATGCCCCTACTTATACAGCCCAAAATGCCATTAGCCTTCTTGGCAACAAGGGCACACTGTTGACTCATATTCAGCTTCTAGTCCACTGTAACCCCTAGGTCCTTTTCTGCAGAACTGCTTCCTAGCCATTCGGTCCCTAGTCTGTAACAGTGAATGGGATTCTTCCGTCCTAAGTGCAGGACTCTGCACTTGTCCTTGTTGAACCTCATCAGGTTTCTTTTGGCCCAATCCTCTAATTTGTCTAGGTCCCTCTGTATCCTATCCCTACCCTCCAGCGTATCTACCACTCCTCCCAGTTTAGTGTCATCTACAAACTTGCTGAGAGTGCAGTCCACGCCATCCTCCAGATCATTAATGAAGATATTGAACAAAACCGGCCCCAGGACCAACCCTTGGGGCATTCTGCTTGATACCGGCTGCCAACTAGACATGGAGCCATTGATCACCTGACTCCAGGAGCTGGATCTTTAAGAAGGACCAAATATTGCAAAACTGGTAATAAAATCACAAGAGCTGGCAACTCAAAGGAAGGGGAGTTGATTGGGGAATAGGGAAGGGATTGGAAATGAAGAGGAAAAGAAGTAGTCCAGTATCAGCAATGTGGCTCTCTGGGCAAGGGTTATGTTTGAGGATGGGGACAGCAACAGAGGCTGTCAGCAGGGGAAAGCTGGGTCTCGGAGACTGAGGAAGTGTAGTGAGTGGGAGAACAGAGGTCGTGAACTGCAGTGAGGAGGGAAGGGACAAGGCAAATAATGAGGATATGTTATGTGGGAGAAAAAGGCAGAACATAGAGGTAGGTGGGAAGTGCCTGTGTATGTAGATGTGGCTTAATCTGGGGCATATGTTGCCAGAAGTGAGGAAGAAGAAAGGGATGGAGGTAAAATGAGAATTAGATTCAGGAAAGGAGCTGCTGTTGAGCTGGTTGAGAGAGCAGAAGGGAGCGTTTATAGGTGAAACACACCTGCAAAACATTAGTCAAATATGACGTATTTTAAACAAGATCTTGAAAGCTAGTTCTGGGAGCATATTTCAAAACTCCCATAAATACATCACAATCATATACAGAGACATATAAAAAGAAATATATTATTGGACATTGCATTGAAAATATATCATAAATTTGTTTTTAGTTAGAATATATTTTCTTAGTTTCTTAGTGCACATAATTCTCACAATGCAATAGAATAAAACTTTTGTTTTACAGCATGTCAGGCACTAGATGGAAGGTGGGTACTTTTTTTTGCATTCAGTCTGGCCTTGAAATAAAGAGAGGGTCATTTAATATTGGCTTACATTTTCAAACTGTCTTTAAAAATTATGGTTCCTCTTCTACACATACACTATTTTCACTTAACTTTCATTCCATTTAAGACCTCCTCTCTCCCAAATAAACACACTGCTCCTCAGGGCATGCATTTAGCCATTTGGTCTCCTGGAAGATTGGCTATTTCCTTATTTCTCTGGAACAAATATGTTGCAAGGGAAATAGAATGGAAGTGAGTACATGGTTGTTGTTTTTTTTAAAATAATGCCTATCCAAGTGAAACACATCGGAAGAAAAGATTAATCATTTTTGTCTGCCAATGTCTCCGTTCACTGTACATGAAGAGAAGATACATAATATTAAATAAGCCTCTTTGTACAAAAAATATTTTATTCTTTGAGCTAGATCATGCACAGTGTTGAGCACTCTCACCTCCCCAGCAAGATACTTAAGCATAGGCTTAACTATAAGCACGATTAATCCTATTGACTGGAATGCAGCTGCGCAGGTGTTTAAAGTTAAATGTTTTGCTGGATAGGAACCAGATTGCTCAGCACCTTGCAGGATCAACCCCTAAATGTATACATGTGTGGCATTGTTAAGCCAGGATGGTTCTGGCATGTGCCTGGGCCGCCTTCAGCGTAAGTCAGACCATCTATGCTATGTGTTTGTGCCTGCATACGTTCAGTATGGCTGACTAGCTGTTTCTCCTAATAATTCCACACAATTGTAGCTAACAATATTGGGTCAGAGTGGTTCACAGAGAGGCAGTTTCAGATTATTTATTACAGTTGCAGATAAGTCTTTTCTGTCTAGGTGTACTATTTTTTTCTAATGTAGCATCAGGTATGTTAGAAACTGCAGAATGCTGTGGGAAATATGGAAGGGATTGATCCTTTATGACTAAGCACCACAATAGTACTTATGTATTATAAGTGCTGTTTAAATGCCAAGATACCGTTCTGTGTATGTAGATATAATATAAATATTATACATTTTAATACAGGTATGATTTTTTTTCCTACAGTGCATATTGTAAACATGTAATTTTGATATACTGTAATGACATCAAGTAAAAATGAGATTTTTCCATGCTTCATTTCTTTGAGGTTGGTTATCCTCTGCCTGTCATTGAGCTGATGGCATAAACAGAAAACATAGGTAAGCCAAATAATCACCTCATTCAGAGAATCACTGCCAAGTATAAGTTCTCCCAGGTAAAGTTAGCAAGCTTCAAATTATGAAATAATTAGTGAGTGATAGTCACTGGGGAATTGGAGAGCTGTAAAAAGAAAATGTTTATAATCAATAAATTTGTATTGACTTTAGCGAGCTTTGGATCAAGCCCCAAACAGCTTCCTCTTTGCTTTTTAATCTTTTGTAATCTGAAATATCACTGCTTTGTTCTTCTTTGAACTTCAGCAAAAGGATGCTTCTCCATCTGAGCTGCAATAACTTTAGTGTCAAGCAATGTTATCCTCAAATTATTCCAAATATTGAAAAAAGTGACAGTTTTTTTAATCATCTTGTACCAGGCTTAAAGGCTAATTATTTGCATATTAGACACACAAACACTTGCATGCTTATGTTATTTAACAGATCCTGTAATTAAGTTCTTTGTGAAAAAGCTAATTACAGTCTATGAAAGTAGTGGAGTACATGTGAACATCATATCCGATTCTTTTGATGGAACACTTTTAGATGCTTTTATGAGTTTTCCATATGACTTAAAACATGGTTTATTTCTAGACAATTTGACTTTAGTTAGTATGTCACATAGAAGTAGACAAATATTTTATTACAATACATGTAAATGTAAATCTTCTGCCCTGAATACAAGTAACAGGTGTTTTCAGAAAACCAGTTTTCACTGTGCCTCATCGGATTTAATGTGCCAAGGATGATGTATTATTGGCATGCTGTGTCCTTGGCCTGCAATTTCCATTTCCTACCAGTCCTGCTTAGTGCACTGTGGATTCTGTGCTGAAAGAAAATAGAATCCACTTGGTGTAAGATCTGAAAATGTTCAGGCCGTAAGAGTTGTAATTTTATCTGAAAACTAAGGTTTTCAACTGGACTTCATATTTCTGTCATTGGGATGTGGGCCATTTGCTGAACAATGCCGTTTCCTGTATCTGAATGTTAGAGAATGTAAATTCCTATTCATTCTGCCTTGATATTTAATACCATTTGAACAATCAAAACAATAATATTGTTTCAATAGCTACATGCAATTTCAGTGAGTCTGATTTACATTTGTGGTTTACTATATCATTTAGACTTACACAAATGCTAAATGAGTCCCCATCCATATACTCTTGGTGGTCTTGTCATAACTCAAAAATATAATACAAGAATATCTTAAACATGTAGCAGTACAAGTCATATAACCAGCAAGTCGGGCAACTTGAAAAGCTAATTTCCCTGTGTAACATGACGGGTGCAGAGCAGAAATATCTGAGAACTTCCCCAATGCAGGGTTGATGAAAGGACCTGGATTCTGTGAGGCAGAGGACTAGGCAGAATGGTCATGTTGGGACACCAGCATCCATTGTTATCCAATCCTAGCCCTATGATCTGCTTTCATTCTTCTCATGATTGACCTCTACGTTGACCCCCAAGCTGAGCATCCTGCTGTATGCACCCTTAATTCCAGCTGCAATTTTTGGAAAATATTTTTCTAAACTAGACTCTTCTGAATGAGAACTTTGGCCTGTAAAAGTGAGAAAAGAAGCAGAGTGGAAATTTATGACCTAAGGGTGAGGTTGCCTGGAATGTCAACATGTGACAGAAGAAATAATACTGGCATGCCTACTCTCCACTCACTTGTTTTCAAGATGTCTTCCTCTTCAAGACACTAAAGATATCAAGGCATGTTCCAGTGTCAGTGATCCACCAATGCTGCTTGTGGTGTATCATTCCAATTTTGTTCTGTTCTCCACCCAAGAAATGGTGACACTTCACTGTGGTTGTGTGTGTATATAGTGTAGTTGTTAGGTGCTTTGATGCTATTGTATAATCTCAAGCATCTCTCATGTGGATGTTGTAAACTGGATTGTAATTGGCAATTGAGAGTTCTAGTTGTAAGATAAATGACAATATAATTTAGTGCTATGTCTTAGTCATTATTACATAATACTGTAGTATACAGTATTATACTAATGCTAATACTGTACAGAGACCAAGGAATAGCCTTTGAACACCCATGAAATGTGACATTCAATGTCTTCAGTTAGAGAGATGCGTGAATACAGTCTTTCAGCTAAGCTGAATATCAGTTTGATTTGTGCTGTACGTTGACCCACTCTTCCTATTAAATCAGCTTAAGCAGTCTGGTGGGAGAATTAAAGTTTAAATACTTAAAAGGGATTTGAACTTTCAGAAAATCAGCACACTGACTAGTCAATCAGATGTTTTCTACTGTTAGGGTTTTTTTGTTTGTTTGTTTCCCAACACTGCGTTTAAAACAACACTGTCTTGAACAGTTAAACCCTTTTCCCAATGATGGATAACCTGTTCAAGGAAGTGATCAGATGTCTTCTCCAAAACTGTTTCCTCACCATTCTTGCTCTTCTATGCTTCTCATAAGAATGCACTATGCAGTGATATTAAAAAGCCAAGAGGTACAGAAACAGATCCATTGAAAAGCATACCTGAGCCATTTAAATAAATACCGTGAAAGACTCTCAAAAAAAGGAAGAAGACATCTAACAGTCTTATTCTACCACCCATGGTCAGTCTGACTACTTACTCTGGAAGAAGTCCTGTTGAGTTTAATGGGACTACTCATGTGAGCATATGCCACCTAGCATAGGTAGACTCAGTACAAGCAGGAAGAAGTGTCACTGAGAGTCATGGGATAACAATCCTGTGTCCATGAAAACACCCAGATGGTATGATGAGTGCCTCGGAAATATAATAAATATATCAAGTATTATATGTCCGCTGCAAATTCCATTTCTACTTCCAGAGCAAATATCCCTTCAGTCTGTACTTAATATCTCTAATGCATGTTCTTTGTGTGTGACGTTGCACCCCATAATGCTTTATGGGAATATGCTTATGAATGTATATATAACATAACTGGAATATGTTTTATGCCACATATGCCATGTAACATATCTCTGTATCTTATGATCTACTGAATATATTCATTCTATTTGTATGCATGTATGATTTTTATATTCCAAGTTATGAATATTGGCTATGTACTTATTTAATTTTAAGTAGTCTCAGTGAAGCAGTTGGTCAGCTTCCTGAGAAAAGACTTCCTCAGTAAGTGCCCAATCAAGAAACACTTAAGCTAACAATGAACTTGGAGATGCCAATCCACATCTGAGCTTTCCCAGTAATGTGGCCTGGCTGGTAAGGAACTCAGTCATGCATGGACATGTGACTTGCCCATGTGACTCCAAAACTCCATCTTGGAGCTGGATTCTGGATAGGAGAGAGGAGGGGGTCTCCACCCACAGAAAGGCTATTTAAGCCCCTGGGAGACCCCTCCATTTTGTCTTCAGCTGGCTCAAGAGATAGCCTCTCCACCCCCAAAGGATACCTGAAAGAAACTGGAACAAAGGACAGTAACCACAGGGGTGTGAGTGATTGCTGGACTCAGACTAGAAGAAGGCTAGTCTGTAAAAGAAGCTTACTGGAACATCTCTGAAGGTGAGATTGCATCTGTAATCACTTTCTTACTGTATTAGGTTTAGACTTGCGTGTTTTGTTTTATTTTGCTTGGTAATTCACTTTGTTCTGTCTGTTATTACCTGGAACCACTTAAATCCTACTTTTTGTATTTAATAAAATCACTTTTTACTTATTAATTAACCCAGAGTATGTATTAATACCTGGAGGTGCAAACAGCTGTGCATATCTCTCTATCAGTGTTATAGAGGGCGAACAACCTATGAGTTTACCCTGTATAAGCTTTATACAGGGTAAAGCAGATTTATTTGGGGTTTGGACCCCATTGGGAGCTTGGCATCTGGGTGTTGGAGACAGGAACACTTCTTAAGCTGTTTTCAGTTAAACCTGTAGCTTTTAGAGGATGTAGTTCAGACCTGGGTCTGTGTTTGTGGCAGGCAAGAGTGTCTGGCTCAAACCAGGCAGGGCACTGAAGTCCTAAGATGGCAGGAAAAACAGACTCAGAGGTAGTCAAAGCACATCAGGTGGCAGTCCCAAAGGGGGTTTCTGTGATCCAACCCATCACAATGTGCATTCCACATTCAGAGCTCCAGCTGATAGTGATGCAAGTTATGCATGGGGCACTGGGACAGAATACGCAATGGATTTCAGTATTATAGATTTGAATGAAAGGCTTTATCCTTTTCGAAGGCACCCTTCTTCTACAAGTAGCTTCTGAGATACTCAGAACAATAAAAAGGATGAAAGTTAATGTGGGTAGTGAAGTGGCATGACATGGGAGAAGACTGAGCATTTATAATTAGTAAAGGAAATGAGCATTGTAGGGGGTATTTAAATGGACTCGAGTGCCCTTTAAGAGGCTAGTAAGTCTCTCTAACACTAGGCTGGCTGATTTAATCTCTTAGCTGCTTATAAAAAGTGTCCATGGTGGTGTCAGCAAAAGTCATATAGAAGGATTGCATAATGGATACTTTGATTCTTTCTCAAGAAACCCAATACATTTAATTAGATTGTGTGGTTTTCATTAAAAGACCTAGTTATTTGACATTTAATAAGGCGTAAGAGTTGTCATTTCTCAAGTGGGTCATGGGTTCTCTTTTTCTAAAAATGTGGTGCTTAGTTTTGTATTACCATCTTATGATAAAAATGAGCAGATAATACCTGAGTGGCATAATCCCAGACCAAATGAATAAGTATTAATCATTTACCATAGCTCACATCTTTAGTCCTGTAATATTGCCGTCAGGGTTTCCCGGGTTAGTTCTTTTTTTCTATTGTACAATTAATCTTTTTTTGTGGAGGGAAATGACTTCTCTTGTTGAATTTTAAAGAAAAGGCACTGTGGGAGTGTACAAATGCCACACCAGGAGGCAAGAGCTGCAGCTGTGGGCTCAGGCAGTCCTGCCTGCTGCACCTGCAAAGCATGCCAATCTTGAAGGAGGAGCCTTTAAACGGGAGAAGCTCAGTTTAGAAAGCCCCAGACAGGAGGTGGACAAACCTCTCCTTCTCAGCTCCCGGAGAGGAGCATGGCAGAGAGCCTGTTATCTTGGGTTGTCTGTGAATACGGAGGAATCAGACAGGCAGCTGGAGGATCTCTGGGTAGGACCGAGAAGCTGGAGCCGCTCTTTATTTCTAAATTAATTCATTTTCATGTTACCTTGAAGACTGAGACTAGGGCTGGGCCCCAGGGAAGATCCCTGATGAGAATGAGCCCTGTGAGGAGAAGATGGATGCATTGTTGGAAGTAGCAAGAGGTCTGACCAGTTAGACTTTAAGCACTTACCACAAGGGTCCCTGGGCTGGAACACAGGGTAAAGGGAGCAATTGGGAGGAGTAGTTAGAAGACCCCAGACACAAGGCCAGAAGGACTGTTGGGCCTGGGACTATTGGGAGAAGTAGTGGTTGAGAGTCAACATTTAAAAACACTCCATTGATCGGTTACCACAAATACCTCACTTATATTTCTATTCTTAGAGTAAGAAAACACAGCAGTATCTTATGTCCATGGTATGGTAGCTGTTGGTAAAAGTTGGTTTTTAATTATATTTAATATACAGTATATGCTTTCTGAGCTCCTGATTCAGTAAAACATTGTTAGGCATGTGCTTAAGTCACATTGAATCCCATGGGTCTTACGCACAGCCTTTGCTGAATCAAGGTCTAAGAGAAAGATATAAATATTAAGAAATCCTCTTTCACTGAGTTTTGCCATTGACTTCAATAGGATCAGGATTTCACCCCAAATTTCTCTGTTGTGCAAACACAGCTTTCTGGCACAGCATATTTACCATACCATATACCTACCAAGATAAAAGAGTGCTTACTGCACTGATTGACAGAGAACATGACTGCAGTATGGAGGGATGTTGACTGTTATGGTTATGGCACTGGCCTACTTAAAACCAGTTATTTAGCTAGTTAAAACCAGATTTATATCAAAATATCACTTAGATGAAACCACTGCTTGTTTTGCTCAGTTTAGCAATCTGAACTGAAGGCCTGAATCAGTAAGTTTCTGTGCATCATCATCTCCAGTTCATTTCAGAGGACCTCACAGAATTGGACCCTAAAATGTTCAAAGTGTAACTTGCATTTCTTATAATAAAAACCCAGGGAGGTTTATTCTGAAATAAATTTTTAAACTGGTCTTTTTAATTCTCTGCTACTGGCAGCATATTGCTAAATGGTGACATCATTAGTGAAAGTGTCTAGTGTACAGTGAACTTCCACATAATTTCCAAAGTGCGGTAATGCTGGTTTAATGACCAGAAGGAAAATGGTAATGGTGAATAATTAAAAAGTCTATTTAATTATTAACCATTTAATTTATTTTGATTGTTAAGGTAGTTAAAAGTAGGAAGCAGTCCTTCATTATAGTCAGTGTCTCTATAGTCAGTGTCACACTAAGCAAACTCACAGAACAATGCTTGTATTGTTTGAATTTATCTCAATGGAGTTTGCACCTTTAGTATTCTTTCTGTGACCCTTTGAGCAACTGAGGTCTACCAGTTAAATGTTTGCATTGATTGAATTTTAGACTCATAATTTCAAATACTCATGAAAAAAAAAATGTTAAGGCCCCATTCCTGCAAGCTAATCCACGTGGGTGAATTTTTAAATCCAAACAGAGGTCAGTAGGCTCAGTGTGGGCAGAGCAAGCCTTATGTGAAGATCTGCTTTCAGAAGCAAGACATTGATGTAAAAAAAAAAAGTACTTCCCGGAAGCATGTACAGAGAGGTGGATTACAGTTTTGTGGGACCCTGAGCCAGAGCAAGTGGGGGGCCCCTCCCCACCCCTGCTGCCTGCAGTCCCCCCTGCCCGGTGCTCCTGCAGGGGAGTGGGGTTGGTGCACCGGGGGGCTTGCCCTGCCTGCAGTCCCTGCTGCCTGGCATGTGCCCTGGCCCTGCTCCCAGGCCAGGTGGGGGCACAGGGGTGCCCATTTTTCTGGGGCCCCCCAATTGGCCAGGGCCCCTGGGCATGGGTCCCAGTGGCTAATCCACCACTGCATGTACACCAGAAACATCATAAGAGTTACGCTCTTTTAGTCAAGCAATAGGACCAACATAATGTAACTGAGAATTTAGAACCTACATTCCAATCTTAAATCCCTGAAAGTCTGGTGGATTTGCTAATCTTCAGAATCATAACATCCAAGGGAAATTGCACAGGTTGTCCCTTTGCTAAGTCCCTTTATATGGATTTTGTGGAAACCTGTTTTTCTGGTCTTGGTTGTATGGTTTATGCAAAGTTCTTTTAATGACACATCACTTACATTTTAAAGTTTTAAAATATAAATGGATTGTCATGATGAGTCCATCAAGCATAAAAAGCTTCCATAAATCTTTCAGTAATTCTACATTGCAATTCCTGTACCCTTCTGCTTTGCACATTGTGTTCAACTTCTGACCTATAGCTTTGAATTGCAGTATGATAGGATTATGGGATGCTATAAAGTAGCTATGAAACCTTTTTGAGCTGTTTTAGAAATAGGCCAATTACTGTAAATATGGGATTAAAAGAACCCAATCAGGTGCAATGTCTTTCAGACATTTAAAACAATATATCTGAAAAAAATGCACTAAGGAATTCTGTTGCAGTCAAGTTTTGTTTCTCCAAGCTATAAAAATAACTAACTTGTGTCTCATTGTTTGTTCAACTAAAAGAGTATCACTAGAGAAATCTGGTTTATATAATTATGAAAACAGTTACCACAAGAAGCAGATGTTCTGAGAAACCTGAAGAAACTAAGAATAAGTTTTAATGAGAACTGTTGCTGGTGTTGAATAATAATACATACCTACAGCTAGATGCACTTTTACATGTAGAAATTCTACAAGTCTCTCATTCCATGATAGATACTATTAAAAGGATCTTTTAGTACCAATGCTAGAAAAGTAAGATCTTCAATTATCTTCCCTGAAGCAAGAAACTAAACTATTCACTATTGTTCTGCAAGAGCTATATTTTGAAAGAGTAGGGTTTAAAAAAAAAAAAGTCCAACAACTGGAATTTGAGAAATTCCAAAAGGTAGAAGGAGAGGATGGATATCCTCTGGTACAGAAGGAAAACTCACAGATCTAAGCATTTCACAGTATTGCAAAACAAATTATATGTTACACACAAACTATGTTAAAAGAACATTAAGGTTACAAAGTGAACCATTCAAAAGTTAGGAGAGCCTAGAATTAAAGCTGCCTGTGCAACCTTAATGCAGATTTTAATTACATGATCACTTACTTTTTTTTTCCACAGTACCCCTGCTTCATTCTGCACATAGGATGGATCTGCTCTGAGGTTGAATCAGGGTTGTGTAGTGAAAGAGACTATTGTCTGCAGGATGCACTGAAGGAGGCTCTAATCCAGGGCCCGGTAAATCTGGTAAACCCAGATTTCAGTGTTCGACACCTCAGACGCAGGGCTGGGCATGGTGCTGATGCAAGCCGATGCTAAGCGAGAGAGATACCCCATTGGGTACCTGAGCAAAAAGCTGCAGCTGTATCTATTTGGGCAGTGCTTTACTGTGTATACTGACCATTCTCCTCTGACGTGGCTGCATCAAATGAAAGGGGCTGATGTCAAGCTGCTGGTGATGGAGACACCTGGTCAGAGGGTGGCCAAGGTCAAGATGGGGGCTCTTAACCAAGAGAGCCCAAATCTCCCAGCACTCCGGTCTGGAGGGCTGTGAAGACCCATTCTCAGTTTGAACCCCAGGGGTACTGGGGTGGCAAAAGAGCACAGGCCACATAAATCTTCCCAAATGCAGCCTGCGAGTGCCATCAAGCACACTCAAGGAATGGGAGAGGTGCTGGGGCATCCATGGGAATGTTGGTGGGTTCGAACTTCCCCAGGTCACTGGCTAAAGTGACCCCGCTCAGTTTGATCTCGAAGGGGGGAGAGATGTGATGAAGTGGGAATGTTCTTAATGTTTTCTCTGAATACTGTGTGGGTGCCTCAGTTTCCCCTATGCATTTCTCAAGTATCAAGGTGGTGGGATAAGGGTGTGTGATTGTTGCAGAGCCCGAGAGGGCCAGTGTGATGCAGTCTGCACAGAGAATGGCTGACACCCTGTCTCCTGGCAACTGATGGCCTGGGCCCCTCCCCTGACATGGTGCCAACTGAAGGTGTTAGAGAACAAAGAGATCAGTTGGCTTCCTGGCCCGGGAAAGAGACAAAGGCCAGAGGAGGGGCTGGAGAGTTTCAGTTTGGAGCTGGCTGAGGAAATGGAGGGAGCCCCAGGGCTGGGGTCTAAGCTCCCTGCCCCCCAAGATGGACCTGACTGAGGGGGTCCGGTTGTCTGTACCTGCAAGACCTGTTTTGGACTGTGTTCCTGTCGTCTAAATAAACCTTCTGTTTTAGTGGCTGGCTAAGAGTCACAGTGAATCGCAGGAAGGGGTGCAGGGCCTTGTCTCCCCCACACTTCGTGACAGTGGGTACCTATTTGGGGATAATGGCACCAAGACAGGTGGAAAGTGACTTAAGCTGATTGCATGACAGTTTGCATCCAAGGCATTTAATCCAAGACTAATGAGAGGTTGTTCAAGTTATTTCCCTCTACTCTTCTAGACCTAGGAGGCACCAGGGTCAAGAAATCCAGCAGTAATTTCTGGTCATGGAGTGACCTCAAGAGGGGCAGCCATCTGAGGGAAGGCAGTGGTTCAGGGTGTGGGAAGTAGGATGCTGCAATTTCTGAGTTTTCTGGTGAAATAGGTGGAACCAAGGAGATGCAAGGGCAGCTGAAAGGGCTAAGAAGATGTGACCATGGCCTCAGGGCATACAGTCAAGATTGCTTCAGTCATATTAGTGATTGAGGTGGGATATGACTGAGCAGGCAGATCCCCTGACCCAGCAGGAAAGGACCCTGTCTCCAGTGGAAAGCCCTTGAGACCTTTGATGACCCAGTCCCATGGAGGGCAGGGAGTTATTTGTTGTCTAACAGCTATGCTCATGGAACCTTGTGTTACATAATCAATCATGAAAACTTTGCATTAATTACTAGTTTTTGGATGTTTTTTTTTTTTAGGACAATAACCAAATAGAGCACATCACAATTTGCGCGTTGTGAATTATTTGTAGCACTCTATGCCTTGGTCTTACTACCCTCACTTGCAATTACTACAGTGAAAATTGAGCCATCAGTCTAATCTTTTGACTGTAAAGGTTACAGGTGCAGTGAGAGCTGAAGGTCTGAGCTGCACCACAGTCAATAATTTATGAGTACATATCAAAAATGAAGGACCCACAATGTGACAGATGAAGCTCATCCAAACGAAAATGAGAGAGGAAGAGATTTCTCAGTCATCAATACTTATGACAAAGCTTGGTAATGCAATTGCTTTGTCTGGTGGTAATGTTAAAGTTATTTGAGTGTGTGATCTAAAACTGAGGCCAAAAATCCAAGCACTCTTTTCGCCTGCATAATTTTGTTTTCAATATAAACAAACATTTGCATACCTAATTTTATTTTAATATTATTTTTAACTTATCTTAAAACAGTCCAAAAAATAATAAACCACATTCAAACTGAAATGAAAATCTCAACCTAAGCCTTTACCTCTCCTACTCTCTTTTAGATGCTAGATATCCATTTATTTAGGAGAAGTTACTCCCTCACAAACAATGGAAAATCCAAGTAAAATCCTACAATAAGACAGGCTTAGTATAAACATGGCCATCTACAAGTTGGTAATAAATTAGAAGCTTTTCAAAAGAGGAGCACCAGCTTTATGCATCATGTCTCAATTTAGTCCATAATCTATAAAAAGCCCCCAAATGTCCTCATAAGAATTCTCTCTGGAAATTCCTAAATCTAAATTAAATGTTCTCCTAGAAAGCCATTTAGGACAGGAGTCCAAACCATTTCTCCTTAGTCAGAGGATCATTGTCTTTCCAAAGTCTTAATGTGGATCTCAGTTGCACCTGAATAGAGCTATGTACAAGTTTCAGTTCACAGGTCAAGGCACCAGACTAACCGATGCTAGTTTACGTGGAGGGGGTATAGAACCTCTCAGCTCCCCCTCTGTTTTGCTCAGTACACCTCAAAACTGGGACTCCTTTTTACCATTAAATGTATTACAGGACTGGACCTACCCTAATATTGGGAAAGGGTCCTGCAACCTTTCTCAAGGTATTCAAGTTGATGTCAGATCTTGAAGAGGCAGTGGCTCCTCCAGTCCTTTGAAGGGGAGGGGCAGGAGATGCCCACCATCCATAGCTCTTAATAGTTCTCTAGAGAGTGTCTACCCCTTCTCAGTTCCTGAGCAACAGTTCTAGAGTTGAAGGAGTACAGAGGGGATGTCTTCTGCTCCTACTGCCTTGTATGGTTTCCAGACTACTGGAGGATTAAGGGAGACTGTATCACTTCTGTTAAGAGCTTCATGTAAAGAACTATATGCCTGGAGCCATTTGAAGGACACACAGTAACTTTATTGCTCATTTTTATTAGTATTGTATTATGGTTGCATCACGGGACCCCAGTCACAGACCAAGACTCAGCTGTGCTAGGCACTGTCAGATACATAAAATGTTTGTTCCTGCCTTAAAGTGCTGACAATCCTGGCATACACTAGAGTACCTGCAGTGGTGGAATGGCCTCCCAGAATTCTTCTCTAACTTCTTACTCTCCTGAGGCCCACAGGGGAGATATTGAACCTGATTTTTTCTTGTAGGAATCGTATGGGTAAAGAGGGGAATTAGATAAAGCAGGAACTTGAACCTAGGTTTCCACATCTGAGGCAAGTGTCCTGATCACTGGGCTATTGGCTATTCCGGGATGGGTCTTGGTGTCTCTTATTTTGACCAGAAATTTCCTCCTGGATCTGAGAAACTTTCCTGGTGGAATTTTTGTTGAAAGCTGTATGCTTCCATGAAGCTTTTCATCTAAGCAAATGACATTTTTCATCAGGAAAAGTTTTGTCAGCTTTTTCAACCAGTTCTACATAAAATATCCCTAGCCCTCACAAAGTTATGTGTAAGGACAGTTAATGTATTTTAAAAAAAAGCTGCTTGTGGTTAACCTTAGGTATAAACAACACGACTGTCTGCATTAATACTAAGGGCAAAATAATGTTACACATTCAGTTAGCACATCTCAGGAGGAAGTCCTAATGGGTTATACACCAGTATATACATTCAGATAATAGATATCAATTTATTAATAAAATGTAGAAGTAAAGCTTGCTAGTTAGTTTTACGGGTTACACATAAGAATGCCAAAGTCACTAAACAGTCCCCTCTACAGATCACTCTAATTATTTATAGAACTGCAGGTTTATTTGAATCATGATTTATCCTTCCTACATTAAATGTAGTTCTCTCTAGCATGCCTGTAGCACATCTAGTCACCCATGCTGTCTTGCAAGTAAGTAAACCAAAGAGGATATGCCACTGATTTTTTGGCACTTTTATTTTTATGGCTGCAATCTCTTCCTGCATTTGACAAAATGTTTTAACTGCTGTGTTTTTCAATACATGTGCGGGGTGGGAGTAGGGGGATAGGACCCTAACAGTTTAAAATGTTTTAAAATCAGTAGAAAATTCTAAAGTTGTATTGTCAACATAACCTTTTCCATTTTAATGCCACGTTGTGTATTGACATTAATATTTAATGGAGGCATTTTATTTTAACCGCTCGAAAGTCATTGGTGATGTCAGCTGGCCTTATTTTCAGTGATGTGGCAGGAGCTGCTGGCTGCACTGTACTCTGCTAAAGGCCATATCAATCTTGCTTTGCTGGAAATAAAAAAGTGAAATTGCTCCTGAGGGGTAAAAATAAATAAAAGCAATTCAAACATTTCTACTTAGTTCTTTGGCCATAGTTTATTTGTATTCTGAAAAATTAAGAAAAAAACTTTGTTTATTAATTTATACTGTTAAAGATTTGGAATTTTAGTAGCCTGTGGGTGAGTTTCATAAAGTAAATGATTTTACTGAATTATCACACAAATGTAGTTTTTGCTTACTTAAGGAAGTCTGTCCTCAGCTCAGAGAATACGGTCTTGCTGCTGTGCATCTTCAATTAAAGATGAAAGAAGCTATTCTGAGTATGTGAAGCTTGTGATGCAAAGAAGAGCCTGTATCCATTAAGATATCAACTTAAATGTCCTTTAATCATAATTAGGTGATGTTCTTAGGGAAGCAGATTCCTAATTACTGTGTTACCATCATATCTGTGCCTGATAAGATATTGCTGACAAACCTGTAGGGGAGAGGCTAATGAAAAGGATCTCGCAGTTCTGCAGAAAGAAGGTTTAAGATGGTTGCCAGTGGCAGTACTAATGCATTTTTGCATTAGTGTTTCGTGTTGACAAATTCCTTTTAAAGGACCCATGAGATAATGAAATTGTTTCCCATATACATAATGCCTGGATGAAGCTAATAGCACTGCATAGTCTTCCCCCATTGTCCTTATATTTTTACATTCATATTTTGGGAGTTTTCCTTATCCCTAGAGACAGCTACATAGACCGACCATGGTCTGATGTGAGATAATTAGGAGACGCAAGTAGTCAAGGAAGGTTTTTATCATTTTGGCATCTCAGGATATTGTTGTTCTTGTGCTGAAGTGGAAATCCGAATAGTCTCCAGAATGGCCTGTGAATTCTTTCATCTATGCCAGACCATAGTGCACTGTATACTTTGTTGGCCAAAAGACAGCCTGCAGCTAGTTTCCATTGTGGCTGTGATTATGGTGGAACTTGAGGAAGGACAGAATTGCCTGCCTGCTGCCTACACAAACTGTCTGCCTGTTAGAATCAGATTTAGTCTAAGACTTTTAGAGCCCATTAAAGTTGATGGCAACATTTCCATTGACTTAAATGGAGACAGAGGTAAGCCCTTTATTTCAACATTCAGAGTTCTTAGTGGGCTAGAGTCTATGGGTCTAATTCTTCTGTCACATCAATATAAATCAGGAGTAAGTCTACTGAAGTCAAACTTCAGCGTAAAACTGGTTCACACAGGATGAGAATAAGGTCCCATTTGTATCATTTTACCCTGTAATCTTGCTTTTGGGCTTCCAGTGTTAGTATTCTTGGGTTTCGATAGAAATCCCATCTGTTTTAGGAACTATTTCACACTTCAAGTGCAAATAAGTAGAGCTGGTTGGGAATTTTTCAACAAAATATTTTTAGTTGGGGAAAATGCCAACATGCTGAAACTGAAACTTTTTGCAGAAACCAAGTTTAATATAAACGTCTGTTGGGAAGACTTTTCATGCCAGGATGGAATTTCTGGTCAGAGAGATCTGCCCAACCCACAATAACCATATTTTGCAAAATGTAATTTTTGTTCAGCCAGCCCTACAAATGAGGTTGATTCTCTTCTGTTTGTGGTACAGTGAGATTTTAGCAAATGCAAAAATATAAATATAAACATAGCTTTTTGCTGTATAACAATTTGGTCACATGTATAGATAGGGCTGTCGATTAATCGCAGTTAACTCATGCAATTAACTCAAAAAAATTAATCGCACTCTTAATCACACTGTTAAATAATAGAATACCAATTGAAATTTATTATTTTTTGGATGTTTTTCTACATTTTCAAATACTGATTTCAATTACAATACAGAATACAAAGTGTACAGTGCTCACTTTATATTTTTATCACAAATATTTCCACTGTAAAAATGATAAAGAAATAGTATTTTTCAATTCACCTCAGACAAGTACTGTAGTGGATCACTTTATCGTGAAAGTGCAACTTACAAATGTAGATTTTTTTTTTGTTACATAACTGCACTCAAAAACAAAACAATGTAAAAACTGTAGAGCCTACAAGTCCACTCAGTCCTACTTCTTGTTCAGCCAATCGCTAAGACAAACAAGTTTGTTTATATTTACGGGACATAAATGCTGCCAGCTTCTTATTTACAAGGTCACCTGAAAGTGAGAACAAGCGTTCGCATAGCACTTTTGTAGCCGGCATTGCAAGATATTTACGTGCCAGATATGTTAAACATTCGTATGCCCCTTCATGCTTCGGCCACCATTCCAGAGGACATGCTTCTATGCTGCTGAGGCTTGTTAAAAAAAAAAAAAAGCGTTAATGAAATCTGTGACTGAACTTGGGGGAGAATTGTATGTCTCCTGCTCTGTTTTACCCACATTCTGCCATATATTTCATGTTCTAGCAATCTCGGATGATGACCCAGCATATGTAGTTCGTTTTAAGAACACTTTAGCTGCAGATTTGACAAAACACAAAGAAGGTACCAATGTGAGATTTCTAAAGATAACTACAGCACTCGACCCAAGGTTTAAGAATCTGAAGTGCCTTCCAAAATCTGAGAGGGACGAGGTGTGAAGCATGTTTTCAGAAGTCTTAAAAGAGCAACACTCCGATGCGGAAACTACAGTCCTGAACCACCAAAAAAGAAAATCAACCTTGTGCGGGTGGCATCTGACTCAGATGATGAAAATGAATATGCGTTGGTCTGCACTGCTTTGGATTGTTATTGAGCAGAACCCATCATTGGCATGGACGCATGTCCTCTGGAATGGTGGTTGAAGCGTGAAGGGACATATGAATCTTTAGCGCGTCTGGCATGTAAATATCTTGCGATGCCAGCTACAACAGTGCCATGCAAACACCTGTTGTCACATTTAGGTGACATTGTAAACAAGAAACAGGCAGCATTATCTCCTGCAAATGTAAACAAACTTGTTTGTCTGAGTGATTGGCTGAACAAGAAGTAGGACTGAATGGACTTGTAAGCTCTAAAGTTTTACAATGTTTTATTTATTTATTTTTTTTTTTACAAAATTCTGCATTTGTAAATTCAACTTTACCATGAAAGAGATTGCTCTACATTATTTGTATTAGGTTAGTTGAACAATACTGTTTCTTTTGTTTTTTACTGTGCAAATATTTAAACAAAAATAATAATATAAAGTGAGCACTGTACACTTTGTATTCTGTGTGGTAATTGAAATCAATCTATTTGAAAATGTAGAAAACATCCAAAAATATTTAAATAGATGGTATTCTATTATTCTTTAACAGTGCGATTGATCGTGATTAATTTTTTCAATCGCTTGACAGCCCTAGTATACGAGTAGATGGCGCAGACCATAAATAAAATATAGTATCATATTTTACACTTTTAATGACTTTTCGTACTTCTGAAAAGTGACTTATTAAAGGTTTGGAAGAGAAAGTCATCTGTTTACCCACAGAACAGGTAAAATATAGAAACATGGGCTTCTCTATACTCTCTTGCCAATTCACCTCAACTCTGATGTGGAATAATTACCTAGAAGAGCAAAAACAAGAAATTGGGCCTCTAATCTCTCTGCTGTGACTTGTTAACATACGTTTTAATTAGTGCCAGTTGGGTGATTCTGTTGGGGTAGATGCCTGTCTGCAGGCATTCCCCATTACCGACGGAGGTAGTAACTTTTGGCCACCTATTAGCCTGGGCCAGTTATGAACTGGTGACCCAAAGATCAATGGCAGATTTCTGGGAAAAGAAGCTTTTACTTCTGAAATACTTAACCATCACTTTAAAGGAAAGATTGTTGGCAGCTGGTACCATTAACACTTTCTCCATTACTGAACCCTATGAACCTTACAGAAAAGGAAGCTTATTAGAGCACATGAGACTACAAAAATGCTTGGGAATATATAAGCACCAGGTGGGTGAGGTGATATCTTTTATTGGTCCAACTTTTGTTGGCGAGAGAGAGAAAAGATATTGCCTCACCCACCTTGTCTCTCTAATATCCTGGGACTGCCGTGGTTACAACACACTACATACAACAATGAGAATATATGGCTTAAAATAAACTCTAACCTTAGGGACCTGAAGTATTTAGAGGAGAGAGTGGAAAGATATTGTTTCCTCATTTAAAAAGAGAGGAAGAGACTGTTAGATTGGAAACTAACAGAGAAAAGTATTAAAGCATTGAAAAGGACTAATTTCTTAAATTCTAAATGGACAATGAGCAATTTCTATTGACTAAAACAATCTCACAAGTACAAGCCTTAACTTTGGAGGCAATTCTTTGTATGCTCATCTAACAGTAGCCCCTAAATTGTTTGTTCAACATAATACTTAATATAAAAAATTTCATTTGATCATCAGAAAATAAATTTCTGATGAGCCTCCCTCTTATCAGTAATGCTCTCTCATTAGTTGAGATGCAGTAGAGTATCTCATTGCTTCTACAAGGTAGAGTATACATATGCTATTAAACAGATTTCATAAGACTTAAATGTGGACTATCTGTCTCAGTCACAGCAATAAGGAAATGAAGTACTTGTCTGAAGTTTCAGGAACCATGAATCCCATAACCAAATTGTTGCAAGAGATTTGGAGGAGATTTGTTCCTTTGAAAACTAATTCCTTTGTTCATGAGCAATATTTATAAAGACCCAAGAGTTCAGCATATTTTACAAACTATGTGCCTGATAGGGGCTGCGCAGGCAACACCTTACACCACTGGAGTTCTTAAAAGTTAATGGGGCTTGGTACAGTAGTTAGCCTTCTCTAATGGGTTTTTGGGATCAGGGCCTATACATTAGAACATCAGAGTTATTAACACCAGAGTTACAAACTGATCAGTCAACCACACACCTTCTGTGGAACTGGAAGTACTCACTCAGGTGGCAGCAAAGACAAAAAATCCAAAACACAAACAGCACTGTTAAACATAAACTATTTAAAAAAAAAAAAAAAAAAAGAAAAAAAAAACATAAAAAAAAAAAAAAAAAAAAAAGGCAAGGTCAATCCTTTTTTAAAATGAAAGTGCAAAAACAATTCCCTTACCTTTTTAAAACTAAGATGGTTAAAAGCAGCATTTTTTTTTCTGCATAGTAAAGTTTCAAAGTTGTATTAAGTAAATGCTCAGTTGTAACCTTCTGAAAGAACAACCATAACATTTTGTTCAAAGTTACAAACAACCTCTGAGGTATTTGTAACGGAGTGAGGTTCTACTGTAATTATGTATAGCAGTGGTTCTCAAAGCCGGTCCGCCACTTGTTCAGGGAAAGCCCCTGGTGGGCCGGGCTGGTTTGTTTACCTGCCGCATCCGCAGGTTCGGCCGATCGCAGTTACCACTGGCCGCGGTTCGCCGCTCCAGGCCAATGGGGGCTGTGGGAAGGGCGGCCAGCATATCCCTTGGCCCGTGTCACTTCCCGCAGCCCCCATTGGCCTGGAGCGGCGAACTGTGGCCAATGGGAGCTGCGATCGTCCGAACCTGCGGACGCGGCAGGTAAACAAACCGGCCCAGACCGCCAGGGGCTTTCCCTGAACAAGCGGCGGACCGGCTTTGAGAAGCACTGCCCTAGGAGGGATGTTTTGCATTCTAAAAGATACCTAATTTACATTAATGTAGTCCACAAGAAACATTAGGTACATCTTAGAGTGCTCCAGCAAGGTCTACATGGGGTAGTTAAAGCACAGCCCATTAGTGACCTCTGCAGATACAGTTATGCTGCTATAGTTGTGGCAGCAAAGCCCCCTAATGGAGACACAGCATATGTCAGCAAAAAGAGTTCTGGCATCGCTACACCACTTCCCCCAATGACTCTGTTATGCTGGAAAAAAACCCACTCTTCTGTTGGTATAGTCACATCTATCTAGGGTTTTTGCGAGCACAGCTGTGTCAGCTAGGGGGTGTAGTTTTTTTCATACTACTAGCCAACGTAACTCTGCCAGCAAGACTTTGTAGTGTAGGCCAAGTCTAAGTGAAACTTGATTGTTTTGTTTGAGTCTTACTTTGAAATCTTTGATTTGTTCAAAGCGAGCAAAGGAAAGACACATACCCCTGAATCAGAAAAAGTAGATGTGCATGAACCCTTGCAAACCCAAATTGCTGTGTTTCTCACAGTTCTAGATAATGCCTCTCTTGCTAAAAGCATTGTGGGATTTTTCAACAACATAAGTGGTCAACTCTTCATTCAAAAGGTGGCATCTCTCACGGTATTGTGATCCCATGCAACCTCCTGTGGCATTGGTTTAGTACTGACTCAGAGGAATGCATCTGCTAAATCAACAAGGCTAAATCCTGCAGCAGGCAGGTATTTCTAGGAGGTCTCTCTGCCACATACTAACAAGTCCTGGCACTGCTTTGTTTTATGAGATCTGATGAGATAACAGCATGAGCTGATACGGCTGCTGTGTGTAGATGACACTGTATATTAATCAAACTGAAGTTTACCATTCTTGATTTGTTCATTTAAAAAAACAACAACAAAAAAACTGTCTTACAAAAATATGGTCTGTCTCTAGAATTCAGTTATACCAAATCCGGTAAGTTTATACCTTTATAGAATGTGTCAATTCAGCCATGACATTCATCGTTGCAGAAATGCTGCTACAGACATCACAGATGACATTTTCTTTAGAGCTCCACTACAGCTGAAAAAGCACCAATACCTATTCGGAGACTGATTTAGCGTTAACAGGGGGACAATTTTACTACACTACAGTACATAAACACTCTGTACTGTCAACATTTTATAACTGGTCACAACACTTTTGTAAATATATTTTACTGAATCGGTGTCTAATGCTGTTAAATGCAGATAAAGGCAGGAGAAGATCAGTATTATTTTTGTTTTGTTTATTTTGTCATTTTAAAGTGATTTGGGATAAGCCTGTTAGGCTATTAAGAACCAAGAGTTATAATTAGCTTTCAGTTACAGTGATGTAAATTGCAGTTCAGTGTCTTTGGTAGAGTTTTATTGCACACTTGTTCTACGATTGCCACCGGGCCTGATTCTGATCATGCTTGCACTCCAGAGTAAATCCACTGAAGTTAAACCAGATTAAATGTGATCAGAATCAAGCCCCTGGTACTAAAAAGATCTGTTTAATTTCATTGTGCATTTTATGCTTTTCTGTATCTTATAAGAGAACATTGCTTCTGGATTAAAGAAAATATTCTTAAATAATACTTTTAGGCTGATGCTGTCCTTGCTCATGCAAAAAATCCCATTTGGCTTGGAAGTAGTGGGTCCTTTATCTGGAAAAGCTTTGTGTTTATATTTTATATAATAAAGTCTTAAGTGGATTTTTTTAACCAGTGTTAATCTTGCTATTTCTTGCAACTGTCAAACCTGTGACATGCAGCAGATAAAGTGTAACAGTTGATTAAATCCATTTGATATTTTGCCCCATAATCTTAATTTTATAAAAAATTAGCAATCATAGATAAGAAAGTAAGTTAAAGGGTAAACTTAAGACCAATAGGAACAAAGGGGCAGGGAGGAGAAAAAACAACCCCACCCAAAGATAAATGAACTAATGGAGATGGGTGAATTCCAGTGTATATTACAGCTCTCCAGCCCCAACTGTTAATTTAAAAAAGAAACAGGGTGGGGGGGAAGCGGAGTCTCTGCATGCTTTTATTTTTCCCTGAATATCCCAGTTTCAGTTATTTTAGTTCTCTCCAGAATCATTTGCTGCACTATCATAAGATATTGTAGCTCTTTGCTCATTGCCTTTGCATCAGCAACTGCTATGCAACTCCAACCTTGTCCTGCTTGCAGATACTGGAAGCTTTTTTTCCTTGTCAGTATCTATTCTTCTACTAAATGAATGCACCTTAATGTTTAGGGTAGTTGCATAAGGGCACTTAAGGAAAATTGCTTAATTTTTCTGTGTGGGAGAACATGAGACTAGGGCTCTGACCTGCTCCCTTGAAATCAATGACAAATCTCCAATGGGCCACATCTTTGGGGCTGACTTTCTTGCACCTGGCACAGCTCAGAAGGGCTCTGTGTAAAGGTAGCTGAAAGCCACTTCTACCTGGTGCAACTTGAGGCAGCTCCAGGGCTGCTCTAAATTCCACCAGATGCCAGCTGTCCATAAGGACTGTTTCAGCAGCCGAGGATCCCTGGAATGTAATGGTACTCTGACAATGCCCCCTTTTTCCTAGTCTTGCCCTCTATGCTGGGGGCTGGGAAGGACAGTGGCACAGGAGCTGCTACAACAGCGCCCACGGACTCTCTCTTATTCCAGGAAAACTCTTAGCCAGATTCATCAACTTGATGGCTTCTTTGTACTGGGACCAGTGAAAAATGGACAAAGTGGGACCAAGATTTGGCCCCTGTGACTTCAAAAGGAGCAGGCGCAGGCCTTTGAATGCCGGCCTTGCTCTCAGTGTGGAAAGATGGTGGTGTCTGTGGCAAAGACAAATTACTATGGGATTGATTTTTTTTATATATACATTAATGAGCAGGTATTGACAGAGCCTGCCCCACTGACTCCAGGGGGACTACTCATGTGAGTAGCTGCTTACTAGTATGAGTAGAGGGTTCAAAATCTAGCCAAGTGTCTGTTTGCCAAATCATAGATAACTTACATCTAACTTCGTGATCTTTCTGATCTCTCCAAGTGCACCCCTTTAGGAGTTCAGCTTCTTGCAGTTCGCTCTCGCATGATTCTTCCACTTGTAGATTGGGATCCAGGAACGCTGGCCTGTATACCAATAGTTTACTATCCTGCAGATCCAAATGAATTTGGGGCACTTGCATTTCCTCCCCTTGGGAACTTGCAACCTGTGAGATATTGACCAATAGCCTGCTTAAAATAATGTGTTTTATTTAGTAGTTGGAACAAAGCACTGGAGGAAAAAAGGATTTTTAAAACTGCCTATGCACGTATTTCTTATGTTTGACTACAAGCTAAGCTATAATTTTGCCTTAAATTATAGGAACACAACTGCCCCAATTTACAGTCTCCTAGCACAGCCTAGATTCCTGCTGTGGCTGTGTGACTCTCAATCTGGTTCTCTCAGGTTACGTCCACACATAAAATGCTACAGCGGTGCAGCTGCACTGCTATAGTACTTCAGTGGACACTACCTATGCTGATGGAGGAGTTCTCCCATTGGCCTAGGTAATCCACTCCCCCAAGAGATGGTAGCTAAATTGACAGAAGAATTTTTCCTAGCACAGTCTACACAGTGGGAGTTAGGTCAGTATATCTATCTTTCAGGGGTGTGGATTTTTCACACTGCTGAAAGACTTAGATATGCCACTGTAAGTTCCCAGTGCAGAGCAGTCCTCAGTCAGATCTACCCTTTTAAACTGGTTTCAGTGATCCCCCAAGAAGCATGGGCTAGAGCCATTAAGGTTACTTCCTCTGGCATTGTCCCTTAACAATCCTTAATTTTAAGCTATTAGACAACTATTAGAAAAGGCCTACTCCCTCTCTGAAAGTTTTACTTTCCAGTGTAGCTGCAGAAACTTCTGCATCATTATTTCATATCTGCCTGTTATGTGTCCCTGCATCAGCAATGCATCCTCTACTAAGGTATATCTTTGTTGTCGTTAACTGGGGTGATCGGTACCTGGGTTCATCTGAGCCTAAGTGTGAGCAGACACTCTGTAAAGCCAATTTTTCCTCACTGGTGCTGCACTCATTCGTGTGCGTTGCTAGGACTTCTAGGGGCACATCCCATGTGTCAGGTTCGGAGCAGGGTAAAACCAGGGCCGGCGCTTCCATTAGGCGACCCTAGACGGTCGCCTAGGGCAGCAGGATTTGGGGGGGTGGCATTTTGCCGCCCTCGGCGGAAATTTGGCGGTGGGGGGTCCTTCCGCTCTGGATTTTGAGCAGAAAATTTGGCGGCGGGTCCCGGAGCGAGTGAAGGACCCGCCGCCGAAGTGCCCCGAAGACGCGGAGCGGAAGGACCCCCGCCGCCGAAGACCCCAGACCCCCTGAATGCTCAGAGGAGGAGTGCTGCTGCCTAGGGCGGCAAAAACCCTGGCGCTGCTCCTGGGTAAAACTCAAAGCTGAGAGTAGCAGAGAAGTTCATAGTCGAGTTCCAGGCTGGGGTCGATACCAAGGATCAGAGTCTGCCTCCTGACCCACTCCTGAAATTGGACTCCATGTCCAAACTAAGCCAAGGTCGAAGCCTGGAGTATTAGCAGGAATGGTTATGGCAGCTACAGGAGATCCACATTCTTGCCTAGACACTTTTTGGAATGCCCCTTGGGTTTAAATATGGTGGGGATCCAATCAGGAGCCTTGAGGCTGGACTTCCTGTAGTCTGTCCACAAAGGGTCATGGATAGTGGAGTGTGAGCTGCTTACAGCTGCCACTGGGTGGAGTTATGGAGAGGTTTGATGCCTTGCAGGCCTGGGTTTGAAACCTGTTGAATCTTGCACAATGGTTCTTAGTGCTTCAGTAAATTGAGTTGCTCTAATGATTCTTCACTAGTGATTTGTGAGAGAACTTGTCTGTCTGGGCTCACAGAGGGAATTGTGGGAAGGCATTGGAGAACTACAAGTACTTGAGTGATTTATTCTGACTGTAAAGTGGGTAGGGTACCAGCCTGAGTGAAAGCAGTACTCAATCTTTAGCCTAGTGCCCCAGCCAGGCCTGCTAGTTCAGGTTAAAAACACCACCATGCTCAGGTGAGTTCTTTGTGAACAGAAGGAAGGTTAGAGCCCAGGTCAACTGTGCAGTGAAGACATACCGTTAGACTTACAAATCAACAGGGGCCATGGCCAAATCCAAATCTTGTGGAAGATAGCTTCTGCCTATTTAGGGGGTTCACTGATTGTTATTTCTACTTCTCCAGTGGATAATCTATGTGTGCTCTTTTTGACACTAATATATATTCCATGTCATAGTGGGAGAAAGGCATGGCTCATCAACTCCTACAGTATTACTCTTAGGAGGAGGGTTTCTTTGCACAGACTGAATCAAAATCAAGGGAGAGTAGTTAATGTCACTGCTGCTAATTTTGCCACTTACTACGTCTAATGTTGATGTACTGTACCTGTTGCCATTAGCCCTTAAGCCATCTTCTTTTACACATAACATAAAAGGAGCAGTGGTATCTGCTCTTGTTTTTTATTGCCTCCCGTGCCTTTCTTGAAATCCTGTAATCCTGTTCTAGCTTCTCCATTTTGTTTGTGTGCTTTTGTAGAATTCTTCATAAATAACAAGTCCTCACATCCAGGCTATAGCTAAATCTTGCTGATTCTTTCAGCCTAGCAGCTCTAAGATATGTCCTTTCCTATCCATGCACACAACTAAAACTCCCATCCAAGCTCTCGTCATGCAGTGTCTTGATTTACTGCATCATCCTTCTCCCTGGCCTTGACAAATACAATCTTGCCTCCCTTATTCATTCAGAATGCTGCTGCGAAAATCCTTTACGTAGATGTTGCTTTGACCCTGTCACCTTTTTCTCTTTGAATCCCTCTACTGACTACCCCTTCTCTATGACATCTGCCATAAGCTGCTTGTATTCACTTTCAAGGTCCTTCATAGTCTGTCTCCATACTGCCAAGCTGTCTTGCTCTCAAGCTGTCTGCTCACCTGCAATCGGACCATGATGCCAGCCTCCACTGCCCAATTGTTAAATCTTCACACAAAATTTGTGCTTTCTCCAGAGTTCTCCCACACCCTTAAACATCCACAAATCTACCTCATCATCCCTCAGATCCCTCCTCAAAACAACTTTGCCATGGTGCCTACAAAAAATGACATTTACTGTTAGTGCGCTAAGACCCCTACCTATCATGCCTATCATTGTCTCATTGTTTACTTTTACACCCCTGTTTGTCTTTTACGATCTGTTGCCTCTTGTCTTATGCTTGGACTGTAAGCTCCCTGGGGCAGGGCCCATCTTTGTTCTGTGTTTGTACAGCACGTAGCACAATGTGTCCTGTTCCATGACCCTGGTTCTAGGCACAATGGTAATAGAAATAGTAGCAGATGATAAAACTCTGAATGCCGGAGTCCTTTCTTTATCATTTGGACAGGTGCGTTGTCTTACAAATCTTTTCTTATCAAAATTCCTTTTCTCCCCTCTATTACATGGAATAAATATACTTTGCAATCTTCCTTTGATCAGTTATGTTTGAGGTGTGATACGCACACTCCTAAGTGTGGCATTTGAGCATCTGTGTGAAATTATTTATTATTTTAAGGTCCTTTACAGACAGCGACTTAAGAAAATGATCCATTGTGCCTTACAAACCAGACACCATATCACAGAAACATTCCTTTGAACAGTGTCGATATTTCACTGTCGGACTTTCTAACACCAAGAAGACTGTTACACTGGATGGCTAATGATGCAATAAATTCAACCAGGAGCTTGTTACAGTTAATAAGCTGTAAAGGGCAAAGGTATTTGGACAATGTACATTAAATTAGACCTGTATCAATTACTAACTGTGTAAGTTATTTCTTCTATTGTCCTTTGTAGAAATGTCATTTTCCTGAAGAAATAGAGGTCATTCTATTTACTACATGTTTAATTTTTACAGCCACTGACTTCTTTGTGAATAAATAACAGGCCTAGTTCAGAAGACAAGCATCAACTCAGAACAATTATCAAAGACATTAGGAGACAATGCTAATGTATTTCATGCTTCAAAAGCTACAGCTGCCAGAAATTCACAGCAATCAATCAACACTCTTTTCTGCTGTTTTTCATATATTAACACGCTGGGGGTAATAATTATGAGCCTGACGCGCTCCCCCCGACCCCCACCGAAGATAAAATTTCTGGGTATATTAAGTGAATGTTCCTTGGAGACCATTTGACATATAGGTAACATTCCTAAAGACCAACAGTGTTTTATTCCTTTTTTTGTATAATGCTAAAAAAAACCCGAAAAACAAACCAAACCCCATTTCAGACAATTAACACATTTCATTGCATTTTAATAGAAATCTCTTTTCCTGCCATTGTAATCTGCAACTCGTAGTTAGAAAACTGCACAGTCAAGTTGAAATGGATAAAGCCTTTGCCTTTCACAGCCTGTCAGGTCTTCCCTGGATTCTTACATAAAATAAGTTTGGTCGCAGTGCAGTCTCTTGTGGAAAATAGTCCATACTAGGAAACCATCTCAATTTACTGGAATAAATGGCTTTATGGTCTGGGTCAGAAAAGGCTTCAGTAAAGTCTAGCATATAGAGTGAATTATTTCTAAACCCCCAAAGCCAGGTCAAGGTTTATACCACAGATGGGGACATTTGTATTGTAACATTTTGCAATGTATGCTGTCTTCATTTAAAAGACTTCAGTCTCCAATCTTATCTTTTCCTTGACCTTCACTGAGAATAGACTAATAAAAACTATTTTTATAAGCAACATAAAGCTTGCACAGGCATAGATGCTGCAACCATAACAACAAAAGATTACCTGTGAATTTATGAAGAGGGGATGCTGCTTCTTATAGTAATGAATCTCTCTTCTGTTAATAAGCGATATTGGCTGTGCCCTGGGAATGCAGAGGCAATGTTATTGTTATGCTCTCAGCAAGAGCTAATTATACACTTTGTCACTGAGCTCTGTTTTCTGTGGGGTTGTTTTTATCTGCTCCAAAAAGGAGCCTGTCTAAAACTACAAATGAAATTACAATGTATTTTTGTACTTTTTCTTGCCTTGTTCTTCCTCCCATAAAATATTGTATTTTCAGGTTCCTTGAGCTCACTTCAGAATGAGACACTCAGCTTCTGGTAGAAAGGAAAACCCCCATCTTGTGTGCTAGAAGAAAACAAAAGTGACCCTGAGCAGTTTACCTCCCCCTCAACCTCATAGTTAGCCTGCAAGGAGTGTTAAGTTGCCTAAAGCCTCTAAGGTATTTGCTCCAATATAATTAGCTGTACAAGGCCCCCTCTTGCTTCTCCCCTCATTTTGGGCTGGGAGAAGTCCCGTTCCCATCCATTTGCATGGGGATGAAGGCAGGAATAGAGGAAGATCAGGCTGGGCTAATCTGACACCCCTCTCATGCAGGCATGGGAAATGGCAGATGCCTAACAATGGGCTGAAGTGGACCTGAGACATCTGTAGAGACTGATAGCTTAGAGTGAAGTTCTGCTCTGAAAAGTGATGTTGTAAATATGGCAAAGGGGAGTCCATGGTTATTGTCTCATCGATTTTTAGGCCAGAAGGGATCATTGTATCACGTAGTCTGATCTCCTATATAACATTGACTCCAGATCAGATTTGCTGAGTTAAAACAAACAAACAAAAAACCACCGTAAGAGAGTTTAGTTGACTGCCACCTCAACAGAAACTTACTGTGTGATCTGAAAGTCAGTTTATGCTATTCATACTCTTCACTTCACCACTAGTACCAAGAGTTCTATCATTGGAACTTACTGCTTTTAATGATGCATGAACCAGGAAATAATCCAGCTCACTTCCCCATAGTTTCATTAGCTCTTCAGAAGTAACAGGAGTAAAAAGTCATTTTTCTTTTTTAATAAAAGCAACAGCTCTCGCTCAGACTATATGGAGGGAGCAGATCTGCCCAATAAGATAACACATTTGTTATTGTCACTTTCCTCTTACAAGGAAAGCCCTTCTATCGGCTTGTTTCCTTCCAATCCTCTCCGAGCTTCCTCTTTACTCTTGAGGCTCAAATTAAGACAAGACCTGCTGCAACTAATTCATTTATTCATTCATATGTCTCATATTCCAGTACACAATGAACTCTGGATGTCCTCATTTAGGGCAAAGCCCAAAACAAAGTCACATGCCAGATGGCTGGATACCATGATAGGATCCTCAGCAGCTGGAATATTTTTGATCTTAAAGCTTCTAGGTGCTCCAGTGCTGTTTTGTTCATGGATTACCCTATTAGTTCTTTGAAAGTGTCTGGTTCACTGCTCCCAAGACCTGCAGACATCACTCAAGACAGCCACCTTAGACTGGCTCCTTAGACAGACCTGGAATTTGACCGTTTTCTGCTATTGAAAGGATCCATTTTCAATTCAAACTGCATATACGAGCATTGTCAAACTGACCTGTAAGCAATGATGATACACAAATAATAAAATATGTGGTTAGATGTGAAAAATCTTCATGGATTGATATGTGGTCATGAGAACTTGTCCACAACCACTTTTGAAGAATTATTCTTCAGACCATGAGTCACTGCTCCCCGCCCCACAAAAAAAAAAAAGGGCTTGATTTTTACCAATGATAACCCTAGTGATGGAAAGTCTGTAGGATACACCCACAATCTGCTTCATTGGGGTGGGGCCAACAGCCTGTCAGTGCAGTGGGTAGTGCTAGGTGGGGAGGGGGTAACGAGAGAATGCTCTGATGTGGTTACACCCCAGGAAGCCTTTGTTGGGGAGGTTCTTATGGTGCTTTGGCCAGAAATTAAAGCTCAATAGCCTGAATGGTGCAGGATATGCAATTGTGCAGCCCTTTGTACCAACAGTAATTAATTGACCTCATTAAGTATTACCCTTGAAAATAGCTTTGCTAATGGAAGAAGTACGTATTGTAAGGGCATGTAAATATACCGGGGCGTTCTATGTAACCTGTGTAGGGATATATACATACTGGTGAGCGCTCTCATGCACCGTAGCCTGTTTATATTATCTCCCCTTCATAACACCGAATAACTGAATATCGTTTTAAAATGCATAGATGAGAACTTGCCTAAACGGAGTGTGACAATAACACTGGCCAGATCTGTGGTATAAGTTCACTGAAATCACAACATGTTTGGCCCTTCATGTCCAGTGCCTTTATAATTAAAACATGTCATGTTTTCCAGGGAAAAAGATCCAAACTTTTGTTTTATTTGGTAGTGTGTGACCTACCAACTTACTTGTGGCATATGGCAGAATTGCCCCTGAGAGTGATGCACATGCAGTGCCCCCAGTCAGAAATAAAAAGGTGTATTCTTCTCTGAGAAGGGAGGGACTCTGTATAGTTATATAAAATACCAGTTCTATGTTAAAAGGTAAAAGAAGTAAGAGAGACACTATAAGAGCTGTACTAAAACAAAGCTAACTGCAGCAAAGACTGATCAGCCTGAAGATAAAGCTAATGAAGATGAAAGAGCTCTTGACTCCCATTTCATAATCACTTTGAAGGTCACTCTGTTACAGGTATGTAAACAACTGCACCTATTAATCTTCATACAGCTGGGTGTCAGGGAGAAGGAGGGTGAAAGGAAAGAAAATGGAACAGACCACTCTGTCAAGGAGATTGCCCAAGTGTAACTGGATTCAGATCTTGGCCCATTGTCCACAGGAATGATAAAGAATTGGCTCTTTCCCCATCCATACTTGGATGAAACAGTAGTAAACTTAATCTTCACTCTTGAGCAGGCAGGAATCTCTGGATTCCAGACAGAGTGGGTTATTTCCTTTTTTTTGGAGGGAGAAATGAATGGACTCTGGGGGCCAGATCCTCAGCTTGTGCAAATCAGCATACTTCCATTGAAGTTAGTGAAGTGACAAAGCCAATGTTCACCACCCCTGGGGATCTGGCGTGTTCAGCTGTTGTGGCATCAGTGTATTTATACCATAGATCAGGCCAGAGTGTTATTGTCACACTTTTTGTGTATGTAGGTTCTCATTGCAAATTTATGTCGGATGAGCCTTCTTCAGCATCAAAACTAAAGTTGAGTAAATAGTTTTAAAAAATCCACCAACATCTATTCAATTTCTCAAACGTTCATGTCACCTGTATTCACACTTCTCTTGTATTTGCTCTTTGTAAATATTCATCCTCAAAGCATCAGACTGAGGTAGATACTCAGTAGGATGTATAATAGTTGAAAAGATAGCCAATGTTTGGAAAGTTTTTTTGATTCACCCATCCCTGCAAGGTATCATAAGATCTAGAGAAGCAGTTACCTAATAGCAAATAATGATATCTGCTATTCTATATCAATTGCTATCTACATGCTGTGTGCCTAATCCTGGTTCCATGGAAGTCAGTATAAAGATTTCCACTGACTTCAGTGGGTGCAGGACCGATGCTTGTAAGTGTGAAATGATCTGATAACTTGGAGTAGCTGATCTAGACTTTGTCTCCTGAGTGTTTGCAGGAAGTGAACTGTGTTAGGAATTCCTTCTTTCCTAGTCCAACTTTGAAATCTACAGAATAGAGTCTGCCAGAGGAGCTTGAAAAACTGATTGCTAGTGATGCTTTATAGGAGTGAAGACTGAGTTACAGGAATGAGGACTACAAAAACAAAGGCATTTGGAATAATAGATGGCACAATCCTAATAATCTCTTCTTTAAAATGGCAGCTTAATTCTGACAGACATTTTTCTTAACTAGTTTTTTCTTAACATTATTGAAACTGTTTAATCTCTGTATCAAAGCACTAGGGTTTTTTGTTTGTTTGTTTGTTTTTTTGTTCTTTGCTTCCTGTTCTCTTTGTTTGTCTTCTGCCTTTCATAGACTTTGTTTTTACTAGCTGGAATGTAGTAGAATGAAGTTAAAAGGGGACAGAAGAAGTGAGAATGGGAGAAAAGTGGAAGAAACAGTTCAGTCATGAAAGTGAATAAAAAATTGAGGGCCAGCTAATAAAAATAGACTCTCAAAGATGAGAGGCAATGAGAACTGGGGGTAAAGACCAAAAGGAACATGGAAATAGAGTCAAATGCAGAAGGTGCTGTTTTGTAACTTGTTCATTTGTTTGTTGTTTTTCCCCATATGGAAACACTGAAGAAATTCATTCCCTTAAGTAAAAAGCACATTTTGGTACTAGTTTAGGCATTCTGTGTTACTTGATGATAAATGCACTTTTAGCTAAAAAAGCACAAGGGACTGGATTATAATCTCATAGTCTGCCAAGTGAGAGGGACTGCATAGCTGCACCGCCCCAGGAGCACAGAAGGAACTGAATTAAGAGAGCCATGCCACAGTTTGGTCCCTGCTTCCCCTTTGCTCCATGGGAAAAGTAATCTGTGCCAGTCCTTCTCCTGGCTCAGTTTTTCTTCCTCTGCACTGGCTCAGCTATGGTGACCAACATGTGTGGAAAGGGGTAAGGAGCACAAACCTGTGCAGGAGGCAAAGTAGCTGCCTGGTAGCAGTGGCTGCTTCTCTGTTCCCCTCTTCTTCTCCCCTGTGCCCCCAGTTGCTTAGGCAATATGTCTCTGAAGTCATTGTCATTACTCACCTGCTGAAAGATCTGTATTGCATTAAGTTCCTTGTTGAATTGGGGCCTGTGGGAAGCAAGCACAAGAGAGTGGCTTACATCTCTGCTTGAGTGCACACACTGTAAGGGTTACAAATAACCCAGAATGATTTTAAAACATATCTCAAAATACGAGCTTAGTGAAGTCCGACTTGTCCAGTACTTCTGAGCTAATTTTTTAAACACTTGATCTGGGCAGCTCAATAGATGCTGTATACGGTGAACACCAGAGAGAAGCATCTTCAGATGGAAAAAAAGCTTGTAGTAAGTTAGAAATGAAAGGAAGCTTCCATACATAGTTCTCCACAAATCCCTCACCTAAATAAATAAATAGAAGTCACTAAGAAGTACTGTGCCATTCATATACTCAATTTGGGAGCATTCTTTTTAATGTGCTTTTGAGTACATTTTGACACAACTATAGGTGTAAACAAACTGAAAATAATTGAATAGCTGTCATACTTAAAAAGTGTCACTTAAGTGCTTACTGCATTTTGAGTCCTTCATTGACACCTTACCAGTGCTAACATTGGCTTTTCATTAAAAACTGAAGAAAAGTTCGATTTGGAGAAGGTGTTTCATAAAATTTGCAGAGCATTAGCTGCTGAGCTGCTTTTTCCCCCAAACTATATCTATGAAGAGACACTGTTTTTTCCCTCAGTGACAGCCACCTGATTTTTACTTCATAATCTTGCATCCAGTGCAGTTTTCCTCCTTTGCTCTGTTGCACCCATGGGTGCATGATACAAATATTTCATTTGTTCTAGAAAGTCTCTATTCCTTATAACGATTGTGAGTAGACTAAATTTAGATGATATGTTTCTCATTTTCCTCCCGTTATACCCCATAACTTCCTTTCTATTGTGTCATATCTAATATTTAGAGAGGAAGCTCTCTTCAGATAGACTGTGTCCTTCTGGTTTTTTTAATGAAGAACCTAGAATACTTTTGGATACTATAAAATAATGTTCAAGACTAGAACACAAATGAGGAATATGACATTACCTTAGTGATAGGTAAACAAGTATGGATGAACAACACATTCTTCTCCTTCGTAATCATTGAATTCTGCCAAGGTTGATTTGACTTTTCTCTGTTGTTGAACTACCCATACAACCAGTCATAGAATCATAGAATATCAGGGTTGGAAGGGACCTCAGGAGGTCATCTAGTCCAACCCCCTGCTCAAAGCAGGACCAATCCCCAACTAAATCATCCCAGCCAGGGTTTTGTCAAGCCTGACCTTAAAAACCTCTAAGGAAGGAGATTCTACCACCTCCCTAGGTAACCCATTCCAGTGCTTCACCACCCTCCTGGTGAAAAAGTTTTTCCTAATATCCAACCTAAACCTCCCCCACTGCAACTTGAGTTCTGTCATCTGCTACCACTGAGAACAGTCTAGATCCATCCTCTTTGGAACCCCCTTTCAGGTAGTTGAAAGCAGCTATCAAATCCCCCGCCCCATTCTTCTCTTCTGCAGACTAAATAATCCCAGTTCCCTCAGCCTCTCCTTGTAAGTCCTGTGCTCCAGACCCCTATTCATTTTTGTTGCCCTCCACTGGACTCTTTCCAATTTTTCCACATCCTTCTTGTAGTGTGGGGCCCAAAACTGGACACAGTACCCCAGATGAGGCCTCCCCAGTGCCGAATAGAGGGGAATGATCACGTCCCTCGATCTGCTGGCAATGCTCCTACTTATACAGCCCAAAATGCCATTATCCTTCTTGGCAACAAGGGCACACTAACTCATATCCAGCTTCTCATCCACTGTAACCCCTAGGTCCTTTTCTGCAGAACTGCTGCCTAGCTGAAGGCATCTTCAGTAAGCATCTTTGAAGGCATCTTTGATAAAAATAGTGTTATGTATAACATTACTAGAAAAGTGCAA
This sequence comes from Terrapene triunguis, assembly GCF_002925995.2. NCBI lineage: Eukaryota > Metazoa > Chordata > Testudines > Emydidae > Terrapene > Terrapene triunguis. The sequence continues at coordinate 20,464,049 of NW_020664439.1, forward strand.
CCTGAGATCTAAGTAATTTCCTTTATAAGGCATAACAAAGTAGTATAAAAGATATGTTTGAAATACATATGGTCATACACATTAATTGTGCTCTTGTGTCAAAACCATGAATCTCACAATGCAGACAGGAAAAGTGGGAAATCAATTTAATAAAAAAGCAATAATTAATTCAATATTGCTCCAACTTCAGTTTAAATTTAAAATTGCACTAATCTGCAAAATATGAAAAACAAAAACTGTATCTATGCTGCGTTCGTCATAAAATATTTTCTAATTTCTAGCACAGTTGCTTATTTTATATGCCCTCCAAGGCTCCTCTCTGTATTTATATGCTTGTAATTCATACTAATCTATACTTTTTGGATTCATCAATATAAAAAGAACCCAACAAATGAATACCTATTCGATTTAAGATCTGTAGCCTGGGGACAATTTTATTTTAATCATAAATTTTAATACCCACTCTCTACTATAATAAAATAATGAGCATACAGCGTTTTGTCACACTCATTACAGAGAATTTCTTTAAACCTGTAAAAAAAGAAAAAAGAAAAGTGACTACGTTTGAATTGATCCACCCGTCTGAGATCCAATATTTTCCTTTCCTAATCAGACTCCTGGTACCAATGGGTAGCATCCATTTGCTCATATCTGGCTATGAAAATAATCCTACTTTTTCCATTCATCTTAACGTCTTGATCCTTTGACATAAGGTCTTGTGAACCAAAGGGGAACAAATGACTAAAGAGTTTTATACTATTTTTACTTTCTCTTTTTTTTACAAATTTTAACTATACCATTATACTAAATACTAAATAATAACTTCATTATCAAATCACCAACTGTGAATCCCAGACAATTGTATACTTAAGATGATGGGCGACCATCAAATGTTTAGGCAACCAACTCTAGTTGGGATTCAGTGGGATTTTGTTGCCTAACTTCCCTCTTTGAAAATCTCAGCCACAATTTTCTAGCGGTCTTGTGAAAATGTAAGCGATGTCCAAAGAGTACCCATTTCTTTTCTTTGAAATGATTATTCACTGTCCTGGCATAGAGGTTTCAATGCAGACAGACAGAACCTTCAAGTGCTGACTCACGTTCCCGGTTCTGCATTCCTTACTCAGGCTGCAGGATTAGGCCCCAAGGATTGTATAAATATACGTGCTGGTACAGTGTTCATTAAATATGCACATTATATAGGCACATGGAGATCAGTATTGTCAAACTTTGGTGCCTAATTGGGTCTTTGATGTTTTCAGAGGTGCTGAAGTGAGTTGGAGTTGTGGGTGTTCAGCCCTCTGGAAAACAGGCCACTTACTGTGTACCTAACTTTAGGCTCCGAAGTTTCACAATTTTGACCGTATGTTATTGTATGTGTGACTGTGTAAATTTGAGATCAATAATTTTATATTCAAGTCTGTTGAATGTAACATCAAAACCATATATTTTTGTATGTTTTTTTATAATACAAATGATCAGTCCTTTATTTTAAATATGATGTGTCATAATAACCTTCAAGCAGCAGCTATGAATATATTAACATATACAAGGAAAACTAATAGTTTTAGTTTAGCAATAGTAGAGCGAGAGAGAGCTCAAAAAGCATTAATAGGCCTGGTTCAAATTTCAAAAAAATTATTAACATTTTATTATAAAAATGAAATTACATGTATAATGTGTAGGGCCCTACCAAATCCATGGCCATGAAAAACGCATCATGGACTGTGGAATCTGGTCTTCCCCCATGAAACCTGGTCTTTTGTTTGCTTTTATCCTATACTATACAGATTTCATGGGGGGAGACCAGTGTTTCTCAAATTGGGGATCCCAAAAGGGAGTTGCAGGGAGGTCACAAAATTATTTTAGGGGGGCCACCCTTACTTCTGTACTGCTGTCAGAGCTGGATGGCCGGAGAGTGGTGGCTGCTGACCCAGGGTCCAGCTCTGAAGGCAGCAGAGCTGAAGTAAGGGTAGTAATACCACGTCATGCCATCGTTATTTCTGCACTGGTGCTGGCGGCAGCTCTGCCCTCAGAGCTGGGGTCCCGGCCAGCAGCCACTGCTCTCTGGCTGCCCAGCTCTGAAGGCAGCGCCTCTGCCAGCAGCAGCGCAGAAGTAAGGGTAGCAATACCACAACCCCCCCTGTAATAACCTTTCGACCCCCTCCCACAACTCCTTTTTGGGTCAGGACCTCTACAATGACAACACCTGAAATTTCACATTTAAATAGCTGAAATCATGACATTTACAATTTTTAAAACCCTATGACTGTGAAATTGACCCAACTGCACCATGAATTTGGTAGGGCCCTAATAATGTGTGATGTAACACAGGCTTGAAAATTTAAACTATTGGCTAAAATTATTTGCTCAGAGACACGAAGACCATGTTTAAAATATTTTACAAACATTCAGAATTTAGTTTCACCTCCTACTTTGTCTTTTGCCTCTTTGAAGGAATATAATAACCCTTATTAGATTTAGAGGAGGTCCAATATCGCTCTTGAACCCAAAAAGGGATAATTCCCTCTGTAATATAAATAAGCATCTGTCTGTGGAAGCGGGACTATCAAGAAAATACACTAATAATTGTAATCATATCACAGACATCTGCATCCTTGAAAAGGTTGGCTTTGAGTCTCATCAGATAATAGCATTTACTGTCTTCTTTCAAACAAATCTAGCTTTTACTGTTTCTGGAATACTTCACAGTAAAAAACTGTTTAGAGTGCTTTGAGGAACAACTCAAGGCCAAAGGGGAAGAGTGCAGAAAAGAAAACTCTTTAACTGCATAGGGTTTTCAGCCAAACGTAACTTTCCTTGATGTCCATTCACTAATTTTACATTAGCACCATCTACAGAAGAGGAAGACACAAAGCATGTTGTTCTGCTCGTGTTCTTAACCCTACGCTCCTTCAGACAATTACTTCTCTTTGAAACAAGTACTTTGCGTGAATACAGACATGCATCGTTTTACAGCTAAGTTGTCCTTCTTGTTCATAGAATGTAATTTTTTTTATTATTATTATTTTTATCTCACTCTGTATTTGCTCTGACCTTGATCTTCCCATTTAATTCCTGAATACAAAATCAGGGACAAAGCTTTGTATCATCTTGGCGTTGCCATCAGTCATTGTCACTCTTAATTGTCATAGGTTTTCCTTAATGTGTTTCATCAGTGATTGATCATATTTAACAATGAACACGCTGTCAATCTCACACCGATGTATACTGTTCAGGGTCCTAGCTGAAGAGAAGAGAGAACATTACACCACATCAGGTATATTGTGCTTATACTGCTCCTAAGCTTCCATTTACAGTTGTTTTAAACACACTCTCTTGACGCATTTCAGATTCTGACAAGCATGTACATTTGCTAACCCATCTGTGCTGTACTTCTCACAGTACCGATTGACACATTCCTTCCTGGTCACTTACTGCTGTCTGCTTTTTGTCACAATTTTTGCAAGCAGCAGCTTATGTTCTTCCTGGCTTATCATTTTACTGTTGATCCCTTTCTGTAGAATCCATGCCTGTATCTGCACTGCCAACGTTTCCTGATTGGGCCTTATTCCTTCCCTTAGTGGTTTAACTTTCTGCAGAAGCAAAATGATAATCAAACTCCACATACAAAATACGTTGATCCTTGTTCATTGATTATGTTCAGGAGTGAAACAAACTTTCATAACAATAACCTCTTTGTGAACGATAAGGTCCATTAGTTTAACATCCATAATTATTCATTTTAATAATGGAGATGATTCGTTAATATTACATAGGTCACATTGCTTTGTTCATTTAAATCTAGTTAGCAAAATATCAAACGACTGGCACAACATCCCCAAAGGATATCAAATGATCAGATATGTAAATATGAAGTTTTTTATAAGATTTACCAAAACATGACAAGACACTGCACAGTAGTTTGTTCTTTCCTCTTGCTCTCTCTGCCCAATGAGGGCTACAGAAAGACATTACATCTAGGCTATGGATCTTCTGCTTCTTTTAATTTCCTGAGCTTCTACTTTATCAGCTTCAGTTTTAAATCCTAATTCAACAACTTCATTGGGAGATGTCCTCAGTCATTCATTCATATGCATACTTAGGTGGTACTTAGAAAAGTATGTGGTGTCATGGTGTAATTCCCTTGGCATTTCAGTTTTAGTTTTGTGTAGTATTGTAGGTAGCTCTGTAGAGGTGGGTGGAAAACAGCTTTCCGGTGCCATGAAAGGAAAAAATAGCCTTTAGGCAACAGCTATGAATTGTAGCTTAACGGATTGATCACAAGGCTGGAAGTTAAGACCTGAGTTCTATTCCCGACTTTGATGCTGACTGCGTGACCTTGTGTTAGCTATTCAGCCTCTCTCTTACTATCTCCATCTGTAAAAATGGCAAACAATGGTACTTAGCTTTTGTAAAGCACTTTGACAGCTATTAATGAAAATTTATTGTATTCAAATTTAAAGTGCTTTTACTGGTAAACACCACACTTCAAGTATTTATCGACATGGGTGGTTTAGTTTGTTCTAACTCGAGCTAGTGTGCATTGAAAGTGCCCACATACAGATGAAGCAAACCCTTGAAGTATATTAACTCCTTATTTGCTGTGAATTATTTAATCCATTTTCAAAGTGGAGTAAGTTCACTGTGAATTGAGTTAGTGTGGGCTATTGTTTGTGCACACATAAAGCTTTTATGCATTGCTTTGTCAGTCCTCCAACTGCTATCCCACATTGCTTTGCGGATGTCTGTGACCAACTTGTCTCCATACCTGGACCTCATCCTCGCTGCTTTGGGGTTAAGTTGACCAGCTGTCCTCTTCCCCCATTTAAAAATTGGCACAGGGCTATGATCAGCCCATTTGCTCCTGGGTTTGAATATACTGCCATTACAGTAATACTACTCCATTAACCTTACAGCATGCTGGAATAGGTTACCACTGGAGGGTGTTAAGAACAGGTTGGACAAACCTTTGTCAGGGATGGGCTAGGTTTACTTGGTCCTGCCTTAGCGCAGGGGGATGGACTAGATGACTTTTCAAGGTCCCTTCCAGTCCTACATTTATATGATTCTATGCCTTGCGCAGCCGTTCAGAGCTGTGATGAGATCCGTGATCTCCTCACCATCTCGTGAGAAGCAACAAAGCAGAAAGCCCTTGCAACCAACCACCGCAATAAGAAACTTGTTGAGAACATCTCTCAGCAGATGATGACTGAAAAAGGTCACAGCCAGGATGCTGACCAGAAGGGATTCCAGAAACAAGTCTGGTGGTGCCCTCGTGGCCTCCTTGAGGAGGATCTGGACAGGATTTTTTAGTGACACACCACTACAGATCCCAAATCTCTTGCCACTGAGGTTGACCATGGCTCTTCAGAGGAGGAGGAAGACAGTGGAGAGATCTCCCTGTACAGCCAGATCTCTTAAGAACTCGGGACCCTGAGGGTGGCCATGTAGGAAGCCAGCCTGATTCCCAACTCTAAACTCAGCCCAGACAGTAGGAGGATCCTTTTGAGGGTACTTTGGCATGTAAGTATGTTTATATCTTTACAATTTATTAGGCTATACAGCTATGCTAACTTCAGTTCTGGGTGCCCAATGACCATTAGTGTTTTGAGAGGATGTGAGCTAGCAGCCTCTTCAACCCCCACCTCCCTCCCTCTCTCTCCCAGTTGTGCTCCCCCAAGCACATTTCCAAAATAGTGGCTGGGCCAGGTAATTGGCTTCTATCTTGTACTGATGCCCTAACCATTGACTGTCTACAAACCCATGCCACAGAAGGCACATATCCATGCTCCCCACCCCACCCCCTGGCAACCCCATTTGCCTACTCAAAATGTTGACCTCGTGGTGCAACTACAACCTCTGCTTCTCCCTTCTCCTTGCACAGCAGATTAAAATAATGAAACTATGCAGTTGTGTGAAATTCAAAAGTTTATTGAAACAGTCGTTACAGGGGGGAAAAAGAGGGGTTGGTTATTTTTCACAGTTTACATGCATGGGCATTGCTTGCCTATACCAATGATAAGGCCAGTGGTCCCAGACGAAGTGTATGTACCCGTAACAGCATTGCACACAGGGATTCATACATGAAAAGACTAGGTTAGGAATAGTATAGCCATACAGCTATTAAGGCAATTGGCTGATGTTCATCATTGTTGCAATCAAGCAAACAAAGGTGGAGTATGATTCACAGCCTTCCATATTTCATAGAACCAGACTGGGATCCGTTAAAGTTTCAGTCAATCAGTGCAGAACCTGATCTGTTTTTCTCAGCAATTTCTGCATGTCTGCAGGGGTGATGAAGCAGAATCTAAAAGTGAGAAATTGCTCAATTTCAGTATGGACATTCAGTAGCATGGCAGCATAATCTTTGCCCCAGCATAGTTTGTGACTCCTTTCTACTCCTGCAGCACTTCTGGGGGTGTGGGAGGGGACCATCTTAATATTTACTATCACAGCATATCTCATTGGTCTGCCCTTTTGGCTTTTTGAAAAAGCCCCTTCTCTGCCTTCTGAAGTTCTAGCCACCTGCCTTGGTGTAATATCATTGAGGGTCAGGACAGCCTAGAGGAGATTGCTCTTCAACCTTCCTCTCCCCCACCCCAAACTAGGAACATCCTCCACCCATATCATCCAAGGCATAGCATAAACTGCAACCCCCAAACTGGGAACATAAATCCCAGCATCCCAATATAGCCCCTATGTACCCACCATTTACCATCTCTGAGGTCTCCCAACACCTGGGATGAATTTCAGTGAATGGTATTCAGAAATAGAGGATAACAAAAATTGCTGCAATTCCTTCTGTGGAATCAGTACTAATTTGAGCAATAACTGCTTGTTTTTTTTCTCTACTTCCCTAGCCATGATACCTGCAGTGGTGAGACCCTGAAGGACAGGACCTTTATTAATGGCTGAGCAGCAGGCCAGCCTGAGGTGGAAGAATCAGAGGTCCAAAGAAGAGATATTTGGAGCCCTCCTTACAGAATCAAGGAAAAACTGCTGAGAACTGGAGAGTATTTTGTATATCTGAGGGGAGAGAGGCTGCTATCTAGAGACAACACTGAGCTGGCCCAAAACAGCATTGCCATGACCAAAGGCACCTTAGAGAAAGACAGAGACATGCAGAAGCAGCTCCCGGAGGCAATGAATAGGCAGAACATTCTGCTGGCGTGCATGCTGCTAATAGGCCAGCAGACAATGCACTATGTTCAGCCAAGACCCAGCCATGCTCTGCAGCTAGTGGAGTATACAGGGTACTGGGAACACCAGCAGATGTTCCTGCTATAGCTCCACAGCCTTGCTTCTGAAGTCCATTTCCCTCACCAGTTCCAGCAAAGGGCAGCAAGAACACCACCACATGGGAGCCCACCATTTTTGAGCTATCCAATTTACCTTGCAATTTTGAGCCCTGACACTCAATCCCAGAAGGCAGAAGCAGCAATGGCAAAATGTAAGGCTGCCTATGAACATGAGTCTCCTCTCCTCCCCCTCATTGTATGTATGCTGCCCTTTCCACTGCACTATATGTGAAAGTCACACTTGTTCACTCTTTAGCTCTTTCTCATGCTGTTTACAATCTTTACTCACAATGATTAAATGTTTTTTCAAAGTTTTATTTTTGATAGTTATTTACTGGCATAATTTGTGCAATAAAAACACGTAAGAAGTCAAAGCATTTACAATGAATGATACATGGAAACCCACCAATATTCAACTTAGCAGTGTTGAAAGTTTTTAGAAAAGCATACACACAGCGTAAAATAAAGAGTAACATAACATGTCACTTCTAGCGCCCATAAAATCAACTCCTGTGCTCAAAATTCTATCTCACTCCCCACAATCGGATGACAGCTGCACATTTTCAGGTATCAGCTTTCAAGTAAGAACAAAAGGCAACCCTTACAGTATTGTCCTGGTGGTTTATACTTTGTAGTTGATCTGTTGCTGGCTGCTCATACCACTGGGCAAGTCTCTGCACCTCAGCACCCATCACGAAGGCTTTCTTCCTTATTCTTACAAATATTGTGCAAAATACAAAATCAGCAGACCATGGGATACCCTCCCAGAGTGCTGCACACTTAGTGCACCCCAAGCCCCCATCATGTGTACACAGTAATTCAAACTGAAACAGGGCACAGCTGTCCCATGTGCCCGTTACTACTGCAGTTTAGTACCATACACCAACTAATGCATGTCAACTCAGTGTGCAGTAAACTCTCCTTCTGGACAGCCCCTAATACCATGTTGAATACACTGTATTACACTTTCATAGACTTAGCCACTCACTGTAAAACCTCTACTGGAGTCTGTTTCCTGAAATCACTTTTGACATTGTAACTCCTAGTTTAATTTTTCGGATATGAACCTCTAAACAAGGCCCTATAGAAGCTAGTTGTCACATCCAATTGTCTCCATTAAACAGCAAGAGTATTCATGGCACAAAACTTTAGGTTGAACAGGAACATTCCTAGTAACTAAGTTCTCTGCTTGGTTCTTATTTGCATATTTTAACCCTTTAATTTCTCCACACGGCAGCTGCCTTCCTAGGTAAAGCAGTGGAGGTCAAGTGTTGTATTACGACTGTCCCTGACCAAGTACTGGGAGAAGGCTCAAGGAGCTCCATCACTTCGGCATCTGCACCCACCCCAAGGCAGCCAAATGAATAACTAATGTTGCCAACAGAGCCGTACAATGCAGAGTAGCTCTATCTGCACGGATGGGGGCATGTCCAGGCCCTGCTTACCCTATATGCTCTATGGCACCAAAAAGTCTGCACACAAGGAGTGAGGGGAGGGGAACGTCTAATTGCTGAGCATGTCCTCCCTATTTTGCTCTGTCCACTGCTTTTCAGGAACTACCTGCTTCCCAGCAGATTACTGGCTCTGAGAGGTGCATAGGAGCCTTCTATTAGGAATCATTTTGAATCTTTTTCCAGTTTTGTTTTGTTTTGTGTTCTGTATGGAGAGGATTGTTGTGCAGGAAGAGACAGTGTGTGAGGAAGGGGAAAAATGTAGACTTCAATGGGATTACTCACAGGCTTGAAGTTAGGCACATGCTGAAGTACCTCACTGGTTTGGGGCCTGAGTTGCAAACCGGGCTATATCTTCTGTGCCAAACAGCCATTCCCTTTCCCAAGCAAAGTGCAACAGGGCAATTACTTAGCAATATAGACAAATTTCATTTTAATAGCCTGTCATCTATTTCTAGAGATACCGCACACTCAGTCTTTCCTTTTGCTATTGTTGTCTGTCACCACAGTGATGATCATTGTGGTCTTCTGCAAGGTTTTTAACATTGTTATATTTGGATTAGAATGTGTAACCTTCAGTACAAAAACACAGTGAAAAGCACCATTTTTATATGCTGACTTTACATTATTTTATGCAGCCACATATTTCCCTCTGATGGCTGCTTTAAATGGGCTTTTACTTGAATTCACCCTCTGTGACCACTTATTATACCAGTGAAAACCTTGCTACTAATACAGCTTCTTTGGAATGGAAATATTTCCACATCAGCTTTAGCTAAATACAAATATCACCCACTTTGCATGGAAGAATTCACTTTTATAATTTACCCTTCTTTAAAATAAAAGTCTCCATGGCCACCGATTGCTCTCTACTGCTCTGTCAAGCCATGAAGCTTGCCTCCAACTTTCTAGCTAAACCAGTATTCCCTCATCATTGTTTCAGAATCAGTGAACCGTAGGCTTTTCTGATATTTCTGGGGTATTATGTCACAATCATCAAGTGGGCCAAGGAAATCAGTAGACATGACTAGGTTGCAGTCTTTTTCAATGCAAAGCAGAAAGATTTGATAGGTGAACATGAATTTGAGAATGAAGAGACTGTTACTTGACCGTGGATGTCCTGATGGTGCTGTACTATATTTCACATATGCCAGATCCTCAACTAGTGTAAATCAGCGTAGGTCCCACCGAAATTAGTGAAGCTATGTTGATTTATACCAGCTGAAGAATTAGCTCACAGGTTTTATCTAACTTCTTACTAGTTACAGTAAAACTTGCCAAGAGAAACCACTTAATAAAATTGGTCTCTTGTAAGAGGCGGTCTCTCTTCAAAGGTGGTGGTCCGTGGCCTCTGCTAGTAGTCGCTCAGGACAGGTGGTCTCTCTTCAGAGGTGATCGCTAAGGCAGGCTTTACTGTACTATAGTAACCATTATTTTGTTCTCTCCCACTCCTAAATTACTGCAACAGGGATATTGCCTGGCATGTTCCTCAAAGTTGGACTGAGTATAAAAAAGACAAGCAGGAACTTGTTTCAAATTTGCAATGATCATGAAGTACTTGAAAATTAGACGTCAAGATAAAGTTTGTTTTGAATCAGACGGCGTCACTTACATTACAAAACTCTGTATATTGTGTAAATTAAAAGCTTTTGCTGCCTAGAAATGGGCCCAAGACTTAAAGTTCTGATTGGATTCTGGATCCATATTTTCCCAAATTTTGATAATGATCAGATCTGGAGGGGTTTAGTTCAGAAAAAAAATATTAATCGTGTAATACATAGGGAAGTGAAGGGGGGTGGGGAAGGGAAGAGATTTAATTTGCAGAATTTCAGTGTCTACAGAGCCTGATGTTGCCTTCATTGTGTGGACAAACTTGATCACATGGTTTAACAAGCTACCAATTTTGGTAAAAGTGTTGGATTGTTTGAACCCTCAAATTCAGTGCAAGACTTGGAAAAACTGCAAGCTTTTCAGATTGGTTACTATAATAACTGAGGTCCCTTCGAGATGGATTTCCATTCCAGCTGCTGCATGTGCCTCTGGGTGATTTTGGAGCCTTCTGGATAACAGTGTCGTATGGGACTGTGTGCATACCTTGCTTATGCACTTGCACCTACCATTTCGAAACTGCTTAAGCTATGGACAAAAAGCCAAGTGATGGAGCAGGGAAAGCTCAGCAGATCCCAAAAATGTGGCTAACTACCGTACACATGGGGAACCCCCCCACACACATGATTAAATAGGATAAAATTTCCCAAAGGGGCCAGATATATGATAGTTACAAGCATCACTGAGTTCCCATTCACTGTCTGTGCTGATCAGACGTTATTGAGTAGTGGCTGGGGCTGGAGCCCCTTAGATATCTATGGGATGAATGGAAACAGATGCTGCTTTCTAGAAAGTTCTGAGATCACATGCCAAAGGGGAAATTATCACCATTGTGGGAGATCCATGTATTCATTGCACTATTAGAGCAAGAACTGAGTTTCAATGGTTTCAATGCTGAGTTTCATAATAAAATCCTGAGCTAACAAAATGTATAGGATATGACCAAAACTTTTTCCCAGTAGCCGGCAAAGGGGGTAGGGAGGAAGAAGGAGCAGAGGGGAGTGATTATAAGGTTAGGTCTTAGTCGTTTTCTCCAGTGGATCTAAATCCCCAAAGCAATGGAGTTTCACATGGTGTGGGGTTTCCATATTGCCCCACTTTGTCCTTGTTTAACCAAACTGTATCTACTTAGTAATTAAGGGTGAAATCCTGGCTCTAATGAAGTCCGTGGAGCCAGGATTTCACCCTAGGGATTTGAATCTATCTAAATCAATCACTCCAATCCCTGAAGTATTTCTGTTATTTGTCTCTAACTTCTCTCCAATTGGTCAATCTTATTCTCTGGGCCCAGAAGTGTATAGAGGATTCTAGACATTTTTTACCAGTGCCATGTAGACAAGAACCAGCACCTCCCTGGTCTCTGAGATGATATTTGTAAAAGGATAATTCAGGAAGAATAGTCAAATCAGTATTACATATCACTATGGAAATGTTTTAGCTTTTCTATTTTCTTATATGGTATTTTTGGGGATGTCTGTTCCACTGCTATTGTATGAAGTTACGCTTTTGACCGATATATATAAAAAAGTGCATTATAATCATAACGTTCTGATCAGGTAAAAAACACTGTAATTTGCAAGAGGATCAATACAAGCCCCTAATGATAATCTGCAACCATGTGTTTAACAGTAAAACTGTCACTTTTTTTTTTTAATTCATTCAATAGCAGTGTGCCATAATTGGCTCGTGCACCTGTCAACTAGCCTCGGTAGCCTTAATAACAGTCTGACTCAATCAAAAATTTTGGATAAAGGGATGCTGAAAAAAAGATGACTCCAAATTAGCAGAGCAGTAAATTGGCCAGTCTTCCTTGGCAAATTCAAACATTTCAAATGAAGAGTGAAGTTTCCAAACACATCGCAAAATTAATCATTATCAAGCAATTAAAAACAAAACAACATTTAAACTGTCCAGACATTTTGGTAACTGAACCTGTGGCCATTACTGAGTGCAAAGACCTTAACAAATAGTATAGTCCTTAAAGATAAGTTCATTGATGTAAATGCTTTTGCGGGATACAACCTGATTCATATACCTGCTACAACTATTAAATGGTATCCTGAAAATCTCAAGTACTTCATACGTTTTATGCTTCCCCTCCCCCTTTTTTTTCTTCCTATCATAACTTTCAGATATTATGTTTTATATAGTCTCTTCTCTCTAGTACTTTGGTATCATTTTCTTTAACCATAAGGACTTTTCATTGATTGCTGTGATTTCACGGAAAATAAACAGCAGCTGACTTATCTATCTGCATTACGTTAATTGTATGCTTTTTTGTATTCCGTCAGTGCTAGCAACCATTATCTGATTTCCTAATACTTTTGCTGGTACTTACCGAACAATCATGTACTATGCTTAAGTAGCCCCAGAGTTAAGGTTGCATTCAGATTTGCACATAAAGTAGGATTCAGATCTCTTGTTTCACACTTAATTTTTTTGAAGTTAGTCTTCAAAAATATCAGTCTTGCTTTTCAAAAGAGTACTCTGTCCCCCTAGTGCTGGCTAGGCCAACTGGGGATTGATGAACCTGCTACAGTCTTGGCTAAAAGAGATGGGTGTCTGAGCCTAGGGAATAGAGGCTCATATTTTACATTCCCAACATCTCAGCTTCAGTCCCTGCTCCAGATGACCCACCTGGGGTATCAGTTTTACAATGGAAAAATCTCTTCTTAACCTTGTGTAGAGTTTGGAATGTGATCACCCTTATCATTATCCCAATTGGCATAGCTACTTCTACTCATGATCATAACATTATCTAGTGCTTTCTGAATATACAGCTTCAGTATTTGTCTCAGTGACCTCCAGTATCAAATTCCTCTAGCCAACAAACAGGCTTGATGGTAAGCAGAGCATAAAGATGCAGTCTTTGTATTTGTGTTACTGGGTTTATTTTATCTACTGGACGAACTTCCTCAAAGAATCCTAACTGGTTACAGAGGCATTATTGTTTCTTATAGAAGTTGTTCTAATTTGAGCCAATTAGGATATAATCGCACTATTTTATGCTTAATTGGACTCTTAAGTAGCTTCCCCAGGCTAAGGTTAGTCTTATGCCTCTCTAATTCCTAGGATTTTTCTTGGCGCCTTTGGAGAACATAGGTAAAAGAAGAGACTCTCTACATTTGGGAAGAATTGCTTTTTAATGTTACATTGCATAGCCTCTCAGAAACTCTGCTCTTGCATAGTTCATTTCTTTCAGAACATCTGAATGAAAACCATATGGTGGCGATTTACTACACTTATATTTCTCAAGTTGCTCCATTATTTCCTTCATAGAGCGTTCAATCTCTGTTAAAGCCACATTGTGAATTCCCATGAAAAGTGCCCTTGGAATAGAAATTTGCTCATTATTTTCTATGGTAAAGACTGATATATGTGATTCAGAGAACACACCACACTAGACTATAAACATTTCAGAATAGGTCACATTTGGAGGTTATAAGCCAGTTGTTCCATGTATAGTAGTTCAAAGCTAAGTGAGTGCACATCTTTTATCAGAGCATGACACTACAGATTATCTTGCTTGAGGGGAGCTGTATCTTGCAGAGGGAACACATGGAAGTTTTATTTAATCAATATGAGCTACAGTATTTCCTAGTTTCTCAGATGGCAATTTTGACCACACTGACCTACTTTCATTGGAAGAGATATTCACAGAACAAATCCCCTGGGACATGGTGTTGAACATGCTCTGTGCCCATGTGAGTGCCTGCCTGTTGGCCTGTAGGTTGAGCTCAGCCTTGGCTGGTCTCCAGTTGTTTAAAATTATTAATTGTTTCCATTATCCAATAGCCTCTGACCTCCAAAATTCAAGTTTGGGGCTCTTGTAATTACACTAAACCCTGAGACTGGGACAAAGTGTAGCCTCAGAGAGGCATGATTCTTTCCTGCTCCCCCTTTTGGTAAAAATTGGCTCATGCCAGTAACAGATCACTATTCTCCCCTATGTTGATCTAACACACACATTGGCAGCAGTGCCAATGTTCTTCCCATTTCCCACATCTCCAAGCCACCATCTATCCACCTGCTCAGGTGTAGGGAAAGTAATGGATGCACCACTGCTTCTCTCTGAACCTGCAATGGAAATGCAGGGTGGTTTGCAGGGCATTGTGGGGAATGATTCCATTTTATGGCTCTGCACAGCCCTGGCCATGATCTGGCCCTTAGTGTTTGGAATAGGAAAGGGATCTTTCACTTCATAATGACAAATGTGCAAGTCAGGTATTGCTATTGCCATACAGTATTTGTGCATCTGAAAAATTCACATCATCTGAGAGGCTCAGGCATGCCCTTTCTTACTGAGCACTTTGTACTGGAGGGGAAATGCACCACAGTTTTAAATGTCCTGCATGATCAATTGAATTTCAGATTTAGGGGTACTGAGCTGTATTTAAAGGTGGGTCACAGGTTAGTTCTGAAGGGTTGATGCATGAGCTGCCTAGAATTTACAAGACCTCTGGACTGCAAGTGCTCTTGTTTCATTTGTCACACTAACCACAGTACAGCAAGTCTCAGATACCTGTCAGCATACGATTCTCTGACACACCTCTTCCCAGTTAAATAATGCAATGTGTAATTTCACCTGTTATGAATCCATTGTTTGTGGGCTTATATCCCCTGCAGGTGGTAGAAGGAAGCTGTTCCACTGCACACTTTCAAAAATCCACACAGAGCTCTGTAAACTTATTGTCTAGCAGCTGTTGTTAGAGGCTAATGGCACCCAGCTATTCAGATACCATCCTTTCACATTTTCTAATTCAGTGATGTTAGCTGCAGAGAAAACTGATCTGCCTGATGCTTTGAAACCTTGAAACTTACTCATCATAGTTGCAATCCTTGACCTAATCAGCAGCGCTAGAAATTCATACGAAGCCTTTCAATAAAAAGGTATTTAACCTGTTGTACTTGTTCCCTTATCTTGGAAGCTAGCTTGCTGGAATCAGAGGAAAAGTTTTGGTAACAAATGGTAGAAGGAAGACTATATGAAACCATTTGTGTAAAGTGCAAATATTATTAGGGCCAGATTCTGCCTCCATTACTCATATACCTTACTCAATGAACAATCTCCAAATTGATAGTTATTTACACAGCACCTCAAAGTAGTTCTAATGCTTAGTCTGAGCAATGGGGAGGAATTTTCTAAACTTCTATTTGAGAAGCTTGTATCATGCATAATCAGAACAAATAGCTTCACCCTCTACATCTGCTTTGTCTCTTTTCTTTGATAGTTCATATCAGAGATTCAGTTCGCCAAAGTATTCAGATGTATCTAATGTTCTTTCGTCACAATTATCTGACATGTCAAAGATCTCTGTGTAATCTCATCAATAAAGCCATAATTCTGCTTTTGACAAAAGCAGCTGTTTTTACCTGCAGCCTCTGAACTTCTGTTAAAGTATTACGTTGCTTTTATCCCATTTTAGTTGTCCCAAAGCACGAAGATATAAAGGATTTCAAAGGAATTCTTAACAAGTGAATGAGCCAATTAGTCTATAGTGTTTGAATTAGGAAACAGCAGTTATAGAGGAGCAAAAGCAAATATGTCAGGGTATTGTTTTATTAAGTGCAAAGCAATTAAACAAAATGTTTATAAAAAATATTAAAAATTTATAAATAGATGCTAGTATCAGATGCTAGAAATGAGGAAAGCACATTTTTTTTCACATTATACAAGGGAGCTGAATGTGGAAATAAAAATACAACAGGGGGGAAATTAGTATGTCAGTATGTTGCAAATTATTTTACAACAGCTAAGTGCCTCATTTGCCATGAGTTTTAAGGAATACATAGTCTTTGTTTTATTTGCTGATCCTTTTTACTACAGTACAATAAAAACACAGAAACTTCAAAGAATACAATCAATAGTTCTGTATAAATCAGAACCTAATCAAACATGGATGTCTTTGGACTATGTGCTTTGTTTTATTTTGTTTTTATATGTACTCCAGGTGGTCTTGATAAATGTGAGAGAACAAAAGAGAGCTTTCTTTGGCTTTACTGTGCCTCATCTGGTCTCTTAATTTCAGCCACACACCATGTGTAGATTTTGTGTGAGTTAACAATTCCATTTGTGTTCCTTTCAGGTGAGAACAAAATGTATGTAATATTTGATTTTAGCCCTCTCTTTCTTGTTGAAAGATTCTCCATTTGTAGTTTATTAGCAATGTATTCATCTGAGATATTTCAGAATGATCATGCATTTTAATTGTGGTGCTTACATAAGTATTTTTTAGTGTTAGATATATTTATATGTACTAATGAGTGATAGATTTGTGTTCAGATAGGTCGAAGTTTATTGCAGTAACTATAGTATTTTTTTTTAATGATTTGATTGATGTTCTTTAGTGAAACAGACAGGTAAATGGGTAGTATATAAGGAGAAGCAGCTATGGGAATTCAGGGAGAGTGGTTCAGAGGAATAAAGAATCAAAGGGATTTTTTTTTTTGACAAAATGGCTGATTGCTGTCCATAGATGTGTCTTTCTGATTTTCTTTCTTTTGAATACTTCTATTTAAGGAAGTCTGTTGTTGAGGAATAGAATTCTTATTGGGTTTGTTTTTCCAAATAAAAGAACATTTTGTGTCATATGGCTGCTCCAGTTTTCCTTCTTAAAAAAAGTACAATGTTTCCAGAATGGAAGGTGGGAGTCTGAGTACTAAGCATGGATTATAAAAATGTAAGTGCTACATGAGCTCTTGAGAGTTTTATATTAGGAAATCAAAACGTGATTTGGAAATGAACAGGGTTGACTCTTTCTTTAATAAGGGGTGCCAGCCAACCAGCTCTGGCTTGTGGCACAGAGACAAGCAGGTGAACCTGCTCTTGGGGTGGTACTTTAGCACCCACTGGCCAGTGACATCCCTTTGCATCCCAGGGCCTTGTAAAAGGAGCTGGAATTGGCCTGTGAGTGACAGAGTGTAGCTAGTACTGTCTAAAAGTGGAGTTTCTTCCTGCTCTGCTCTCACTGCCATAATTATCTCACCCTCAGTTCCATATAGGCAAATTATTATCTGGGTAGTGTGTGGGTGTGGTATGGCACTGCATGTCAGGGAACCATGGAATTTTGTGATTCATTGAGTTGACTGGATGCTTTTTGGACTTTGAAATAACTATGTAGGTCTTGTTGCAGGGGCACAAGCTAACTGATGCAGTTGAACTAAATATGGCTGTTTCACTCTCACTGTGAAAGAAAGTGAATGGTTTGTCCTGGAGAAGGAGTAAGATTTCAATTTGTGGACTTAGAATTATTGATGGGTGACAACTGAGTCTCTCATCCACACACACAGACTGGGGAAGAAGTAATGCCCTGTCCTGTGCATTAAATTCCATTCCCTATTATTTTTGCCAGTGTATTTGTTGTTCATAAGTATTTTCCAACAATATCTAAATTGACAAAGTCAAAATTGTTCACAAAATGTTCACTTTGTCCATTTGTCATTTGTTGTGTTTTCAGGACCAAGTCACAGGATGATGTTACATCTGCTCCCTGATTGGATGACAGAAAGTTTTAAAGCAGACTGAGAAATAATAAACAATGAACTTCTGTAATGCAATTTTGGACAGTTAATCAGCATGATAAATTAAATGAATAGTCAGTGATCCTCACAAATAAATACTCTCAAATAAAAAAATACTTTCACCCCATGAATTGTAACAAATCAAATGCAATGCTTTAATTCGCAAAAATATTTGAGCACCATTTTTGTTTCTACCTAGATCCAATTTAAACCATCGCATGCCATCAGTACTCCTTGAATCAATGTAGGCCGGCTATACCTTAATTAAATGCAGGTAGGCCTCCATCCTTTGAAATGAAGAGAGTGCATGTTCCCAGAACACTTTTCCATGTTATGCTGTCCTCATCATATCAAATTCAAAATCTCTGTCACTTTTCAGTGGATGAACATAACAAAGGATAGTGTGGTTTATAATAAGAAAGGATAATCAGAGCTGCACAAGTACTGAACTCTGTGTGATACCTGCTTCTGGCATGGCACCCAATGTGCTAATTAGTTAAGTAAATTCAGGTCAAGGGTTCAGTATGCAAAGCAAGTACCTAACTGAAAGTACACTGGGGTGCTGGCGAAGGGGGATATATGGAATGTTGATGAAACCAAATGATCGATTCTGACTAAAGTTACTGCTGATCTACACTGGTGTAACTGAGATCGGAATTGGGCCCAAACTTCTGATTAGTGATATTAGTGTCTGGTTTGATTTTCATAATCTTCTTGGCATGCTTAAAATTATTGTTCACTGATCAGCAAGGAGGTTATACAATTTCCATTCACACCCTCTTGAGCACAGTGTGCTGCCAGCATACAATTATTTACAAACTGTTCAGTACATCTTGGCCAGAAAGGTATTGGATATTAAATGACATTAAGTTGCAATAAGATGCAAATTAGTTTTTTTCCTCTCTAGTGAGTTTACAAGGCTTTCATTATGTGTGACTTATGAAAATTAAGCTTCATTTGAGGTTGGGGAAACTACATGTTAATCCATTAACAGCAAGAAGAGTTTTCAAGGTCAACATGTGTTTGGAATTACTTTTTTAGATAGTGTTGTGATTGTGAATTCTCTCTTATTTCTAATGGACTAGTAGCTTTGAACATTAGCTCCTTATCCCTGCCTTGCTGGGGGTCAGTTTATGTTGCTCTTGAAATTTGTTTCTTTTTGTGTTAGTTCACCTAGAATATAGAAATGGGCTTCAATGCAAATACTTAACCTACAAGTCTGCCAGCAGCTGTATAGTAATCTCAATAGATTATTCTAACCTGTGGGTGCACTAAATACTAGTGGGATGCCATAGTTCACTGCTAGGACAGGAGACTCTCAGAGTACTAAGCCTGAACAGTGCTTAGTGTTTTCAGTGAAATGAGATGGCACTCAGGATCTGGCAGGAAGCTCTCAGGAAAACTGAAAATGTAATAAGGGAAATACAGGTTATTTCTGCTTCACCTACTTACATTATTTCTGTTGGAGTTGTGATGGGGTGTTTACCCCCCTCCCCCTCCCCACACACACACACACACACACACATCCTGAAAGGGTTAGTGTGGGCTAATTAACCAGCCTGGGTGCACCTGGCGGGTTTGCTAGGCCTAATTAGAACACCCAGCTAGGGGCTTCCCCCTCCCCAAAGAGCTTGGTGAACCCAGATGGCAAGGGGATGGAGAGGAGAGGAGGTGGAGTGTTCCTGCTGTCTGGGAAGCAGCCTGAGAAACAGAGCAGGCAAGATTCTCTGGGGTGAGGTGGAAACTGGACTGGAGACAGGGGCCCTGACGAGCAGCCTAACACCGAATGAGGAGAGAAATATGCCAGCCCCTGGACTGTGGGGTTAATCAAGGCACAGAAGCCTGTGGGTAGGCAGGACAGTCTAAAGCAGTAGAGGCACACCTGTGACAAGGTGGCTGCCATATGAGTCTACCTGGGCTGAAGGCTTAGTTTTTGTTTCCATTTCTGTTGGACTTTTGTAAAGGACTCTGTGGCGCCAGAAGGAATAGGGCTCTGAAAAGTGGTCTAGACAGAGGGCCAGGATTCTCTTATAGCTGGAGTTAGCCAACACACAGTGGGGAAAACTGAGGGAAGGGTGGTGCAATGTGTTGGGGTTCCCTCCAAGACCTTTTCCACTTGGCTTATACAGAACACCTTGTCCAGTTCTGGGAGAACTCTTCATCCAGTTCTCTGGGATCCAAAAAACTCAGGTCGACTCCAGATTTCATCACTCAGGTTCCTTTATTTGGCACAGAGCAAAGCTATGCTGAGTTGATCGGACTAGCATACAGGGTCAGTATAAGGTGTACCATGAGTCCAAAGTTACACTGAAAAACTCTTCCTTTATTTACATTTACACATTACGTTGTTAACTATACTTTGCATCAGATGCTTCATAATTGGAGTGGTTACTTTTCAGGAACCAGTCTCTGTACAGCATGCTCCATCCATGTGCTGTTCATATAGAATCTGATCTTTACATTGCACATTTTTCTTGTCCGTTGTCCCTTGCATGAGGGTGTTCCTGCTTATCTTAGCTAGCACAGACATCCTGACTCCTGTGTACTGCTCATTCAGCCCCTGTTTGCAACTTGAGCTTCCATTCACCTTTCCAGTCAGGGCCATTAAAAAATGAGGCAAGTTACCTATGTGAAGTCAGGTCTACACAATGGCAGATCCAGCTAGGAGGGTGTGTTGGGGTGGCAACTTTGCCACAGGAGTCTTTTCCTCTAGTTGATATGTCAATATAATTCATTGATATTATTGAGAGGGAGATCCCTAGGTTAGGTTGAATCGGTTTTGTGAGTTGTTACTACCTTGCTATAGTAATTGGATCAATATCAGACTTCCAGACTCTGGTGCCTGGAATACAAAGCCATTGAAAATAATTTTGTGGCACACTGAAAGTACACGCTGTAGCTTATCGTGTAAACAGCTCTTGTTTGTGACACTGGTTTTAGCGCGTGTTTCTCATAATTAACTCTGTTTAAGTAGAGCAGATTAATTAAGCTAATGCACTTCTGCTGACTATACAGAAGCAAATCAGGTCACTCGGATTAAAAATAGTGTACTTAGTAACTCATAAACTATACTGGCCCAGCCCTGAACATTTCCCCCCAGGTCTCCACATGGAGGGCCCCTCCATGCCATGATATCCCCTTCTGCACACTGAACAGTGGCACTGTGTGCCTCTGTGGCACCATTTCCCATCCCCAGACCTGATGGAGCCCTCCACATGTGGTCCAAGTTCTGCAAAGAGTCTGGAGTCAGGATGGGCCAGGGCATTAGAGGGGGTAGTTTGCTGGCAGAGCCAGGTATGGGGAATGCACATTGTCCCTCTTCTAAACTCATGGAGCTCACATGGAAAAGTTACTGCAGTCTGAGACTGGAAGCACTTGTGTGGATGCAGGGGAAGCCATGGCCAGATAGGCTGACTCCAGGGTACAATTGGAAGTACATTGTGGGAGCTTTGGAGGAAGCCTCTGGACCTCAGAACAGCTACGAGGGCTCCACACAGATGGCCTTGGCTTCCCATGGATCATGGCAGGGAGGCTGATTTTTTGTAGGTGAGTAAATCACATTCTCCTAATGGGACGAGGGAATTTCCATGAGCGAAACTCCATGATTATTTCCAGAGACTTGCTTGTAAAATGTCCCCTCTCACAGCTTTCCATGTGGGAGGAGGCTGTTTGATCCCCTGAACTTGGTAATTATATTATAGCTGAGATTTATAGATAAAATCCAGGCCCCATTGAAGTCCATGGGAGTTTTGCCATTGACTTCAGTGAACCAGGATTTCACCCATAATGATTTATTTTAGCATTATAACAACTGAGCAGAAAAAAAAATTCAATCATAAATGATCAATTGATGTTGTTCTGTGTGAACTTTTTTGCATCTGCCCACTGCAAGATTCCCACTCCTCCTTCTGAAGCATCTGGTGTTGGCCAGTGTCAGACAGGATACTGGACTAGATGGACGTTGGATCTGATCCACTATGGCAGTTCCTATGTCCCAATAGCAAGGCCCTGAACAAGAGGAATAATCTTGCGCAGAAAGGAATGCTGTTGCTTGAGGAACCTGCTTGTTCCCTGGGTGTAATCAGGCATATCTGTGAAGACTTCACAGCATCCAACTATACAAAAACTATTTAGAATATTATACGTTAGGTAACTGTATTTGCACTGAAAATACCATATGATGTGTTTCCAATATATTGTCTGTGTGTTCAGATTGGATATTTGTTTCTAAGTCCAAAAATTCCATTAACTTTTTCTTTGACATGATTGTCTTCACTGCCAGATAAAATGCTGGGTCACATCACTCTGCAGCTTTGCTTTAAGTTAGAGCATTTGCCCCATGTGTAAGTACAGAGACAATGTCACTGGAGTCATGTGGCACTGAAAGAGTTACTGTTTGTCATGAATGACAATTAATTTTAAACAGCACATGTACTGAGCAATAAAATAAATCAATTTGCATAAGTCAGGACTGTTTAACAAATTGTGGCACAATAGGATCTTTAGAACTGTTTCCTCAATTGAGGGCTAAAATGATGTAAGATTATTACAATGGTTTTGTTTCCATGACAATAAAGAATCTGCTACAGTAGATTAAAGAAAGTGTAAAAAGGCAAAATAGAGAGGACTCCCCTACCCTCACACCCAGGATGGGGTGAAGGGAGAAGACATCTGAGAGGTTTTCCACATGGAAATGTGCCCCACAGGTTCATTCAGGTGGTGGACTTGTGCGTTTCTCCTTCATCCTCCACTCTGTGGCTGACCCACAACCCCCCAGATCGTTGTGGAACCTGGGAGGCCACTGGAAGGACAGAGCCAGGTGTATGGAGGCCCTATGATTCTGCACCAACTCTATTCCAACAGCACCCTCTCACAACAGCTCCCCGGCAGTCTGGCTTCAATACAGCCCTACTAACAAGCACCCGCCCTATGCTTCAGCTATCCCCATAATCCCCTTAAAGGGCAGTCCTCAATCTGTGGATTGCAGGGGACTCAAAATTAATACAGCCAGAGAGGAACTTCACCAGACACGTTTGGGGACAATGTGTGGCTTCGAGAATAGAGTACTGGCCTGGGACTGAGTTCCCGGCTCTTCCACTGGCCTACTGGGTGACCATGGGCAAGTCACTTCACATCCCTGTGCCAGTTTCCCCATCTGTAAACTGGGGATAACGACACTGACCTCTGAGCTCTGCTGATGAAAAAAGTGCTATATAAGAGCTAGGTGCTGGTGGTATTGCTATTTATTTATGTATCCTTTCACCTTGATAAGAAGTGTGAGGATACTTAACATGGGGAAATAGATTCAATCTGTGTAATGACTCAGTCATGTTAAGTATCCTCACACCTCTTGTCAACTGTCTGAAATGGGCCATCTTGATTATCACTACAAAAGTTTTTTTTCTCCTGCTGATAATTGCTCATCTTAATTAATTAGCCTCTTAGGGTATGTCTACACTATGAAATTACTCCGATTTGACAGAAGTCGATTTTTGGGAACAGATTGTATAAAGTCCACATGCGTCCACACTAAGCACGTTAATTCGGCGGTGTGCATCCATAGTACTGTGGCAAGCATCGACATTCTGAGCAGTGCACTGTGGTAGCTATCCCACAGTTCCTGCAGACCCCGCTGCCCATTGGAATTCTGGGTTGAGCTCCCAATGCCTGATGGGGCCAAAAATTTCTTGCGGGTGGTTATGGGTAAATGTCGTCAGTCAACCCTCCCTCCGTGAAAGCAACAGCAGACAATCATTTCGCGCCCTTTTCCCTGGATTGCCCGAGCAGCCACCATAGCACAGCAAGCATGGAGCCCGTTCAGCTCACCGCAGCAGTTATGAGCATTGTGAACACCTCGCGCATTATCGTGCAGTTTATGCAGAACCAGAAGCTGAAAAACCAGGTGAGGAGATGACGGCAGCACGGTGACGAGAGTGATGAGGACATGGACACAGACTTCTCTCAAAGCACGGGCCCCGGCAATGTGGACATCATGGTGTTAATGGGGCAGGTTCATGCCGTGGAACGCTGATTCTGGGCCTGGGAAACAAGCACAGACTGGTGGGATCACATAGTGTTGCAGGTCTGGGATGATTCCCAGTGGCTCCGGAACTTTCGCATGCGTAAGGGCACTTTCATGGAACTTTGTGACTTGCTTTCCCCTGCCCTGAACCACAAGAATACCAAGATGAGAGCAGCCCTCACAGTTCACAAGCGAGTGGCGATAATCCTCTGGAAGCTTGCAACGCCACACAGCTACCGGTCAGTCGGGAATCAATTTGGAGAGGGCAAATCTACTGTGGGGGTTGCTGTCATGCTAGTAGCCAACGCAATCACTGAGCTGCTGCTATCAAAGGTAGTGACTCTGGGAAATGTGCAGGTCATAGTAGATGGCTTTGCTGCAATGGGATTCCCTAACTGCGGTGGGGTGATAGATGGAACTCATATCCCTATCTTGGGACAGGACCACCAAGGCAGCCAGTACATAAACTGCAAGGGATACTTTTCAATGGTGCTGCAAGCACTGGTGGATCACAAGGGATGTGTCACCAACATCAACGTGGGATGGCCGGGAAAGGTTCATGACACTCGTGTCTTCAGGAACTCTGGTCTGTTTAAACGGCTGCAGGAAGGGATTTACTTCCCAGACCAGAAAATAACTGTTGGGGATGTTGAAATGCCTATAGTTATCTTTGGGGACCCAGCCTACCCCTTAATGCCCTGGCTCATGAAGCCGTACAGAGGCATCCTGGACAGTAGTCAGGAGCTGTTCAACTATAGGCTGAGCAAGTGCAGAATGGTGGTAGAGTGGACGTTTGAAGGGTCGCTGGTGCAGTTTACTGACTCGCTCAGACCTCAGCGAAACCAATATCCCCATTGTTATTGCTGCTTGCTGTGTGCTCCACAATCTCTGTGATAGTAAGGGGGAGATGTTTATGGTGGGGTGGGAGGTTGAGGCAAATCGCCTGGCTGCTGATTATGCGCAGCCAGACACCAGGGCGATTAGAAGAGCACATCAAGAAGCGCTGCGCATCATAGAAGCTTTGAAAACCAGTTTCATGACTGACCAGGGTACCATGTGACAGTTCTATTTGTTTCTCCTTGATGAAAACCCACCCACTTAGTTGACTCTAATTCCCTGTAAGCCAACCGCCCTCCCCCCTTCGATCACAGCTTGGAAATAAAGTCAGTATTGTTTAAAAACCATGTATTCTTTATTAATTGATTATAAAAATAGGGAGATAACTCACAAGGTAGCCCGGGTGGGGTGTGGGAGGAGTGAAGGAAAAGGTCACTTCAATACTTGTTGAATGACAGACTTCTATACACTGGGGTGGAGTGGTTGGGTGCCCAGAGCCTCCCCCACGCGTTCTTGGGCGTCTGGGTGAGGAGGTGGCTATGGAACTTGGGGAGGAGGGAGGGTGATTAAACAGGGGCTGCAGTGACAGTCTCTCCAGCTGACATTCCTGAACCTCCACCAGACACCGTATCATGTCCGTTTGTTCCCGCAGTAGCCCCAGAGTTGCATCCTGCCTCCTCTGATCTTCCTGCCGCCACCTCTCCTCACGTTCACTGGCCACTTTCCTGTCCTGTGCTATTGTGTCCCTCCACACTTTCTGCTGAGCTCTTTCAGTGCAGGATGCCTGCATGAGTTCAGAGAACATTTCATTGTGCGTGCGTTTTTTTTCGCCACCTTACCTGAGATAGCCTTTGGGATGGAGGAGGGAGGCTTGAAACATTTGCAGCTGCAGAAGGAAAAAAAGGGAGAGAAGTATTTTAAAAGATACATTTTACAGAACAATGGGTATACTCTTTCATGGTGAACAACACTATTCACATTACATAGCACATGCGATTTCGGTACAAGGTCATTTTTTGGATTTTATATTGAGTGCCTGTGACTTTGGTGTTAGAGATCAAACAGACCGGGCAACAGAATTTGGCTTGCAGGCGGCCATGGTAAGCCATAGTCTTTCAGCTTCTGCAACCTTCGTAACAGCAGCGCCCTCCTTTCCCATACCAAGCAAAGCCCATTGAGTTGTCCATTTAGGGCTGCGGTTTTCATGTTAACGTGCAGCAGCAGAAACCAAACTAACCCCCCCTCATCCTTTTCTCTGGGATGACCACTTTAACCCTTCCCCCCCACCGCACCGCGTGGCTGGTATCAGGGAAGATCCCTGCTAGCCAAACACTATGCAGATGTTTACCTTGTGTGGAGGCATTAAACCTGATTTACTTCCCATAATAGCGATCCTAGCAATGGTATGCCCCTATAATTCCAGACTAAATCCATGCAAATTCAGAGGAAGTGTATTGGCTTCTTTGGATTTACCCAAGTACAACTGAGGCCAAAATTTGATCCTGAATTTTAGTGCATTATTTCAGGAAGTCTATCAATTACCTGAGACACTGCAGTATACTGATGCTAGTTTATTGCCATAAATTTATTCTTGGAAACACAAAAAAAGACAAAAGTAGTAGAATGTTGAGTCCTAAAACTTTATAGGATGTTTTA
Source organism: Terrapene triunguis (assembly GCF_002925995.2). NCBI lineage: Eukaryota > Metazoa > Chordata > Testudines > Emydidae > Terrapene > Terrapene triunguis. The sequence continues at coordinate 20,490,445 of NW_020664439.1, forward strand.
ACACCAACACAAAGTATAATGACTGCTCATTGCCATTGATTGTAGGAGGCACCAACAGAACTGAATCAGGGTCACATTGATTCTGGTTGAATTTAATCCCACATTGATATAATGGAGTGATCTTGGATCACTTCTAAAATGAAAGTGGTTCCCAGTCACAAGACAAAAGCTGTATAATCAGGAAATGGGACCGGCATTGGCTCTGGCAACTAATGTAAGTACGGTAGCTTAGGTTCTAGGTTATCAGCTTTTGTGCTTTTATTAGATTGATATGCAGGAGCACATCACAAATCTTTTCAATGAAAATTGGGGAAAGTCTAAAATCATTAGTGCTGCCACAAATAACGGAATAGGACTCAAGATAATCAATTATTTGTTTAGATAGACTCAATGAGCTATTTAAGTTAATGTGGAGACTATTGAAGTGACTATTGGATTCATTAACAATGTGTGGTAGTTCCTTGGGAAAGTACTAACGAAGGAATGTGAACACCATATTAAACACCAAGCACGTTTTTAGTCTCCAGCCAAAGATGCTTAGGAAGCTGTTTATTCTGTGATCTGCCAGGCCCCACACTCTTAGCAGACAAATCCAGAGGGGTAGAGGAGGCTGCTCTATCATAAGGAGTGGAATCCATGACTCTACTCGACCAGCTCCTAAGTAGAGAGACATCAGCTTGACCTCTCAGCACAGAGATGGTGGGCCAGTTCCACATGGGGGAAGGAGCAAGTAAGTTCCCTCTGTTTGTTTTCTGGGGATACACTCAATGGGGATACCTGACCCCACTGAAAGAGTTCCTGAAAAATACCACAGCTCTGCAATGAAGCAGAAGGGTCCAGGATCCTTTGGACTGAAAATACCCACTCCCAGCAATTATGAGGTGAATGAGGAAGTCCCTGATCTTGGTCTCGTCTCTACCCTTTGCAATAGCTATACAAGGGTTACTGTTGTGACCCCTAGTTAGAGGCAAGTGAGGAGGCTCTACATAGAACTTCTACATAAGTGGGGTAGCCATTTTTTCTCCCACATCAGCACTCACAGCAGTTGCCCAAGGAGTTGGTCTGAGTACTCTCCTACCCTTCTAAACTAGGATTGACCATCCTTAGGATCAGCCAACCCTGATGCGCAGAAAATTTGACTATATGTGACTATCTGCGGTTGCTATGGCCTGTAATACTATGTAAAACTAAGCCCAACGTCCAGCTCTGTGAAAGTAGAGCATGAGTGGTTTGTATGTATTGACTACACCCCAAGTTAAGAATTCAGCCATCTAATATGTTCTTTGTGGATGTATTCATAGTTTAATAAAGTAACAGTTCCCTCCACGCATATCTAATTTCATATTTAAGGGTGGGATTTTAGAAGGTAAGTGTGCTACCTTAGCTCTGTTCCCATTGACTTTAATAGGGGCAGAGGAGCAGAGTTAGGCCAATAAGAAACTCTTTTGAAAATACTACCCTAAATGATTTAGGTCAACAATCCTTTCCCATTTTTCCCAAGATGCTGTTAAAAATAAAGTTAGTCATTAGGAGTTTATCATTGTAATTGTTGTTGTTTGTTTAGCACCATTGACACAGCCAAGGCTTGGATTTAACACATTACTACAAAATGCCTGAATAGGCAGTAGAGTAATTTAAGATATAAGAAAGAAATTGCTGCTTACAGCACAATTTTATTTTATGTTGAAACCAAACCAGGAATGGAAGTATAGTGTCATATTGAGGATGATAGAGCCATTCTTGGGATAACAGTTCTAGTATCAGAATTTGATTTCAAGAATACTGAGGGTAGTCAAGTCTTCAAAAAAAAAATCAAGTTACATCACACCAAGTGTCACTAAAGGTTTAACAAATGTTTCCTTGAGGGTTGTTCATTGAGGGTTATTGCCATTTTCTGTTTTCATGAATTTTAATGTTTATGAATGTAAAAGATGGAAAGCAAAATTCAATTCTGTTACACTAATACATCCCTATTGATGCACTGGTATAAATTAGGCTAAACTTTGGCTTTGTTAGAGACGTTCATGGTGCAAGATAAATTATATATGCTTTCAAACAATGCTGCCAGTGCTCTCCTTTATCTTACAAAACCTCTGCTGTTGCAACATGAAACAGAGCCTATTCTCTAATGATTTAATGCTGACAAACATTCACTAGAAATATTGGTTGGTAGCACCAGATTCATTTGTTTTTTAAGCCAGGTTTGATGCTAAATGTCTAGTGGCTAAAGGATAACAGCTTCTGACAGAGCAAAACATCTGACATCTGGTACATTGTTAAAACTCTAGGAAACTTTCTATGGATCCAGCTTGGTAATGAATATAGTTTAATGAGCCATAACATACAGCATTGTATGTTATTAAAATTAATCTGTTTACCTTTTATTTTATTATATTGCATCTGTTTCAACCTATCCTGCTGAAGCATAAAACTGTTTGTAGGTTTTCAGAGAAGCAAACAAGTGGTCAATAGTGAGGTTATTTTCTATAGTTCCTCAGTGCAATAAATCCCTTACGCAATTTATGAGCCTCCAAACATTAACATCTATTACGTCATCCAGGATACTGATTAGATTTATAATGAACCCTGTACCAATAGAACTTACAGTGCTCAGTGGTCATATGTAGAGTGCCATGGGGTTAAAAAGATTTAGAATAAGAATGTATTAAATGCTGTAATAGTTATTTGTTAAAGTTAGGGTGACCAGATGTCCCGATTTTATAGGGACAGTCCTGGTTTTGGGGCTTTTTTCTTATATAGGCACCTATTATGCCCCCCATCCCCCCCACCACCACCTCCTGTCCCGATTTTTCACACTTGCTGTCTGGTCATCCTAGTTAAAGTTTCTTAAAAAAAAAAAAACTTGCTTTAGACTCATAAAACTTTCATTAAAGTAACAATAGCGTGAATGTGAACCTACAAAAGCAAGGAAATACAGTAGAAATGTATCAGATGTCCCACCAATTCCTTATCAACTTAATCACCATGAAACACATAATGAGAGCTAACTATTTAAATTTCAACACATTTGGCCTATATATTGGATGACGTGGTAAATTTCTTTCTTTGGCCTGCATTTTCTTGTATTTGTCAGTATAAGTCACAATCTTGATAATGTTTTAATTTGAGTCGGTTGAATAGTCAGAAAAAATCCTAAAATATTAACACATATATACATGTATATACTGTATGATGTATTTGACGAATATTGTTCCACCATCTATATATCTGGCAAATGGTTGGGAAAAATGCACAAATAATTGACAGGAACAGTCAAACTTCATGAATATTATTCAATAACATCTAATTTTAATGTTTATTTTATATGTGAGTTTATTTTAAGTTTGTATTAAGGGATCACATGCCTTAGAATAAATAATGCAGGTGATTTTTGCTCTAACATTGTACCTCAATTAATTCAAGCTGATCTAATCACAAATTTAAGTAAACATACTTAAATTAGCATATTATTAATTTAGCTTTTCAACATGGTTAAAATATAAGGATTTTTAGAAAGATATTCTCTACTTTTCTGTTGTCCTTTATTTCTTCTATATGCTGGCCCAGTATCTTCAAATCCAAACCCCAGTGAACCTAGCTGTTACTCTTCAGTTTGGCTGTATTTCCAATTTCGAATCATAAGCAATTTTGTGATTCTGCATTTACATTCTCATCTAAACCATTTTGGCTCTCTACAGCCTCAGTATTAAATTACATTGTGATCTGATCTGTTTACTCCACGGGTCCAGATGCTGTGGAATTCTGATGCATCTGGGATTCCCCACTGAGGTCTTATTCCTATCCACTCCCCACTAAAGCATCTGGAAGATTAAGCAGTAAGTAAATGCATTCAATCCCCTCATTTTGTGAAACAAAGAATGGTATCACGTTGTTCAGTCTCATTTTTTTCCCAAGGGATACATGATATAGCTATTTATTTATTTATTTGTATTAAAAAGCTAAATACTGCTGTATACCATAAAATCAGGGAGGGCTGCATTAACCTCTTATCAGCTACAACCAGGCTCCACAGTTGCCCAACTGTTTGGAATTGGTCATGTCTGGGGAAAAAGCAGGGAGGTGGCTTTGCTCAGCTGCTCCGGGACGGGGCGTATCTATGCAACCTGGGGGACATCACTGTAGAACCGTGTGATAAACTTTAGTTGTTATGCAACTCAGCTGGCGAATCCATCTCTGCTGGGTTTAAGCAGATTTCAAACACTGAACAGGTTTAATTTTGGGGGGTGGGTTGTTTTTGTTGTTTAACAACTTGTGGAAATAGTTTCTTCTCTCTCCTGCCCCTTGTCCCTGGTATGGGACATGTTACACTGGTCTGAGCTGCAAAATAGACAATGAAGAATGGTCCAGGAGCTAGGGCACTAGTGTAGGACTTGGAAGACCTGGGTTTGCTTTCCTTCTCCACCATAGACTTTCTGTGTGACCTTGATCTAGTCACTTAGTCTTTCTATGCCTCAATTTCCCATCTGTAAAAATGGGATTATAATGAAATGGGAAAATAATGAAACTTCCCTACCTCATGGGGTTGTTATGAGGATAAACGCATTAAAGATTGTGAAGAGCTTTGGATCTACTGATGTGTAGCTGGTGAGGCACATCTTGGGTGAATAAAGACACGCCTGAACCCTTAGGGTATGTAGAGTACATGGCTCTCTACACACCCAAGCAGTGCCTCCCAAGACAATGCAACTATTTTTTTCAGTGTAGTGTCCCACTGCCTCCCCCCTGCCTGAGCCTTTCACTGTTGTGTGTAGCTACATACCACAGTGTGGACTATACCCTGTACGTCGCTGCCAGTATGTAGTTATATCTTAACAGTGAACTTGGCCTTCAAGAGGGGTTCATGCCCCAGGTCCCATCTGTGGCTAATTTCCTTCCAGGTCAGGGGATTGTAGGCCTGAGACGAAAGGGTATAGATGCAAACTATTCTTTCCTTAACAGGAAAGAGGCCGGATCTGTGTCAGGGTGGCTGCAATAAGGAGGTATTTTAATGTTAGCTCCAGTAGCAACAGCTTGCCAGTGGGATTCTCCAGGGGGAAGCTGAAGTCTATGGAAAGTCTGGAGTAAAGGCCTAAAAGAGAGGCAGGCCAAGAAGTATAACCAGTTTCTCTAAGGAAGTAACTCAGCACATGTGGAAGGCCAGAGCTTATGGTTGATTCATAACTAATAAAATTCAAAACTCTGTATGAAAGAGATTTCTGAAATAGTTTTTCTATAAAATATGTAGCATATATAAAATTCATGATGCTGTAGTGCTATATTGACCCTTGTGAATAATGCTGCCATTCCAAACCCATGCTAAAAAAATGTTTATATCACACCATCATGTATTTCAAGTGTGCTACACACACCCACATATATTGGTTAATAGTCCTGATCTGTTATAATTTATAACCTCCTCAGTACTTTTTTTTTATATTTGCTTTGTGGCACACGATTTTCTGGAGTGATTCCAGGTCACATGGTAAAACCATTATTTCTCTTGCTAGGCATTTTGCTTTTCCCTCCTTGCTGACATCTGATCTTTGCCTGCTTCACCTGTGGTCAGATTAGATGCAAGAGACTGAGACTAAGATTTTAATTTACAGTAACAGCATGACTGACAGATGGGTCTGGTGGAGGGCTAACAGGTGTGTGGCTGCCTCTTGTTTTTGAAAACTAACAATTACAGTTTGTCAGTGGAACACTGTCACATCCCAGGGATGTTATTTGGAGGAGTGGATTTTTCATAACACCAGAACCGTATGCTTACGGATAGGGAAGAAAAGCTGTGCTGATCAACAGTTTGATCAAGTAAACTAAAATGCAGTAATATGTAATAAGGGAACAAAGCACATGATACTGTATAGATACTGTAAGACGATTCAACTGATCCTTCCACCTCATTTATATATCTAGTATGTGTAGCCAGAGCCATATACTCTCCTGCTAGGGTTGCCAGGTGTCTGGTTTTCAACCGGAATGCCCAGTCGAAAAAGGACCCTGGTGGCTCCAGTCAGCACCGTTGGCTCTGGCAGCACCGCTGACTGGGCCGTTAAAAGTCCAATCAACGGCACAGCAGGGCTAAGGCAAAGTCCCTGCCTGCTGCGGCCCTGCGCAGCTCCTGGAAGCAGCGGCATGTCCCCCCGCGGGCTTCTATGCATAGGGGCAGCCAGGGGGCTCCACACTGTGCCCACCCCAAGTGCTGGCTCTGCAGCTCCCATTGGCCAAGAACTGTGGCCAATGGGAGCTGAGGGTGCGGGGCCTGCAGACGGGGCAGCGCGCAGAGCTGCCTGGCCGTGCCTCCCCATAGAAGCCAGAGGGGGGACATGCCGCTGCTTCCAGGAGCTGCTTGATGTAAGCGCCACCCAGAGCCTGCACCCCTGACCCCCTCCCGCACCCCAACCCCCTGCCCCAGCCCTAATCCCCCTCCTGCCCTCTGAACCCCTTGATCCCTGCCCGGAACACCCTCTGCACCCCAAACCCCACATCCCCAGCCCCACCCCAGAGTCTGCACCCTCAGCTGGAGTCCTTACCCCCCCCCATGTCCCAACCCCCTGCCCCAGCCCTGATCACCCCTCCCACCCTCTGAACCCCTCAGTCACACCCTGGAGCAGCCTCCTGCACCCCAAATCTCTCATCCCTGGCCGTTGGCCAGAGACCTCACCCCTGCCCCAGTCGGGAGCCCCCTCTCGCACCCTGAACGCCTCATTTCTGGCCCCACCCCAGAACCTGCACCCCCAGCCTAGATCCTGTCCATCCAGCCACACCCCAACCCCCTGCCTCATCCTGGATCCCCCTCCCACACTCCAAACCCCTTGTCTATACCCTCCAGCCCGGAGCCCACTCCTGTACTCCAAACCCCTCATCCCTGGCCTCACCCTGAAGTGCACACCCTCAGCCAGAGTCATCACCCCCCCGTGTCCCAACCCACTGCCTCAGCCCATAGCCCCCTCCCATACCCTGAACACCTCATTTCTGGCCCTACCCCAGAGCCCGCACCCCCAGCTGGAGCCCTTCCCCCCCTGCACTCCCATCACCTGCCACAGCCCAGTGAAAATGAGCGGGTCAGTGAGGGTGGGGAGAGTGAGTGACAGAGGGAGGGGGGGGAAGGAGGAAGCAGGGGTGGGACCTCAGAGGAGGGGTGGGGCAAGGGTATTCAGTTTTGTGTGAGTAGAAAGTTGGCAACCCTATCTCCTGCATTCTGTTGTGTACAGGGGAGCAAACATATATACTATTAAATTAAAATTAAAAAATCCACACACAGTTCTCTCCCCAGGCAGACGAAGAGAGACGTTTGACAAATTGCTTAATGTACTTCTGGAAGGTGCTCAGTTGTGATGAAGATGATGGCCGTGTAAAAACCTGAATAGAATACTTGAAATGAGCTGGGAAGTGCCAATTTTAGTGCAATGCTAAATATTATACTGTCCAGCCAATAGATGGCACTGTGTATAAAATACCTTATTTAAACTAACCTCAGCCCTACTTGGCAGAGCATTAAAGGATGTTATGATGAACCCATCTGGTGTGTATAAGTAAGTTCTGTGACCAGTCCATATCTGGTACAGAAGAACATGACATGGTGTCAGAGGTTAACTAAGAACAGGGACACTTTTGGGATAGGGGGAGTCTATACAGAAACAATGGGCTCCACCTAAACCAAAGTGGATCCAGACTGCTGGCACTTAACATTAAAAAGGTTGTAGAGCAGTTTTTAAACTAGGAGATGGGGGAAGCCAATTGCTGCAGAGGAGCACGTGGATCGGACAGAGACTTCTCTTAGAGGAGAGTCTATTGATAGAGATTCTCTAGGTTTTAGTCAGGAGGAGAGGATGGAAGAGGATAATGTAAGGGCCAGATCAGGCGAGAATCATTCACATAAAAAATAATCTGACACATCAGAAAAGGGCAGACAAATAAACAGTGAAAAGTTTTTAAAGTGCTTGTACACAAATGCTAGAAGTCTAAATAATAAGATGGGTGAACTAGACTGCCTCGTGTTAAAGGAGGATATTGATATAATAGGCATCACAGAAACCTGGTGGAGTGAGGACAATCAATGGGACACAATCATTCTGGGGTACAAAATAAATTGGAAGGACAGAACAGGTCGTGCGCGGGGAGGAGTGGCACTATATGTGAAAGAAAATGTAGAATCAAATGAAATTAAAATCTTAAATGAATCCACATGTTCCATAGAATCTCTATCTCCATATAAGAATATAAACATAGGGATCTATTATCGACCACCTGACCAGGACAGTGATAGTGACGATGAAATGCTAAGGGAGATTAGAGAGGCTATCAAAATGAAGAACTCAGTAATAGTGGGGGATTTCAATTATCCCCATATTGACTGTGTACGTCCCCTCAGGACGAAATGCAGAGACAAAATTTCTTGATACTTTAAATGACTGTTTCTTGGAGCAGTTGGTACAGGAACCCACAAGGGGAGAGGCAATTCTCGATTTAGTCCTGAGTGGAGCGCAGCATCTGGTCCAAGAGGTAACTATAACAGGACCACTTGGAAATAATGACCATAATATAATAACATTTAACATTCCTGTGGTGGGAAGAACACCTCAACAGCCCAACACTATGGCATTTAATTTCAGAAAGGGGAACTATGCAAAAATGAGGAGATTATTTAAACAGAAATTAAAAGGTACAGTGACTAGAGCAAAATCCCTGCAAGCTGCATGGACACTTTTCAAAGACACCATAATAGAGACCCAACTTAAATGTATACCCCAAATTAAAAAAAAAACAGTAAAAGAACTAAAAAAGAGCCAACGTGGCTTAACAACCATGTAAAAGAAGCAGTGAGAGATAAAAAGGCATCTTTTAAAAAGTGGAAGTAAAATCCTAGTGAGGTAAATAGAAAGGAGCATAAACAGTGCCAAATTAAGTGTAAAAATGTAATAAGAAAAGCCAAAAAGGAGTTTGAAGAACAGCTAGCCAAAAACTCAAAAGGTAATAACAAAATGGTTTTTTTAAGTACATCAGAAGCAGGAAGCCTGCTAAACAACCGGTGGGGCCCCTGGACGATCGAGATACAAAAGGAGCACTTAAAAATGATAAAGTCATTGCGGAGAAACTAAATGAATTCTTTGCTTCAGTCTTCATGGCTGAGGATGTTAAGGAGATTCCCAAACCCGAGCCGTCCTTTGTAGGTGACAAATCTGAGGAATTGTCACAGATTGAAGTGTCACTAGAGGAGGTTTTGGAATTAATTGATAAACTTAACAGTAACAAGTCACCGGGACCAGATGGCATTCACCCGGAGAGCAAAGCCAAAGCCCAAGGACTTCAGTCTCAGGCAGGGGCCTGTAACCTGAGTCCCGACGCCCAGGGCTAAAGCCATTAGGCTTCGGTCCCAGGCGGTGATGCTCGGGCTTCAGCTTTAGCCCTGGGCCCCGACAAGTCTAAGCCAGGCCTGGCAACCCCATTAATATGGGGTCACGACAAACTTTGGGGTCCTGACTCACAGTTTGAGAACTGCTATGTTATGGGGAAGCAAGCATAGCATATCTTTAAATCTGTTGGCTTTACTGAAGACAGTCACAAAGATTACTATGAAAGGGTTCTAGTTATGTTGGATGCATACTTTATACCTCATAGAAATGTGGTTTATGAAAGAGCATGTTTTCACCAGAAAATTCAAGGACCAGCAGAAAATTTTGAACGTTTTATAAGAGCTCTGCATACGTTAACTGAAAACTCTGATTTTTGGGAATGCAAAACATGAAAATATCAGGTTGGTTATTGGGTTAATAGCGTAGCCGCTCCAATTAGAGAGAGACCTAACCCTACACACATCTATTCAAATAGCAAAACAGTCTGAACTGGTGAAACAGCAAGACCTAGAGCAACTTGACAAACTTGAAAAAACTGAAACTAGCCTACAAACTGTAAACAGACGCTTGAATGTTAAAAGTCATTATCAGAAAACTCCTGAGGCAAAGAGTGAGAACCCCAAGGCTAAAAGGGACAGATTCCAGCCTACATGCACAATGTGTGGAAAAAGTCATATCCCAAGAGATGCTGCTTGTCCAGCCAGAGGCACAGTGTGTAATACATGCATGAAATATGGACATTTTGCAGCTGCTTGCCTCACCAAAGCAGTTGGGGAGTTGACTCATATTACGTACAATCAAGAGCCATTGTTCTAGCATCTATCCTTGTGATTACACAGAACCTGCCTGGAGAGTGAAATTGAATAGTCGTGATAAGATTTTTGACTTTAAACTTCACTCAGGAGCTGATTCATAGTCATCTCAGAAGGGACTTAAAATCACCTTGAACCCCTCCCAGAGTTGAAATCACCTGACACAGCTCTGACTAGCCCTGGAGGTATTCTGAACTGCACTGGCCAGTTCACCACAGAAACCACTTACAAAGACAAAAGCTATGTATTCAGAGAGCATGTGATCTAAGACCAACTGTGTTCTCGGCCGCAGTGTGGCAGCCATGGTGGGCCTAGTGAGAAAGGTGGAAGAACTCCATGGAGGATTTGATAATATTGGACTTTCGAAAGGAGATCCATTACAAATCAACTAGAGACAATGCTGAATCATGCAGTGTGCAAACATCTCTAGCTGACAGACCTGGGAAGAAACTAGCTGCAGACTTATGCAAATTCAGAGGATGACATTGCTTGGTAACAGTGGACTATTTACCAGGTATATAGAAATAAGGTACTTGAAAGACATAACATGTTGCAGTGTTATTGAGAAACTGATGTGCAATTTTGCTAATTTTGGAATTCCAGAACAGCTAATGACAGGCAACAGGCCACAATTTACTGCACCAGAATTTAAGTCATTCCAAACAAAATTTACTAGCAGTTCGCATTATCTACAAGCAAATGGAAAGACTGAGAGACCTGTGCAGACAGCCAAGAAAATCCTACAGCAGGGAGATCCATTCCCTGCACTTCTGAGTTACAGATAAACACCAATAAAAGCTACTGCTAGTACAGCACAACTTCTAATGGGAACACACATCAGATTCTTTTCTTAAGTGGGAACAATAGTTCTGTCTCCAAAGTTGCAAGACATGAAGAGAGTAGCCAAATCGGATAAAAAGACTAAAAGAGCTTACGAATACTTTTACAACAGATGTCATTCCATTAGAGAACTTCTGGGCCTAGAACCTGGTAACCAGGTTCATGTCAAATTGGATGGAGACTCCAGCTGCCATAAAGATAAAGAATTTGGCGCCCTGATCATTTGTGATCGAGGTCAATACTGGAGAGTTCAACAGAAACCATTTGCATCTACAGTTTGTTGTTCAGAAAGAACAATCACCATAGCAAACTCTACAGATGGTGGATGCAGAATAAGAAGAAGATTCAAAGTTTTCAAACTGACCACAGCCCGCCGTCAAAACTAATGGACAGACAGATAACCAAGTTATTATGCAAAAAGAATGAGGAGTACTTGTGGCACCTTAGAGACTAACAAATTTATTTAAGCTTTCGTGGGCTAAAACCCACTTCATCAGATGCATGCAGTGGAAAATACAGTAGGAAGATATATATATATACACACACACACACACACACACACACACACACACACACAGAGAACATGAAAAAAATGGGTGTTCAGGGTGTGTAATTAGAAAACCAGTATGATTCAGATACCGTTAACAGACTATATGTACTGAACTGCAAAGATCATGTGCTAGTTTAAATATTGTAAGTGGTAGGAATATAGAACTTAAAGGGGGAAATGAAATGGAACTGTAAATATTATACTCTTCCACCACTTGAAGGCACTGTCTGTAAAACACCTTATTTAAGCTCACCTCAGCCATACCTGGCAGAGTATTAAAAGAACGTATGATGAACACATCTGGTGTGTATTATAAGCTCTGTAGCCAGTCTGTGACTGGTACAGAAGTACATGATACCAATCAAGGGATATGATGGCACATGCTCCTTCTTAAGTCAGACCAACACGAACTACTCCATCTGGATTGTGGAAAATCATATGCTCCCTCATCAGGCCCTGAAATGTTAACTTTTCATCTGCCATTTGCCTCCTACTTTGTAAAAGGTAGGTTTACAGATCCATGGACCAAGGACACTATGGCTGATTGAATAACGTTTGTCCAACGCTTTATTCAAAGAATTGTGATGCTGATTGAATAAATTATAACATCTATTGACAAAATATTCAGCCAGCTGTCGAGCTGGCAAATTTCTTCTGAGTAACTTACACCCATTTGGCCAGTAAGGTTTACTTATTGGCTCTCCCCAGTATTTTGTACAATCCAGCAAAAGGGCTCAAGATTTTGAACTGAAAGAAACCCAAGTCCTATGGTCTGATATTGGGGAGGCGGGGACCATGTTTCAACCCTGGCCAAACATATGGTGGAGATGATTTGGGGTTAGGGGGAAGAGGGTAGCAAGAGGAAAGAGAGAAGAAAAAGAAAGATAGAGAGGGGAAAAGAGTCTGCTTTTTCTCCTCTCAACATAGGATGGGGGATTAGCTGCATTTAGGTAAAACATCTCCTAAAAGATTCTTTTTAGAAAGCCAAAGTCAGCACTAGGCTTAGGGATATGCCTTTCCAAAGGGCGTAGTGTATGCCTGGGGAGGCATTCTGGCTGCCATGTCCCAGTTTTGGGTTCTTTGGGTTCTTGTCCTATTCCTGATCCTCACAGTTAGTCCACCTTATTTCCCATGTCAGTGAAATGAAAATATAGACCTGCCAGCCCACATGAAAGGAGAGTTAATTACAAATTGTACCAGCCATGTAACTTTTTTAAAAGGTGTGCACATATCAGTTATATAATTCAATATTTAAGCAAGTGGGCTAATTAGAGTGATGCATATGCAAATGTAATTAAGGAGGACATATATGCAAATAAGACTCCTCTTGATAAATATTGCACTAATTCCATAACAAGGATGACATTTATCAAGAAGTGATTGCTTAGAGGTGTTTTTAATTGAAACAAAGTTGTTCTTGCCACAGATATTTGAAGACTATGCATGGTGGCGTATAATTTCTGTTTCCAAAAAAACCCAGTCCAACCCTAAGGTTTGGCTGTTTGAAACATTGAGGGACAGATTGTGGCTCTGAGAACTTCCACAGTGCATCACCTGGTACCCAGGTATTCACTATGCTAAGGGATAGATTGTGACCAGGACCAGCATGGGCGCAGTGGCTCTAGGGTAATCAAGAAGTCTCTCTAACCTCCACAAGATGGCTGGGTAGAAGTTGCACACAACAGCAGTCCATCCAGGATCTGGAGAAGGAGGCAGCAGTTGGAACAAGGTCATTGTTTCCATTGACCCCCATACCAGCTGTTGGAGTGAGGCCAGCATACTGACAAGGAGCAACTGCTCCAACCTCATAGAAGGGATAGATTGCACACTCTTCTTCAGCCTCCATGCATAAGGAGAATAGCCCCTGAGAGATTTCCTTACAGTTGCATGATCTCGCTAGGATTTGGCCTGCTATATCTTCCATATACTTCTACTCTACAGAATAAAGAAATTAGTTCTACAACCCTCTAGCTACTCTACTGGGACAGCTACATCAGCCAATAGTAAAGTAACTCCCATAACTGGACAATTTTTATTTATAGGTGTATATATTGTCTACTACCATGTTTAAAATAGTGACCAGAAAGCCATTCTGGATAGAGCAAGGGTAAAGTCAGAAGCGAGCCTAATTATGACAGCATGTCATTGTTATAATTATAAAACTAATTAGATTAAACATAAACAAGGCGAGGGTTCACTTGGTTAATTTTCTCAATATTGCAGTGTTCTACCAAGAGATAAAATGTCCAGACAGATGCCATTTAGTAAATGCAAACTCTTGTTTTGCAAAGTCCTTGGATAGTTTAATACATAATAGAACTGTATTAAGAAAATTGCATGCGTGCACACACACACACACACACACACAGGAATGTACTGTAATCTGTACATACAGTTTATACATTCCAGTGAAAAATGTAAACCAAATGTATTTTGGATGAAAACTGAAATTTTGTTTTGGCAATACTGATTGTAGCTCAGCTGCCTTATTCTCCCATTCCTTGTAGGCCAGATTCCCTGGTCATACGACATTTCTCATTACGTGCCATGGTCTCTCTCAATAGTAAAGAGAAGCAGTTGCATCATGGGAGATGTAGTCTGTCTGGGGAGCCCAGTCTATTGAAGAGAATGGGGGTGAGGTGACTGAATTACAACCCCCACAAGGCACCATGACAGTACTTCAGAATCATATTTCAATTTTGGGGTAAGTCTATTTTTTATGAAAAATCAGACTGCAGAAAAGACACTTGTAGAAAAAAAACTATTTGTTTTACATTTTTTGTCAGAAAACAATTTTGATGGAAAATGTCTGGCCAGCTTTAATACAAATCCAAACTTCCAAAGCACAAATCCCACTAAGAAGACAGGCAAGATATTGACGCACTTCAAATAATAGGATGTGGTTTTAAGTAAGGTGGAAAAAAATCAGGTCAGAACTAAAATACTAACATCCTTGCTTTCTGGATTTGTTTGATGTGCAATGAGGAGAACTGAAATGTGTGATATAGTAGAAGGACAGTAGGAAAGCACTCTGTCAGGCATTAGTATGGTACAGAAATGAATATTGAGAACAGAATGGTTTAGTGTATGCGAAATAAAAGTACTGCAATGGAAGTACAAGAATGTTATAGTACCAACTTTCTAATTATTGCTTGCAAACTGTTTGTCAACCAAAGAGAAATGACTAGGGATTAAATTTGATCATGTGTCTTAAATCTCAGAGAATGGTTGATTAATATTTGTAATTGTGTGGCCTTTATAGTGTAGGAAACATAGGCCATATTTGAATTTAGGCCTGAGTTACTTTGATTGGCCAAATATTTGTTAGCATTACTAAAAAATTCTTGAAGCAGCTTTCTGCAACAGAATATTTCAGTACTGTGAATGGGAATTTACAATTAATTTAATAACTCCAGTAAAAATTAACAATGTGATAGAAAAGGCTCCTGAGTTTAAGCCATGTCTTTTTATTAATTTGTATCAACAACTTTATTCATGTAAATGTCATGAAAATGATTTTTGATGTATGAAAATTACCATCCAGTGCTCTGTATACTCTACAATCATTATCAAATATTATGTGAAAGGGATCACGACATCCACTGAAACCAACTGCTTCCCAAACTCTAGTCAATACACCCAGCCTGCCCAAAATTAACATGGGGAAAAATGACTTTTGTAACCTGACTTGAAGGTCACCAAATCCAGGAACTGGTGGACCACATGATGAGAGAGAAGAGTGTTCCAGAGTTGAGATCCAATGACCAAGAATATCTTGCCCCCGGAAGATGCACAACAGCCTGAATCTGAATCTTTCCTGTACTGTCAGACATTGCTTAGGACACAAAGAAGGCTTGTCATTCCAGTCTATGGTGGGCTGCTCTTTGCAGGTCCTCTTTAAGTCCCATATGTTTCCCCCTCTAGGTGCCTCTCATCAGAGGGATTCTTTCGGTCATATCCTTTTATGTGTTCCTCCAGCTGCCCAATGGCACGCCTGCTATGACAGACATATCAGCTTTGTTCTTAGCACATTTCCCTGTTATTTCCATCTTCTTTTCTGATTAACCCTGAGGCTAAGATGTTGTTTAACTGACATTATTTACTTCTGGATAGCCCCATTGGCTATTCCATCATTGTTGTGATACTACAGGCTACAGAGGCAATCAGTCACATTCTGATCTCAGACCAATGTAAATTAAATTTAGTGTAATTATGATCAAAATGTAATTGACTGTATGAAAAATAAAAAGGAAGAAATTAATCAAACTATCAAACATAAGGGCTATATAATCCAAACAAATCTTGTCCTCTAATTTGTATCCAGATATGCTCCTTTATTCTAATTAAGTTTTAGTCAGCTTTTCAAGTATTCCATTTTAAGAAGGATTTTTCCATTGTGATTTAACGACATTTAAAATCACCCTCCTTCAAATCATGATGCTTTGACAGCCTGTATAATGTTCAGTCCTTCACAGAAAGTAACGTAATGATGCAATGAACTGGCTGTCTTCGTGTATTGCCTCCTACTGAATGGAATCAGAACTTGCACCTCTGTGTGTTTCATAGGCCCGGATACTGGAAGGGTTTGTAACTGCAAAGTTAACTTGGGCTCTTACCTGGGTTTTATCCTTAACTCCTTTGTCATCCACACAGAAATCTAAATGGCTCAGATTTCTAACATGACTTTGCACTGTGATCAGGGATGGTAGTCATTTTTGCCACAACATATGTGGCATCTTTTCTCCAAGCTACAAAGGGATCATCAATGCTGGCAGACATTGGATTTATTGTTATTTTTCAGAATAATTAATTCCTCAAAGTATCCAGTGTTTTCAGCCAAAAGAATCAGATTTAATCATAATAATTTGAGTCTGAAAGCACTCATTAAATTAGAGTTGATTAAATTATAGTGTTCCAAGGCTGTCTCATTTCTTTAAAGAAAAACAGTTTTTTTCTCAACAGTACATCAGAGATAACAGAAATCTTTTGCTACTTTGCAGTGTTATGCAGCAAATCAACATAATTTCCATTACAATACATTCTACAGCAATAGGGAGATTGGGAACATCTGTAAGACCTCTTCCTGCCAAGCAGGATCCATGTGAGTTTAAACCACAAGTCTGTTAACAACAATCTGCAAATACATTTGAAACATATGGATGCTGAAGTATGAGACCGTGGGCCATCTGGTCATCATATGTTTTGCTCTGCATGCTTGAATTGGTTTGTCAAGGATTTCAAACTCTTTCTGAAGGATTATTAAACAAGATGGAAACAGAAGAGTGCTGCAAGCTAATAAAAAGTCTGAGCCCTCTTTTGGATTGGTCTCTTTAGGCATTAGCTGCAGTGCCATGAACTGGCTGTATATATGTATTGCCTTCTACTGGATGTAATCAGAACGGCCCTTCTTTATAGTCCCTCTTATAGCTAGGGTACGTCTACACTCCATAGTTAAACCAGGCTGTTACCCTAGGTTAGCCTTAACCCCCCTACCATGCGCACAGGAATAACCTCTGACTTTAAGCCCAGGCTAGCTTACTTGGGAGTGTATAGAGGAAAATGTTAGAAATCTGGCTGCAACCTACCCACTCTTTAGTGAGGATGGACACAGGCAAAATCACTTGAGTTCTGTAAGTGCACAATGCCTTCCTGCAATTCCCAGTGAAGGACAGATAACTTCTCCCACAATTGACACAAGTGACTGGTAAAGAATCCTAGAGACAAAGAATCATGGGACATACCTCCAGAAACACACAGGCGAGTGCAGTAAAAATGAGGATAGAGTAACACAGATAGGGAGCTGCAGTGCGGATGCTCACACCCAGGCTAGTATAACCTTGGTGCTGTGACCTGGGTTAACTGTTCAATGCAGGCATAGCACTAGAACTAAGGAGATTTTCTTTAAGTTTGAGCGGTAGGGTCATTGCTTTTGGAGCAGGAGGGTTTATCCCCACTATCACCATGAAGTTATGAGTGCTGATTGGGTCAAATATAGTGACAATGGCAAAATTCCTAAATAGCCATAACTGTGCTACAATACAAAAATGATCATGGTAGAAGATCCTAGACTACTGAACCAAGATTCTAAACAACTGGCCTAATTTCTCAAATGAATTGTAGACTGTCCAACGACTTGGGTAAGGGAAGAGGAGAGGAATTGACATGATAGACATTGTGTGACATCACATCATGTTCAAATATTTTGTTCTTGGTGTGAATCACTCTTCTATTTTTCCAGACAGTACAGGACATGACTAAGTATCTATATAGCTATCCCAGAGCTGGTCATAAAATTTCCATAACTTTTGACAGAAAAATGGAGGGAATGAAAATTTGTGCTAAAAATCATTCCCTTTTCCCATCTCCCCTTCACCTCTCCCCCATGTTTTTGACCATCTCAGCTTTCTAGGTTCTTCTACAACTCCCATCATACTGACACCTCAGCACCTCTCGGAATTAAAGTGTACACACAAGGATCTCTCTTTCTCTTTCACCTTCTCTCAAGTCTTCTGGGATAAAACTTATCTGTTTATTTTAAAGAGCGAGAGAGATAGATCTGAAGTCCTGAGTTGATGCCATTTGGGTGTGGAGCATTAATAGATCTAGCGTGAGGGCCTCATTTTGTTGATGGAAGGCTTTGTCAAGCAGGAGGTCAAAGAGAGACAAGTATCAGGGGGCAGGCCTAAGATGCACATCTCGAATCTCAGCCAAGATTACAAAGCAGGAGCTCCAGTGTCTGAATGCCAGATCTGATACTGACCCTGTCTATGTGGCCTGACAAACATCACTCAAACCTTTGTGTGCCTCAGCTTCCATGTACAGAAAACAGGAAAGATGATCCTTGCCTACCTCACAAGGCGGTGATGAAGATGACTATGAGTCAGACTGTGGCAGGGAAAAGTGCGAGGAGCCTTCCCCGCATACTGTAGCCCTGTACAAGGGCCAGTCACAGTGAACTATCTATTTTCAGTCATTAGTTGCATTTAAGAAGGGGGGGAAATCATACTACAGGAAAAAAAACTGTATTATACTACCATGAACTGCTCTCAGTGCAAGTCACACCAAACAATGGAGAGGAACAGGGACATGTCCTGTCTTGACATCACCATGCATTGGTTTAGAGCACTGGCTGGCTATGAAGGGGAGTGCAAACTGCACCCCCTTTAGGGGTGGTGGGTCAGTAGGCATACTGCCTCTGTGCACTTGAGAGCTCTGGGAAATATTATGCCCCCCAGTCAGGGGACGTCATGTTTTGAGAAGCTCCCCTTGTGTTAGAGTGGTGCCACACTGCCAAGAACACAGCCGACTTACTGGCACAGCAAGCCCTTTGCTATGTATTTTGAAGATAAACCGTTTGGCCCCCAGTCTCTCACTTACCCTCCCCAGTCTGCGTATTATTAGTGAGTCACTTGGAAGTGCTAGCCGCCAAAGGAGGAGAAAGAGGCATTGATAGCTGAGGCTCTGGAATGGTCGGGTAGTGGCACCTAAAAGCAGATGCTGTATGTTGATTGGGAAGTACAGAAATATTTCCATTTTAGTCCTGATGCACCAGCAGAGTGCCTTGTTAAGAACAGCTCAGATCAAAAGGTTATCATTGTTCCTCCATGTTGCTACATTCTTTCCTGAGAGAACTGTCTATACTCCTTCAGTCCCGCCCCCATTCTTTCCCATATTGGCTGTCACACAGCTGAAACTCCTCCCACAGCCTGGCTGTCACAGCTGCAGCTGTTAATCTGTGCTCAGGTGTTATGGATCAATTGATGAATTCATCTCTGTTACTATGTACCCTCATTCCCCAGGGAGGAAGTTCCATTAGGGAGGTATTCCTTGACTGCCTACAGGATTGGAGGACACTTAATTTAGTACAGGTTATTCAGGATCAGGAATAATTTGTGTGTAGGCAGTTAAAGCCTAATCCAAAAAGCTAGAAGGGAAAAATCATCCAAATTTAGATGCTTTTGGGTGGTGGGGGGGGGTAGGCTTGCATGTCTGGACATTTTGAGTAAGATTTTTAAAACCTGGTCTCCTTTGTTGTGCTCGCAATTTTCAGCTAAATGTAACTGCAGGCATAATTTTGTTCCCATAAATATTTGTGGATGAGACTGTCATTTGGGCACAGTCTAAAACAGGCTATTAATTTCTCTTTTTGCAGTCATTTTTTTCAGTTTGTTCCAGAATTATTCCTTTAAAGAAGGAAGGTTTGATTCAATAGATGCTGTAAAGCAAATCCCTCCTAGAATAATATTTTTTTGCCACACTTGACTGAGTATCTTAGAGCTATAACCAATTGCACATGGTGCTATGGATACTTGCTGTCTTTATGAAGAATACTCTCTTGAAATAACCCAAGACATATGCCTGTCAAGATCCATGTAATCATCCAGGTTTTATGGTCTTTATTGGACTGGAAATTTTTCAATTAAACGGACAATTGCTGGTGGGGACAGTACTGAGAACAGTGGAAAATGCTGCATTCACATTAAACATTCTCTGTCGGAAGCTCTATGACAGGTATGTAGGCAGTGATGTATAATCAAACTGGAAAATACTTTATGTAGTCAGAGTAATATCAGAATATTCTGATGTGTGTGTCACTAATACAACTGTGCCTTTTTTATTTGATTAGCGGAGAAAATGTTGCTGAGAAACATGTAAATCATCACTGCATATTGCTGCTGAATGTTTTATGTAACTTCACATTTTTTTAACAGTTTTTTTTTTAAATGCATTGGTGTGTCTGATGTATTTGGAGAAAAAAATGCTCTGGGTAATATTGGCCATGGTGCAGTCCACAAATCCAGTCATGTGTAAATTAGGGATGGGTGAACTATTTGAGAGTGAGGAGAATGTGAGAATTGCCTCAAGCCAAGCCTAATCCAAAGTGGGTTTTTTTTTCTAGTTTGAAATAGCCTTTGTTAAATGTTTATGTATATCTATGCTGCTTAGCAACTGAAAAGTTCAGAAGAGGAAACATTTTGAATGTAACTATGGGCCTAATTCTGTTCTCACTTACGCTGATTTTGATTGTGTGTGATTTTTGCCATGGATTTCAATGTTGTTACTCCTGGGTATATGGATGTAAGGGAATCAGCCTGTTTTATCCTATTTTGTTGTTACAGCAACTAGTATTGAGACTGTCCCAAGAAAGCTCTTTTTTTTTTTTTTTCCCCCTCACAAGGGTTCCTGATCAGTTCCAAAGAGGCTTGGAAAAATTTGAGCTAATCATGATGGGCCACTAATATTTGGTTACGTTGATGATGTAAATCCCAATTTGCTAGACTCGTAATAGAGGGCAAGAATCTGCCCCCAGATGTCTGGATACTAAGTTCAACTAATCAACCTTATGGGGTTCTCCATCATTAAGTGTAAATGAGGTAGTTTTGTGTGGAGGGAAATGTAATCACTGAATAGCATGTAACATACAGAAATATGAGGAAGATACTACATACATATACTAGGCCAAATTTTGCCTTCTGTGACAGTGAAAGTCTTGTCTCACATCAGTTGTTCCTCAGGTGGTATAATGTGGCAGGGCGATGACTCACCGGCATGGCACCTCCTGCTCGTCATCCTGGGAATTAGCTCTTCCAGCCTGGAGCACCCTCTGCAGGCCAGTGTCTCGCTTGCTGCTGGCCCCCGTGTCCCTCCCAGACCCCGGTGCCTTTTACATCAGGGTTCTGTCCCCAGCGGTAACCCCCAATCTGGGTCTCCCCACCCAGGGGAACCCCCAACCCTCTATCCCCACCTTGCCTCAGTGGCTACTCCCAGTCACCATCTAGCCCCCGCTCACTGGGGCAGACTGCAGTCTGTAAACCACTCATCATTGGCAAGGGGGGTTAGGACCTGCTGCCTTTGCCTATCTCTGGGCTGCCCCTCTGCAGCCCCAGTACCTATTTGGCCCTTTTTGCAAGGCCTGCAGCCTGGGTTTTCTCCTGGCTGGAGCTCCCAGCTCCCTCTGCCCTTCCCCAGCACTGCTCCCCTTCAGGTACCCTTCTCAGCTCCCAGGCAGCCAGGTCTTTCTCTTTCAAGAAGCGAGAGAGAGTGTGTTGGCTTCTGGCCCACTGCCCTCTTATAAAGGCCAGCTGGGCCCTGGTTAAGCTAGCCACAGCTGTGGCTGCTTTCCCCATCAGCCTACCCTTTCCCCCACCCCAGCCCCCTCCCAGAGCTGTTTTAAGCTCTTCAGGGTATGAGCAGGGTGACCAACCCGCTACAAGAACCTTCTACCTTATGCAATCATATAGACCTGTGGACACAGGGCTTAAATCGTTGCCCTTCTAATCTGCGAGGGTTTATATCCACTTTCTATTCACTCTATGCAGGCATCAATGACTGCATAAGGTGCAAGGCAATGGAATCTCAGTCCCACTGTGTTTGGTTCAATGTGACAGAAATAGTGGAAATATTAATATGGCACCAAGTTCTACTCTCCAAATTATGATATTTAGAGTTCATTTACACTGCAATTGGAACAGAGGGTCCTGTGGCACCTTTAAGACTAACAGAAGTATTGGAGCATAAGCTTTCGTGGGTGAATGCCCACTTCATCAGACGCAAGTAATGGAAATTTCCAGAGGCAGGTATAAATCAGTATGGAGATAACGAGGTTAGTTCAATCAGGGAGGGTGAGGTGCTCTGCTAGCACTTGAGGTGTGAACACCAAGGGAGGAGAAACTGCTTCTGTAGTTCGATAGCCATTCACAGTCTCTGTTTAATCCTGATCTGATGGTGTCAAATTTGCAAATGAACTGAAGCTCAGCAGTTTCCTTTTGGAGTCTGGTCCTGAAGTTTTTTTGCTGTAAGATGGCTACCTTTACATCTGCTATTGTGTGGCCAGGGAGGTTGAAGTGTTCTCCTACAGGTTTTTGTATATTGCCATTCCTGATATCTGACTTGTGTCCATTTATCCTCTTGCGTAGTGACTGTCCAGTTTGGCCAATGTACATAGCAGAGGGGCATTGCTGGCACATGATGGCATATATAACATTGGTGGACGTGCAGGTGAATGAGTCGGTGATGTTGTAGCTGATCTGGTTAGGTCCTGTGATGGTGTTGCTGGTGTAGATATGTGGGCAGAGTTGGCATCGAGGTTTGTTGCATGGATTGGTTCCTGAGTTAGAGTTGTTATGGTGCCGTGCGTGGTTGCTGGTGAGAATATGCTTAAGGTTGGCAGGTTGTCTGTGGGCAAGGACTGGCCTGCCTCCCAAGGTCTGTGAAAGGGAGGGATCATTGTCCAGGATGGGTTGTAGATCACTGATGATGCGTTGTAGAGGTTTAAGCTGAGGACAGTAGGTGATGGCCAGTGGAGTTCTGTTGGTTTCTTTTTGGGGCTTGTCTTGTAGCAGGAGGCTTCTGGGTACCCGTCTGGCTCTGTTGATTTGTTTCCTTATTTCCTTGTGTGGGTATCGTAGTTTTGAGAATGCTTGGTGAAGATCTTGTAGGTGTTGGTCTCTGTCTGAGGGGTTGGAGCAGATGCGGTTGTACCTCAGCGCTTGGCTGTAGACGATGGATCATGTGGTGTGTCCGGGGTGGAAGCTGGAGGCATGAAGGTAGGCATAGCGGTCGGTGGGTTTTCGGTATAGGGTGGTGTTAATGTGGCCGTCGCTTATTTGTACTGTGGTGTCTAGGAAGTGGACCTCCCATGTAGATTGGTCCAGGCTGAGTTTGATGGTGGGGTGAAAGCTGTTGAAATCGTGGTGGAATTCTTCCAGGGTCTCCTTCCCATGGGTCCAGATGATGAAGATGTCATCAATGTAGCGTAGGTAGAGAAGGGGCGTTGTGGGGATGCAAAGTTCCATGAGAGGGTAAGGGTCACGATGGGACACTTGCCTGACAATAAATCATGGCCTTATGTAAGGCCCCCTAGTGGTTATATAAGATGAGGCCTTATGTAAGGCCCCCTGGTGGTTATATAAGATGGGGCCTTATGTAAAGCCCCCTGGTGGTTATATAAGATGAGGCCTTATGTAAGGAACATCTGAACCAATCGCTGTGGGGCTGTACATGTGATAAACACATGATTCTCCTTCTTGTCCAATCGGTAGATGTGTAATTATAGCCTAATTTTGTTATGTAATGTTGAGAGAGACTATAAAAGAAAGCTTGTAATAAACAGGATTCAGAGTTCAGCAAGAAGGATTATAAAAGAAAGCTTGTAATAAACAGAGTTTGAGTCAGCTTGCAACCACATTGGTCGTGTGCTTTATCCGCGCCCCACAAATGGTGACCCCGACGTGATTCCCCATGGAACCCCACAGGGCGTGAGTGGACGAGAGCTGAGGAAGCGTTGTTCCAGGTCAGCCATAAAAATGTTGCCATATTGTGGGGCGATGCGGGTGCCCATGGCAGTGCCACTGGTCTGGAGGTATATATTGTCACCAAATTTGAAATAATTGTGCGTGAGGATAAAGTAACAGAGCTCAGCAACAAGTTGTGCTGTGTCATCATCAGGGATACTGTTCCTGACAGCTTGTATTCCATCTGTATGTGGGATGTTTGTGTAGAGAGCCTCTACATCCATGGTGACTAGGATGGTGTTTTCTGGGAGGTCACCAATGCATTGTAGTTTTCTCAGGAAATCAGTGGTGTCACGGAGATAGCTGGGAGTGCTGGTGGCCTAGGGTCTGAGTAGGGAGTCCACATATCCAGACAGTCCTTCAGTGAGAGTGCCAATGCCCGAGATGATGGGGCGTCCAGGATTTCCAGGTTTGTGGATCTTGGGTAGTAGATAGAATAACCCCAGTCGGGGCTCTAAGGGTATGTTGATTTGTTCCTGTGTTAGTGTAGGGAGTGTCCTGAGTAGATGGTGCAGTTTCTTAGTATATTCCTCAGTGGGATCTGAGGAAAGTGGCCTGTAGAATTTGGTATTGGAGAGTTGTCTGGCAGCCTCCTTCTGGTTGTCAGACCTGTTCATGATGATAACAGCACCTTCTTTATCAGCCTCTTTAATGATAATGTCAGGGTGGTTTCTGAGGCTGTGGATGGCATTGCGTTCTGCACGACTTAGGTTATGAGGCAAGCAATGTTGTTTTTCCACAATTTCTGCCTGTGCACGTCGGCGGAAGACTAACAGATTCAGACTAACACGGTTACCCCTCTGATACTTGACTGCAATTGGAGTGTGTGATTCCAGCACGTGTGGATGTGTCTGAGATAACTTTAATCTAGCTAGCTGAAGTACTGATAGCTGTGAAGCCACGGTAGCTTGGGCTTCAGCACAGAACTCTGGGTACTTACTTGGGCAGCTAACCCGTGCTGCTGTGGTTTCACTGCTCCAGTACCTGTGCTAGCTAGATTAAAATTAGTTCAGATATGTGTAAGTGAGCTGCATGGTTGCAGTGTAGATGTACTCTTAGGGTATGCCTACACTACGATTTTATAGAAGTGGATTTTTAGAAATCGATTTCATACAGTCGATTGCATATGTCCACACTAAACACATTAAGTCGGTGGAGTGCGTCCTCACTACCGTGGCTAGCATCGACTTACGGAGCAGTGCACTGTGGGTAGCTATCCCTCAGTCTCCACTACCCATTGGAATTCTGGGTTAAGCTCCCAATGCCTGATGGGGCAAAACATTGTCGTGGGTGGTTTTGGGTACATGTCGTCAGTCACCCCTCCCTCTGTGAAAGCAACGGCAGACAATCATTTCGCGCCAGACACCAGGGCGATTAGAAGAGCCTAGCAAGGTGTGCTGCACATCAGAGAGGCTTTGAAAACCAGTTTCATGACTGGCCAGGCTTTGGTGTGACAGTTGTGTGTGTTTCTCCTTGATGCAAACCCGCCCCCTTTGTTGATTTTAATTCCCTGTAAGCCAACCACCCTCCCCCCTTCGAAATAAAGTAACTATTGTTTTGAAACCATGCATTCTTTCTTTATTAATTAAAAAAAGTGATAATGGACAAGGTAGCCCGGGTGGGGTGGGGGAGGAGGGAAGGGTAACCACACTAAAAATCAAACTGTTTGAATGACAGCCTTCTGTTGCTTGGGCCATCCTCTGCAGTGGAGTGGCTGGGTGCCCAGAGCCTCCCACCCCACGTTCTTGGGCGTCTGGGTGAGGAGGCTATGGAACATGGAGAGGAGGATAGGCGGTTATACAGTGGATGCAGCAGGGGTCTGTGCTGTTGTTGGCTTTCCTGCAGCTCCAACAGACGCTTCATCATGTCCGTTTGCTCCCCCAACAGATGCTTCATCATGTCCGTTTGCTCCCCCATTAGCCTCAGCATTGCGTCCTGCCTCCGCTCTTTGTGCTTACTTAATTCTTTCCTGACCTCTGCCACTGAATGCCTCTATGGATTAAGCTGTGCCCTATCAGTGCAGGAGGACTGTGTGAGCTCGGAAAACATGTCATCGCGAGTGCATTTTTTTCTGCTTTCTAATCTGCGATAACCTCAGGGACGGAGATGATATGGGGAGCGTACAAACATTCTACACTCTACGATTCAGGTGCAGGGTCACCTGTGCTGCTGAGTTCGCCACTCTGAACAAACAGGAAATGAAATTCAAAAGTTCCTGGGGCTTTTCCTGTGTACCTGGCTAGTGCATCGGAGTTCAAAGTTCTGTCTAGAGCGGTCACAATGGAGCACTCTGGGATAGCTCCCGGAGGCCAATACCGTCGATTTGCATCCACACTACCCCAAATTCGACCCAGCAAAGTCGATTTTAACATACTCCCCTCGCCGGGGAGGAGTACAGAAGTTGATTTTAAGAGCCCTTTAGGTCAACGGAATGGGGTTGGTTGTGTGGATGCATTCATTTTTAAATTGACCTAACACAGCTAAATTCGACCTAACCCCATAATGTAGACCAGGCCTTAGATATCCCAGTGATAGCATAGACAGAATGGACACAAGTTGTGGAAATACCAGGAGAACAGCCCCAAGAAGGAACTCTTTCTAGACTATTTTCTTCTTTGTTTATTTTCACTGCTAGGTTTAACTGCTTTTAATTAATACCGGTGTATTGTTGCACTGGTAAGACTCTAAAGGAAAAGTCTATCAGGACAAATCCTGCGCCGTAGATACTGGTACATAATATCCTGAATGTTGTGCAGCCTCTTTGAGGTTGAGGACCATTTATGCATCACCCATATACCGCTGATAGACTTTTAACTGTGCTGCAGGGATTTGATCAAACTTTGCACCATTTGCATAGCTTGTGAGTCTTCTCCTCCCCCTCTTTCTCTCTGAACCTGACTTTGGCCACAATGTGATATAGAAGCGTATTGCTGCTAAGTGCCTTTTTGGCTTAGGATTCTTTGTGTCTCATGGCTGGTTTGAGAGTTACTCTAGGTTCTTTGTTGTCCCGGGGGGATTTTTATGAGGGGCTGGAGGTAACCCAGGTGGGTTGTTACTGATGGTGGAAACTGTTGTGAGCAACTCTCTAAGGACAGGAAAGTGAGTCAGTGGAACTGACTCCATCCTACAGCTCCAGTGCCCATAGGCTGTCTGCTGCAAGTCACTCTCCCGAAGAATGTTCCTGCCCCCATCATTCCTGTTCACCTCATAGTTTGGCATGATTTATTTAGGATAAATATTTGTGCTATTTGGAGAACATCAGAACTGTCCATGAAGTTTGTGCCAGGAACTATGAAACTGACATTGAGACAAAAAGCATCATATGCTGATTATGTGATGACTAATAATGAAAGGAAAACAAGCTTGCATCCTTATCTCTGAGTGCATTTATATGCATTCAAGTGGGAAATAGACAATTTAATTTTGATCACTAACTGTTCACTCATATTTAGACTATTTTGCTCCAACTACTTGTTATTTTTCTCTGATAACTTAGAAGTCTTCATTGATTTAGATAATGAAGAAAGATGTTCCCTATTATGGTGCCAATATGAAATGTATAGATGGCAGCACACAAATGTTGTTCTGTTCTACTCACTTGCTCTCATAGTTTAATCTAATTACTTCACGTCTGTATCTGTGAACTAATGTGAAGAATTCTGTGCTCATTTGATGATTTCTTCAACATAAGAGAGAAAAAGGTTAATTGTTTTTCCTCTGCAAAATATTGTAGCCTCAGAGGTATTTGAAAGAAGGAGGTAAGACCACATTACCTTAAAGAATCCAACAGACTTGAAAGCAGCCCTGTGATGGAGTATGCAAATCCCACACTGAGCAGAAAAGGGATAGCACAGGTGCTGTGGGATCAATCAGCCCCAGCCTCCATCACCTGCAAGAGCTGCCAGGCTTGGATGATATGGTTAAAAGGAGAGAGCCATCTCTCTTGAGATGAGGCTGAGAGGAAGAGCAGAATTCTTACACTAACTGCCTGAAGGAAGGTCTGATTGGAGCCAGACCACAGGGTGCTAGAGGCTCCCTGAGGGAAGGTAGGCCTGGTGGTGGAGTATTGCGTTTTCTGTTCTACCTGGGACCTGCTTACGGTCTGAGTGGCACTGCTGCAGATCACGGCTGTGCTACCACCTCCAAGGTGATGATCATCTTCAATGAGCATTTGTTGCTTTGCTCCCTATCAGAGTACACGTCATGATTTGTCATGAGCCCCAAAACAACATGGTCACAAGCCTTCATGCTGCAGGACCTACTCTCCTAGAGTTGAGAACAAGTGGTCCCACTCACCAAAAGAGCACTTTGTTAAATGTTGCGTTCCCGCAGCCTCTATCTTAAACCACCTGCAACCCAGTCACTGGGGAACAGGGAGTCCATTACAGTATAACTGTTCAGTCCTGCTGATACAAAATCGTTTAATTTAAAAGATAAGTCTCATGGCTACTAAAGAAAAATGGGATAGGAGCTACCTCTTTGTACAGCACTTAGCACAACAGGCCTTGATCCTTCTGGTGCTACTGTAATATAAAATAATAGTAATAGAAAATTCCACTAAGTTCCTTACAATAAAGATGAGGTGGATAGAAGTTCCTTTATAGTAACATTCCTAGATACTACTGTGTTAGGAGCATTAGAAATGCATAGACTAACAATCACATATTCAACAATCAAATTGTGATCTGACTAAACAAAAGAAAATTGATTCTGATAGTGAAGGAATTTCGCCAGGGAAATAACCTTTGCTTTGATCTCCTTGATCTCCTTTTCTCCTCGAAAATGTCTTGACAGACTATAAAGGGTTTTTTTGATGGTTAAAAGTGAATTGAAATGTGCGTTAAATACAAAACTCTGTTTGTACTATTTAAGGATCCAATCCTAAAGCCTTTATTCTCTTGAGCAATCCCATTAAAATCAGTGGTAGTGCTCATGTGAGTTACGGCTGCAGGATACAGCCCATACTTGTTAACTGAATCATAGAAACATAGGACTGGAAGAGACCTCGAGAGGTCATCTAGTCCAGTCCCCTGCACTCAGGGCAGGGCTAAGTATTATCTGGACCATCCCTGATAGTTGTTTGTCTAATCTGCTCTTAAAAATCTCCAATGATGGAGATTCCACAACCTCCCTAGGCAATTTATTCCAGTGCTTAACCACTCTGATAGTTAAGAAGTTTTTCCTAATGTCAAACCTAAACCACCCTTGCTGCAATTTAAGCCCATTGCTTCTTGCCCTATCCTCAGAGGTTAAGGAGAACAATTTTTCTCCCTCCTCCTTGTAACAACCTTTTATGTACTCAAAAACGGTTACCATGTCCCCCTCAGTCTTCACTTCTCCAGACTGAAAAAATTGGGTTTGTTTAATCTTCTCTCATATGTCATGTTTTCTAGACATTTAATCATTTTTATTGCTCTTCTCTGGGCTTTCTCCAATTTGTCCACATCTTTCCTGAATATGGGGGTAGACTTACAAATGATACATTTTAATATAGACCATTTGAATACTGTTTTTTTTTCTTGTTCATTAAAAGGTACATGAACCTCAGTTCATGTTAAGTACTTCTTTTATAAGTGTGTGATAAGGATAACATTAAAAATTATCTGAGGAATGCAGGTCCCTGCTGTGTGTTAGATGATGGCTGTTGCCATAAATGCAGGAGGAACCTGTGTATTCAGGTATCGGCAGGTGTAACTTTTCCTTCCACCTTTAAGTGTTTGTATTTGTAAATTTAAAGCTGTACAGACATTTTTTGAAAGATTTAAGATCTCAGATTCCTTCCTTGTCTTTTTAATCAGGGGGTCCCAACTGTGGAATGTGAGGTGGATGTTCCATCTAGTCACTTCACTACAATGTTTTTTAAGAAGATGGTACATGAACCATTGAAGAGCTGCTGATTTAAATGCTTTCATAAAAGTACACTAAACATATTTAAAATGATATAATGGCATAAAACCCTCAGGTCCCACTGAAGTCAATGGCAACAGGATTTTACCCTCAGGCTTTCTACTGAATGTAGCTGTTACGTTAACCTAATCCACTACATTCATGGGAGCTAAGCATTGGAGCTCTTGATTTCCAAGTGGATTTTAGCATGCTGGTTTTGACCTAGAAAGTCCTATCTGACTTGAGACTTTCCTATTTGAGCGATTGCTGCTATGGGGTGTGGCAGAACGGTATGGTGAGAGAAGGCAATTGGCTGAAGTGCTCAACCTGGAGTCTCCACCATTTAATAGAGTGGAGGTTGATGGCAGGGCATTTTCCATGAAGATATTTCAAGCTTGCAGACCTACTCCTTCCCTGCCCTTCTTGCTCTGAAATAGCCATGTGATGAAGAAGGAAGTCTCTCTCAGCCAAATCTTTCCTTTCCTTGCTCTCATGTGAAGCAGATAACAGGATACTTACATGCGCCTGGCCACAACTCCCTGCATGACTCTGCCATCCATAAATGTTATGGGCTCCATGACAATAGCATACCTGGTGCCAGCTTATGCCAAGGTCCCCACGTCTCAACTGAACACTGACAAAGACATAGCTTAGATCAGTCTGGCTCGCCTGTGTGTTAATATAGTTGAAATAGGTATTAGCATTATAAGAATGTGTTTAGTATTCATTCTTTATTAAATGTTTGTAAATTGCTGCATGCATTAATCTCACTTATAACATCTGTATGCCCACATTGTAAAATAATGTTGAGCATTTGTATTGTAAGCCTATGTAACTGTGTAAAATACCAGACAGGAGAGAGACATTAATTGGTGTGAAATGCTGGTTTCCAACAGAGAGTGTTATATCCTGCCCAACAGGGAAGATCCATCAACACCAGATGAACTATTGTGGAATATTAAAGAAGACGCAATACATTGATTGTTCTTGCCCCACTCATGAATATGAGTCATGCAAGTAAATTCCTCCCATCAGCTGAGTTTGCAGCTCAGTGCAAGGGGGGAAAGGAATAAACAACCTCTACGAAGGAGGAACTGTATCGATATGCTGCTTGGACTCTGAGGAGCAAGGTTTTCTAGGCATAAGCAGCAGCTCTATTTCTTATCCTGGGCTAGCCCTAAAGGACATATAGAGCTTGCTTATTATAGACCCTTTGGTTACCTTTTGAAACTTGAGATTGTAACTCATTTGTGCGTGTATGTTCACCTGCTTTAATCCTGTAAGTAACTCTTGTTTCCTTTTCCTATATAATACATCTTTAGATAGTTTATTATAGGATTGGCTGTAAGTGTTGCCTTTGTCTTTGGTGTGAAATCTGAAGTGCACTTGACCTGGAGTAAGTAACTCATCCTTTGGGACTGAGAGTAACCTGAATATTGCTATGATCCTTGGTGTAAGAGACCATCTATCACAAAGGTAGGCTCACGTGAGTGACAAGATATAGAGTACGCAAGGGGACCATCTGTGACTCCATGTCAAAGCTACGTATAGTGCATGAAGAGTTTACATTTGATTGGTTGGTGAAATCGAAGTATAGAACTCGCCACCAGTTTGGGGTTTGTGCCCTGTTTCTTAACAGTCTTCCCTGAGGCTGGTACTCATGCTCTTGAGCCACCGCAGAACAGCTTGACAGGCTCCCCTTTCCTGTTATTGGTCTTTTGGATGGGGCATGGCCTAGCAGTCTTGTAACCTTCCAACCTATCTGATGTTCCCAAAGGGCAGCTAGCTGGCCTTCTCCCCATCCTGTCACTTCTGGGGAAAGGGGATGCCTGTTCTCCTCCCTGGCAACATACACCAGTCCAGGAAATGGTGTAAGGATTTTCTGGGCGGGGGCTTGGGAAGACAGGTAGCCTGCCTTTTCCTACAACATTCTTCCTATTCTTGTTGTTAGACCTTTAATACCTAACAGCCACTTCCTTTCTCAGGCCATAGGGTTCTTTGCCTGAGATGCCCCAGAATGCACAAGGCTAATGTATAGTGCTAATGGATGGAGTTTTCATAGTCCTGCTGCTACTGAAAGCTTCCTATTATCTAGAAGATATGGAGAAAACCAGCTAGCAACTCCTGAAAATGTCTATGTGTGGTGGGGGAGCAGGGGGAGGGGAGAGGAGGAGGGAGATTGCAGATTACTAACTACTCTCCTCTCCAGTGAGAATGCACTAAATGTT
The DNA here is from genome assembly GCF_002925995.2 of Terrapene triunguis. Taxonomy (NCBI): domain Eukaryota; kingdom Metazoa; phylum Chordata; order Testudines; family Emydidae; genus Terrapene; species Terrapene triunguis. Next base: position 20,522,410 of record NW_020664439.1, read on the forward strand.
GCAGAGGGAGCTGGGGCCTGTTGAGTGACATGTAAGAGAGGGGGCATTTGACAGGGCTAAATCTTACTTGGGGGTCTGCACTCACACAACTGGTGTCATGTTGGAAAAAACAGCCCTGCTAAGTATTAGATTTTTTTTTTAAAGTGAGAGAATGGGATTTTGGGGCCAAAATAATAAAAAGATATTAAAGTTCCATTAGCAATATTAACTCAGGCACACTGCACAGCCTGTGACTCTCTTTAAATAAACATGTCACAAAAGCACAAATAGAAATAAATGTACCATATATTAAACCACACCCATTTAAGCAGAAAATGAAGGCGATAGACCAACATCATCTTAAGTTCTTTAAGTAATTAAAAATAAAATATATATATTTAAAAATCCTATAGTAGGTAGAGAAATTTATTAGGGCATTTCCTATCCCCCACAGGCAAAATCTTCCCTACTCCAAATGTTAAGCCCAAGAAATGTTGCTCAAAGATAATGAAGAAGGAAGCTGTATAAAGGCCATGTAATGCATATTCTCATCCTGCTTCATCATTAATATAACTTCATCTAAATGTGAAAACTCCTTCTTTGACATGAGAACACTTCTGTTTTTAAGAATTAGCGACTCTAGCCCCGTGGTTTCATGAACAGAACATAAGAGCTGGGTTTAATGCATATCCTTGCAAATCAATAGATCACTTAAAGTGATACTATTATTAAGACATTGAAAATAAATGGGTTCACTTTACAGTAGCTTTTTAAATTGTTTTGTACCACATGAGATTCATTTTTAATTAGAGGTCATGTATTATGGCTCCATTTATTAATGCATTAGCCTTTGTGTGTGGAAATCAGTTTCAAACTAGCAACTGAAAAGGCTAAAATTCTCTTCAGTTTAATAATTTCTGTGGTCCTATTTCTACAGCTCTTATCAATCCTATGTGATTAACAGGTGTCTTTCACTAGTTTGTAAGGTGACAAGATGTTCCAATTTTATAGGGACAGTCCCGATATTTGGGGTTTTGTCTTATATAGGTGCCTATTACTCCTCCACCTCCTGTCCCTATTTTTCACACTTGCTGTCTGGTCACCCTACTAGTTTAGGCCCTGATCCTTCAAAGAGAATCATGCAGACTGACTCCTGCATGGAATGCAATGGCTTGTGTGGGTTATTCCTTCTGCCAGTGTGCCACTGCTTGCAGGATCAGGACTTTAGCATTCAGAAATCTTGTAAGTGTTCTTGCCCTCCTAGATACAAAACATGGGGTGGAGTGGGAGGTAGAATTAACAATTCAAAACTGGCAGCAAATGTAAAGATGCAAAGCATGATCAGGGCCGGTTCTAGCGTTTTTGCCGCCCCAAGCAGCAAAAAAAAAAAAAAGCTGCGATCACGATCGGTGGCAGCTCTACCACCGCTTCATTCTACGGTGGCAATTCGGCGGCAGGTCCTTTGCTCCCAGAGGGAGTAACGGCCCCTCCGTTGAATTGCCGCAGAACGGCCGGACGTGCCACCCCCCTCTTCATTGGCCACCCAGACACCTGCTTGCTACGCTGGTGCCTGGAGCCGGCCCTGAGCATGACCCACCAGCTTTGTAGCCTCTAAAATGAATCTACTCATCCAAGAAATATGTGTTTCCAACTCTAGGAGTTATTTCACTTGTTATTTAAATTGTCCTGTGAGGAATGTTAGACATGAAAACTTGTGTTCTGGTGGAAAATCCTCTGCAGCTGTTAACTATTTAAAACCATTATGCTGTATTCAAGTAGGGAATTTCCTCCAGCTATTATTTATGTATATGTAGTGTAATAATGCTGAACTAGGCTCTTCCATGAATCCCAAACATAAGCTTTCTCGATGCTTTTCTCCCCTAATTCCATTTTACTTCGTCGGTCACAATGTAATAATTCAGTGTTGGCTTCTATAATGGAATTATTTTCAAATCCTCTTTTGTGATTGGTGCAATGGCTCTGAAAATGAATTCTCTATCACAGTCTGATATGTGGGTATTAGAGAAATTCATAGCCACGGACGCTGCTTGGAAGGGAAGGAGGCATTTAAAGGCATTTAAGTCCATCTGTAGGTTTCTCCTTGATATCTAGACTGGGCAGTAACAACAAAGGGGAGACTTCAACACTCAAATTTAGATGCTTTTTAGTTCTAAATCTAAAGTCTCCTTTGATTGAATATTGATGGACAAAGAAGAATATTTTCTAATTGTCATTTACTTCTATTTTAAAAGTCAGAGTAATCTGTTCAGGGAGAAGAAACAATGTGACTTTGGTGACCAATCAGTCAACACAAATTGGGATGAGGGATTTAGTTTTTGTGTGACTATCTATTACTTGGAAAACCTGTTTGGAGGGGGAGGGATGCTGAACTAAAGCATTTAAAAGTTTTACATCTTTAATTACATATCTTTAAATTTGGGGAGGTACTTAGAACTCTGCTTAGGTACCAAAGGTCGGGCGGGGGTGGGGTGGGAGGGGAAAGCAAACAGCAAATTGTCAAAGTGAACACCCTGTAGACTAAAGTTTGTTTGCATAAACTATTTGAGATAACTTTATGGATCACCAGATAATTTATTTGCAATGAATAATTTGACCAGCTTTAATAGAAACATAATGCAGCTAACCCATTTTCTATTTTAAGCTCCTGATCTTGCAAATAGTTACGCATGAGCTAGAGGTAGATACATGAATAATTCCTTGAAAAATAGGGACTGAATTAAGAATTTCTAGAACTCTAAAAATCAAAATCTTAAAACACAATTTCTCTTTTATTGAGAAACAAAACACAGTCCAGGGGATTTGTGCTTATAAACAATATTTGGGCTTTTTCCTATTTACTGAGTTAGTGGCTGATTGAAGGCCCCCCCCCCCCTTTTTTTTTGAGTCTCATTAACACTGAGTCAGTTTGATGGGTGATTCCGGCATTTATAGCAAAGGAAAACTAAATGCAAATGTAGCAAAAATACACTCTCTTCATTTATTACAACACACCTTAGCTTGACAAGATATGAGATGTTTGAAACAAATTATAGGAACAGCAATAGCTGATTCTGTTGCATACTGAAATATTATAAAGTACATTTCTAGTGCCCTATACAAGCAAATACAAAATTACTACTCACATAATTTCCTAACACTGCACCATAAAATACTGCTTTGAGCACTATTAAAGTTTTCCAACTATGTAAAAGTTCAATAATGACCAGTAAGACACCAAGGTAAGCATCAAAACCATGCATGTCTACACATTTTATTAATGACTATATCAATGATATGTAAGAAGTCAAATCATAGACTATCAGGGTTGGAAGGGACCTCAGGAGGTCATCTAATCCAACCCCCTGCTCAAAGCAGGACCAATCCCCAACTAAATCATCCCAGCCAGGGCTTTGTCAAGCCTGACCTTAAAAACCTCTAAGGAAGGAGATTCCACCACCTCCCTAGCTAACCCATTCCAGTGCTTCACCACCCTCCTAGTGAAAAAGTTTTTTCTAATATCCAACCTAAACCTCCCCCACTTGAGACCATTGCTCCTTGTTCTGTCATCCGCTACCACTGAGAACAGTCTAGATCCATCCTTTTTGGAACCCCCTTTCAGGTAGTTGAAAGCAGCTGTCAAATCCCCCCTCATTCTTCTCTTCTGCAGACTAAATAGAACCAAACATAGTGGCCTATGCTCACCTACTGTTAAAGTGACTATATCTGCCTATCACTTAACCAACCAGATAATTTGGTTATGGAATATTGCCCATCCATTTACACTTGGGTTAATGCTCTGAAATGAAATATCCCTGTTACCCTAGTAATATCTTCAGATTTCAGGGGCTACTGTTATCATGTCCAGAAACATATAATTTTAAGATAGCGGTGAAGAGAATAATTCTCTCTCTCTTATAGGATTCTGTATGGTTGCCCAACACTGTAGAATCAGAGAACTTTCCCGGTTAACAAACTGCCTTAGTGGACTTCATGAAGTCTTTAGCATGTGTTTCTTTCTTGGTTATAGGAAGCTCTATTTGGGGTAGGAGTTGTTCTTTTGGAGGGGAGGAGGGAGAGAGTGGGGTGTGGGAGGGTTGCCATGGCAGCTGTAAATGTCATTCTGCAATGTAAATGTAAATACGCATCCTGTAATTCAAGCTTTTAGTCAGACATTCAAGTATAGTGTCCATGAGAATCACAAACTGTCACATATTATCCATTTAACTGTGTATAGTATATCACTTGTGCAATGAGAGTGATATTGCTTTTAACTGACTGACTGAAGACAAAAGCATGAAAGTACACAATCGGTTGGCAGTATTAAGTGTAGGAATACCTTTGGAAAACCCAACACGTCTTTCAACCTCAGCTTGATTTGCTGTTGCTGCTTTTTACTTGTCAAGCCTATGAAGTGAGAGCCAAGAAACCAATACAAGTGTCAGTTGTTCTGTGATACTGTAAAAAGACTCTTGTCAGAGTAGACACCTGCTGGTTCTAGGAGCTTGCTAGATGCCTATGGCATATAAAGATATTAATTTTTGTAATGATATACATAGGCAGCGTAAGGGCTCTTTATAGGCTGAACATAGAAAAGTTCTCATGTTTGAGTTATTTCACTGTTATGGCAATTTCCTCTGTAAATAGGTTCCTGCTGTGGAGCAGTACTCACAAATGGAAATTGTCTCTCATAGCCAATCTTCTCTGCTTGTTTCAATCCAAGAAATTGGAATCCATTTGGAAATGATAGAACTCATAATTTCATGATTTGTGCTATGGAACTTACTGGATGTTTTATATAATATAATGTGCTGTTCTTCTGGAGCTCTATAGTTGGGATATACATTCATAAACTGAGAATGTATTCAGAGAACCAAGGGTAGGTTAACTCATCAAAGAGGATATGGTAGATTAATTCCCCAACTGTTGCCTGATCTAGCAGAAGTATTATGCCAGAGACAAAGTTAACGATGCAGTCTGTGTCACCTTGTCCCTCACAAAATCTTAACTGCAAAAAACTTGTAAATAAACATCCATTAATTAAAAGCAAAATTATTAGAATGCTGGATTTATAAAAGCAAACACCTTTTAAAAGTGAGGAACGCACAGTTAGGATTTTGCAGTTTTGCACTCCTACTCCTCCCACCCCATCCTTTCCCCCCAATTCCAGCTAATGGGGATACCTCTTGTAGAGGTCTTGGATATTATAGATTGCAATAAAAAGTAATACATTCCATGGACATATCAAGTCCCACAGTAAATAGGTGGTGTATATTTTTCTCTTGTTGTTCTAGACTGATTTGATGAACTGGCTCCTCTGAAGTCTTTGACTTTACTAGAGAGGATTGGGTAAAAGTGGATATATGGACTGTGTCTAGATATTCCAACTCAGGTGAATATGAAAGATATAGTGGAGTTCCCAATCTGTATAGGAAGGAGGATGGGCTATGCTGAGCTCTCTGGATCACAGTGGAATGGTCAAGCATGTTGTTTCAGGACTCATTTGGAAAGTAAGATGAAATATGTTGTGTTCTCTTGGCCAATGTGTGAAATTAAGATGCCGGAGTTCAGTCATCTGGTCTGCAAACTTTATCAGCTATTAAAGACTCTTCTAAGTTGAGCATAGTGTTATACCAATAAAATAAAAACCAGCAGGATCTTATTAAGAGGGATAAGGCAAAGATGCCACATTTATTGTAAATATAATGATAAAGCAAAAGATAAAAGTAAACAACGTTGTTTGACTACTTATTACTTATACACACACACATACATATATATATATATATAGAGAGAGAGAGAGAGAGATTCATTCACACAATCATTCATTCAAGTTCTGTATAGGTGTTATAGTTACCAGCCTAGAAGTTGCTCATGCCAAGTTACTGGCCAGGTAGCTTGGTCATGAGGATGGAGCAGAGTCTGTGTCAGATGCATCTGATGCTCCTGGAGGCTGGCAGAGAGACTCAAAGTCATCAGTCTTTAGAGTCCATTTTTATAGGAATTAATTCCTATGTTAGTTTATGGGAGCTGTTTCATCCTGCTGTTGCTGACTCAATCAGCAGATGGCACACATTCCTGTCCAAAGTGGCACATTCCTGGTGGCTCCACATTGTCCAAAGTTTGTGTTTCTCATCCTTCCAGGTGATGGGGTGGATCCCAGTTTACCCTCCGAGGGTTTCTGGTTATCCACTTGACACATTCTTCGGCCGATGGATACTTTCTTTCTAGGCTGGCACCTCCCTAACCATCCATGTATATCAAGCATTCATCAGCATACATTCCATACCTTAACCATATTTTAATTTACTGTCTCCACCACTTTCAGAGTGTGTGCTAATTCATTTGAGGCTCCCGGCCCTTTAATCACAGAGGGTGGGGGGGTCTGTCCTAGGAGCCCTTGAATGAAGTGAAAGTCACTTAACAGCTTACAGTGTTTGTTTACATTGTATCAATTACTTCAAGAACAAAGTCAGTTAACTTGTTTGTAAGTTTTACATAGTAGTAAAGTATCTTTCACAGGATAGATCTAATCAATGGTTTCTACAGACAATAGCTTACAAGTTTTAACAGAAGACCCAAGAGATTTTTGTACTTGGTAAAACTGGATTTTAAAGTGTGTGGGACAAATTATGAGGGGGTCACTGTCACTTGGGGGAATCACTGTTAGTACCTTCTTTAATATCCCTACAATAGGAGCATACAAGATCATCTGTGAAATTCTGGCAAACTTATCAGAAAACACCTCAACAGAGAGTACAATATTCTTTAAAGTTTCCTTATGGATCCTCACCAACAAGACAGACAATAGCGTCCAGTGAAGTCCTCCCATAGAAACAGGTTGCAGGATTTCTGGACTATGTGACTATTGGCTGAAGCCAGCAATGTGTACCTTAGATAGGTTATAGAAATTAGTGTATTCAGGATGATGGATGTTAGGATGGAAGTGCTATAGTATATGGTTGGAAAAGCTGGGCCATTACAGATCTGTTCTGTGATGTAAGATATTTGTATTCACTTGGACTGCGGAAATTCTTCTGAATCTTGGCTAGATTGATGCAGCTTCTGCTTTTTGTACTATAGCTCACTGCTCCCATGCTTACAATTCTCATATTTCAGCACCTGGACAGATCCCCTGCACATTGTCTTTCATTGCATCTTCTGCATCAGAACAAGGATAAGAATCTGGACAGCTCCTTCCGTATAGAGCTCCTTTGGGTAGAGCAAATCTGGGCTCAGGATATTGTTACATGGAATCATACACATTAGTGCTGGCATATGAGTTCTGTATTTAACTTCAGATGTTGAGAAGACTTCAGAGTACCTCCCTTCCTCCCAAGTGAAAATTTAGCAAGGAAACTCCCTCCTCTGCCCCATGAGCTGAGGGGGGGGGGGGGAATCCTTATTTTTAAATCCTTATTTTGATGAAAAATGGAAGGCTCTGAGGTTTGGGAATGGGGTTAAAACAAAATTTTTGCTACGAGATCTCTAGTTCAAATCTGGCCCAGCTCAACAGTAACTAAAGTTTGCTACTATCTGACAATTGTTCAGAATTCTATATATAATGTCTGGTTTCCATTCAGTTCCCACTGTAATTTCATATTACAAAATTCAGTAAATAATCACTAATTAGCCCTATTTCTGGCAATGTCAGCAGAGAGTCTGAGGACTAAATAGGTCCTGGAGGCTGACTTCATTGTTCTTTCAGACGTCCTCCTAGGTATAGGGTGCAGCACCCCTCATCTCTGCCCCCTGCTGCAACCAAGCACCCCTGAATTCAGGGGAGCAGCTCCTTCTATTTTCCCCACTCCCCATGACTGCTGAGATCCACAGCACCAGCTTAGAGCAGAAGTTCCTTCTCATCTTCTCCTGCCCTAACAGTTCCTGCAGCTCCTGAGCAGGCCCAAGATCAGGGGAGTGTCTCCTCTTCTGGCCCCTCCTGCTGCCTCTGCCACATGAGATGGAAGAAAAATGTCCCCAGTGTGTGTGTGTGTGGGAAGAGTAGGGGGCATAGAAAATAGGAAAGGGGTTTGTGTGTGTCAGGAGGAATGCCTGACTGCACTATGTGGTTATTTGGTTAGGCATGGAAGGGGTCGGAATATCATCTTCCTGGAAAATGCTTCAGATGCAGAGCAGAGTGACTTAATAAACAGAAAACAATAAAGGCCTTTCCATTGCCGTTAGTTGGACTCTGAATTTTTAAGGCCCTTTTGATGGTATTGTCATTTTACCCGTCTCGAGTATCAATTTAGGGTCCAGCTGTGTCTTGTAGGCAGGGGAGGGGAAGGAGTTCAGAGCCAAATCACACCAAGAAATGTTTCCTGCAGCTCCCAGATGCAGAGAGGTTGCATACCCACTGCCAGCTCCTTTAATGACTGATTGATAGAGGAAGGGGGGCAGGGCTTAGCTATCTCCCTACCACCTCTCCACTCCTGGATACCTCAAAGGAGCAGAGGGAATCGGAAGCAGTCTCTTCCATGAACTCAGGGAAGTGAGTGAGTTCAGTGACAAGAATCCTGCCTTGCCTTTCTGAGGTGCACAAGAGGAAGAAGCCTTCCTGTTCCTCACCTCCCCATTTCACTCCAAACACGTTGCATAAAAGTCAGGCAGAATCTGTCTGTAGTGAGTCCTTGTAATGGCTCATAAGGGGTTCTCATGTTACTGTTTGTCATGGTAAAAATCTATAGAGTTGGAAGATGGTCATAGCAGGGAAATGCCCAAAGCTGTTGCTGAATATATATTTGTGACAATATAAGCTTTATTTTATTTCGTTGCTTGTATTTTACTCCTATTTTTTAAAATGTAATGTTGTGCCTATTATTGTAACACTTACATTTGCTCATGGAATAAATTGTGAAAACTGCATCAACTATCTTATAAATCAAAGCCTGATGCAAACATTTTGTTAACAATGTACCTTGTTTCAGACAAAGCTTTATGGTTTAAACAGTAAATAGAGTGAACAATGATGGCCTTATTCACTCAGGTTGTTGTCATCCTAATAAATTAGCAGTATAATTTGAACAACAGTTGAATGGACTAAAGATAAGCAGATGAACACACACTAAAAGGCAACTAAATATTTATCCTGATAGAATATAAGTGAGAGAGGGATATTCTCTTTTTGAGAAAAAAAATAGTCTAAACTTACTACTAGATGCAACCTGTTAACTCTCCTCATGCAGCATTTATTTTTAACATATGAATGGCCCGGTGTGAAATATACTGTGCCACAGAAACGTAGCACTTAATTCTATCCTCAGGCAACCTCCTCCTGCCCCAGTGAAGTCAATAGGCCAATCACACAGGAGTAACTCAACTGAAATGGATTAAAGCTGGTGGATTTACAGAGATGTAATTGAGAATAACTTTGGCTCATGCCTTTTTTTTTTCAGTTTAGAATTGTGATATCACTGGACCCATGTAATTCATAGGAGTGATGCCAAACCAGGACTTGTGAGAATTTTAGAATGTTTGTCCTCAATACCAAGATACAGAGTTGTACAATGGAGCATAAGTATAGAGGAAGGCAAGTGACTGCTGAATTTGCACTTCTGGATAGTCTGTGGTTACCATTACAAAAGAAATGAATATTCATAGAGTGAAACAAAGCTGTGTCAGTTGTTTTCTTCCTGACTTGTATTCAGTGCCAGAGTCAGGCAGTACATCATACTCACTGTATTGGATTAATGTAATATATTACACACATAACATGACTAACTTTTCTCGGTAATTTTTAATTCCTAAAGGGAGGAAGCACGGTCTTATTGTTCAAAACATCCACACTAGCATGAGGGGAAGGAGAAGGTGTAGGGCAGCTGCTGCACAAGTGCATTCAACCCAGTGTAGGGCAAATGGTGTTTCATCACCTCCCTGCCTACACAGGGCAGCTGAGCTCAGCTGGTGTCTGGAAGAGAATGCTCTAGCTACACTCACTTTTTAAGATGCACTGGATGGGCTCCGTGGCAGAGTGAGATCCACAAGTACAGGTACCTTATGCTGCTGCAACCTCTCTGCCAGATACTTGTTGCTTCCAGAGACTGAACTATGGTCCACAGAAAATGGGACAGATCCAAGTATTATTAAGTCCCATTGTTGAAGATGAGAATTCTGGGTTCTAGTTCCCTTCTGCTACATACTTTAGGCAAGTCAGTTAAGCACAAATTTTCAAAAAAGTGTCTACCAATTGGAGGTCCGTCAGTACCCTATTCGAGTCACCTAGGTTTCTCAAGGGCGTACCAAAGTTATTGGACTCTAGAAAATGTTGGCTTTAATCTCAATTCTTCACTTTCCCTATCTGTAAAATGAGGTATATCTACCTATGCTTAGATACCAAGATAATAGTTGCCTTTAGAACTTCAATATAGGATAGGTAAAGGACACCTCACAGGGATGTTTTGAGGCGTAATGTTCATAAAAAGGATTGAGATCTAGGATGGAAGATAATTCAGCAGGAAACAAATAATTATTAAAAGATTTATTTCAAGGGGAAACTGTATAAATTGTAAGTTAAATCAAAGTCCTTGCTGTCAATCATTATCTGGAAAAAGATGAACCAGGGCCATCTGGCATTCGGGAGTTTATTTTTGCACCTCACTCACTTGTATAAACAATGTAAAGATTAATATTAACTAAAGTTTCCACATCCAAGGTACTTTTTCCAGATTAAATCAACATATTTGCATTTATATGGGTAAGTGTCAATGAATTGATAAATGGAACAAAAAGATGTTACTGTTTTTCCTGTTTTTACCATACAGCATCTCCTGTAATGTCATCAATAATAACTTGTCAGAATTATTGTTGCTGGGCATTGTTTGACTAAAAGTACATGAAAATGATTGACAGTATTTCACAAACTTTTCAGATGCAAAGAGAGATTTAGGCACTAAGTATTCAAGACCCATTTTAAAAATATTTTTCAGGCAATCTTGTACATGGTTGTGCTGATAGGATATAAATGGTTCAGGCAAATTGCATGTTTCCTATAGATTAACTACATTACCTGATCATTTGATGGAGCATGGTTATACGGCCCACTCCAAACAGACCCAAGAATAGCAGGACTAGAGAGGTGCTCCACCAATTCTCTTTTCTTTGGTCATATTCCCTATACCAGAGACTGCAAGGTGGAACATTCATTACACCAGTGACATTCTTCAGTAGCTGTCTGCCCATTTTGCACCAGAGATCAGACTCCATGAGTCTAACTTACACCTTACACATCCTCTCTCAATGTGGTCCCAAGCCATATTAATTTATTTTAAAGAAGTATACATGAAAGACAAATAGAAACCAGAACTCCCTGTAAAACTTCAGCCTGCAGATCACTGAGTGAATTAGAGCTTGGGTATGTCCTCTTTCCAAAATGATGGACCTTTTGGACCTTCATAGCCACCTCTCACATGCTTCTATATTAATGTTAGCTATGCAGCACAAGTGGTGGATCTTGAAAAGTAAAAAAGGGAGGTGGGGGGAGGGAGGGAGAGAGTACTGAGGATAACTGACTTGCCTTTTACTTCACTCCTCCTTTTTAACTTTTTCTAATTTGTGCTATATGCTGACTTGGTGTTCCAAAAATGCTTTAAAAGGTACAGAATTGCCACCTCCATGATATTTCTCCTTAAAGCCCCAGTTACTGGAGTCATGGGATTACATAAAAATCTCACTTTAAAAAAAATTCCTCATGGTTATGGTGAAATATTTGGAAATATGACCCAAATGTACCCTAACATTTCAGAAACCAGAAGAGAAATAACATGAACCCAATATTTTACTTTGGCTTAAAATTGAGATTTTTAAAAAATAAATCTTATTATTTTTGTGACTTGACTCATGATTTATGAACATTTAGGGCTGGCAATACTGTGTCATATGTCACAGGTTCTCAATGGGGCTGTGATAATCCTCCCTTTTATGTGTGGCTAAATGGAAGGGTTTTCTATTGTAACATGGAATCATAGTGTGGAAAAGGTTAAGAACCACTTTTTTACATCTCATGTAACTGGATGTAACTGACTACCTACTAGTGTTTATTCTTTTAAAAGAGTTGAAAATGAGTACTTTCAGTCTCTGAGAATTATTTTCCCTTGCTGAGTAACCTTTTAAAAATCCATTTAATTTTCTCTTGCAAAGGTATTTAAATGGGTTGTTTTTTCTTGGTATAGAGAGGAACTCTGATAGGTGCATGTTTGAGTTCAAAATATAGTTTGTTTTCAGAGTGCTTGTCCAAACACTAGTCACTTCTCCAGAAGTCCAGGATAGTAGGAATATATGTTCAAAGGTACTTAAAGCACAACACATGACACTAGTTAGTTTTTTGAGCCCTAGTTTGCTCATCTTCTCTGATTCAATGAGATTCAAAATCTTAGTTTGTAAACTGTAAACTCGTGTTTCCAGGAGCTTTTTAATCTGCGGCTGTGTACACAGTCCCATAGTTGGAACTACAGGGGTGTGAATTGCAGCACGCACTAGCGTGTTGCACTGTAACTCCCCCATGTGGATGCTGAGGGTGTGAACTGAAAGGTATCTAGTTTATGTTAGCTTTAGTTCTCTTAGTGCATGCTGCAGCTCGCATCCCTGTAGTCCAAATTGTGAGGCCATATAGACAAGCCCTAATAATATGTAGTAAATTGTGCTGCTCATTTTTTCTGAAGAGGAATTTAAATCCAGACTTGCTGTTCCCTTTAACATGTGCTTTGTGTGGGTCTCTGGGACAGCATAGTTACTATTGCATTCTGGGATGAGGGTGATTTTGTATGGTGCATGTGGAAAAATGCAGACCAGCTTGCATAGGTTTTCCTAGAAGAGCTAGAGCCTGCATGGGTAAGCTAAGGTTTCATTAGCAGTAGCTCTGACTGTCATCATGGGGAAGAAGTTAATGTCCATAATGGATTTAACTATTTCACCTTCAGCCTCACTTAACTAATATTAATTTAAATCAATTTAATGACTCTAATGTAGAGCCCGATTAGCTCTAAATTCAGTTTGGGTCAAGCAAAAATAGGTCATATTTGACTCCCCATGAATTAGTAAGAGCTGAATTTAAATCTAATAACACTGACTAAAGCTGTGGGGTAGAATGCCTATCACTAAATGCCTATATTAAGGGAATATGCTTTTGTACCTAAATTTTTGGGCAAAGTTCAGATTAATATCAACTTAATATTGAGTTCAGGGACCCATTTTTCAGGGGTTTCAGGAAATCTTATTTCAAATAAAGTGCCAGGGGGAATTATTCCTGAGGGCTGGTTTAGAAGTCAAGAGAAGCACATTACAAAACTGAAAAAGACTTTCCATTGTTACAAGTAGAAGATTGAAGAAAGGTTTTGTTCCTACACAAGAAATTGGACTGAATCTCTGCAACAAGAAACCCTGGTTTCTGCAGCAGACAGCAGATGATATGGCAGCTTCAGAAAAATAAAACATGGAGGTTCTTGGTGAATTAAATATGAAAATGTATAAAAGAGACAGTAAAGGAGTCACATGTTAAAGTGACTGACTGACATATATATCTTCAATATGCTATAGAATTTTATATTGAAAATGAATAACTAAATTATAACAGGTCAGGGGGAAGTTGAAGGCTTTTACATTTGGCTAAGGGGCAGTTAGGGCTTTTGGCAACAAGTCAGGAGTAGGAGGTAGTTGGGTTTTTGGGATAAACACAACAGCTATATGTTTGATCTGAAGTGAAATTATCAATGTTGACACTGAAATCTTCAGAATTAGATTTCAAAGTTAACACCAGAGCAATTGTTTCAGGCTGTCTGCAAAGACAGGCAGACCTCACTGCATTGTTTTACTCTTCATTCCCTTTGGAACTGTAATATTTTAAAATAAAAGCATGGATTCTGAGGCACAAATCTGTTGCAAATTCATGGCATTACCATGGAATATGCAATACCCCGGATAGAGGGAATTTAGAGAGAATGTCTTTTAAATTGTAGTGATATATAGAATGATGTTTAAAAATAAAATATTCTTCAGATGCTAATTCTATTCATGTTCAAGCAGCACTTGTAACACTCATAAGAAATACATAATACCAGTTTATACACACACACACACAAATAAATAACTGTATTACTTTAAGTATCAGAGGGGTAGCTGTGTTAGTCTGGATCTGTAAAAAGCAACAGAGAGTCCTGTGGCACCTTTAAGACTAACAGATATATTGGAGCATAAGCTTTTGTGGGTGAATACCCACTTCGTCAGATGCATGTAATGGAAATTTCCAGAGGCAGGTATAAATATGCAGGCAAGAATCAGTTTGGAGATAACGAGGTTAGTTCAATCAGGGAGGGTGAGGTGCTCTGCTAGCACTTGAGGTGTGAACACCAAGGGAGGAGAAACTGCTTCTGTAGTTCGATAGCCATTCACAGTCTCTGTTTAATCCTGATCTGATGGTGTCAAATTTGCAAATGAACTGAAGCTCAGCAGTTTCTCTTTGGAATCTGGTCCTGAAGTTTTTTTGCTGTAAGATGGCTACCTTTACATCTACTGTTGTGTGGCCAGGGAGGTTGAAGTGTTCTCCTACAGGTTTTTGTATATTGCCATTCCTGATATCTGACTTGTGTCCATTTATCCTTTTACGTAGTGACTGTCCAGTTTGGCCAATGTACATAGCAAAGGGGCATTGCTGGCACATGATGGCATATATAGCATTGGTGGACGTGCAGGTGAATGAGCTGGTGATGTTGTACCTGATCTGGTTAGGTCCTGTGATGGTGTTGCTGGTGTAGATATGTGGGCAGAGTTGGCATCGAGGTTTGTTGCATGGATTGGTTCCTGAGTTAGAGTTGTTATGGTGTGGTATGTGGTTGCTGGTGAGAATATGCTTAAGGTTGGCGGGTTGTCTGTGGGCGAGGACTGGCCTGCCTCCCAAGGTCTGTGAAAGCGAGGAATCATTGTCCAGGATGGGTTGTAGATAACTGATGATGTGTTGTAGAGGTTTAAACTGAGGACTGTAGGTGATGGCCAGTGGAGTTCTGTTGGTTTCTTTCTTGCGCTTGTCTTGTAGCAGGAGGCTTCTGGGTACACGTCTGGCTCTGTTGATTTGTTTCCTTATTTCCTTGTATGGGTATTGTAGTTTTGAGAATGCTTGGTGAAGATCTTGTAGGTTTTGGTCTCTGTATTACTTTAAGTAATTCCTGCTCTCTGACTGATTCCTTTAACAGAGCCACATTGTAGGAATTGTGTATGTAGATATCCAACCATGTGTATAACTTCTCAGTTAGAGTTTTATTGAAGTTAAAGAATCACTGACATAAGTTAGAGCAGCCTTTAGCTTACAGCAGCCATACCTGGGATGCCCAGCCCAGAATTCCCATAATGCTGAGTACTATGACCATGCCCCTCTCCTGCCCTATTTATCCTGGCACAGCCCTTTCACCGGTGTCTAGGGGAGGGAGACGATGAAGGTAGGTGCAGCATATGGCTGCTTAGATCTTCCAGAGCAGTGACTTAGAGCCAGAGAGGGGAGCAGGATCCAACCCCAAGAGTTTTGATATATCTTTCACATCTGTGATTCTTTATCATCCTCAGCATCATTACTTAGCCACGGAAGACCAAAAAAGCACTGATGCTGTAGCTTAGTTCTTACCCCCATGGCTTCAGCTAAACTAACACCTTGGCAGGCCATGCTCTTTGTGTATGTTAATGGAATTATTGCCAGTGAGTTGAGGAGAAAATACAGCACAAGAACTGAGCCTGGTCAATGAAGAGAGATTCAATGAAAAAGAATAAATAAAAGAGAAAATTGCTTATCAAACTGTGGTTTGGGTTTTTCTGTTTGTGCTGAACTTCTAGCCATATGGTTTTGTCACTCAAAATTACTGGTCTTTCATATGTCGTTTTTCTGCTGCTAGGGTGCATACCTGTGCTTTCTCAAGCTTGCCTCACCTTAGTAAGAAAAACTCAGAGTAAAATACATGCTGAAAGCAAACAAATGCTTCTACAGATTCAGATGATAATTCTGACAGTGATAATGATAACTCATGTTTTGACAGCTGAGAAGTGAGCATAAAGCTGGAGAGAGCTTTGAGATTCATTCTACCTGACACTCTATTATTTGACTGAGTTGATTTCAATGATGGGGATGTGGCTGAATGAAATATAATAGGCACTGTAGCTCATATATAACATGGCAGTTTGGTAAAAGAATTCATATTTTTGCTGACTGTAAATTGATAGTACTCTCTGATTACCACTGGCTATCTGGATGCATGAATTTAAGCTTTTTTAAAAATAAATTATTTATATATGTTAGGCTTATCTGAGGAGAAGTGTGCAAATTTTGCTCAGAAGTGAACCTAAAAAAAAGAAATTGGTTGATAAGATACTTATACAGCATTCTCCTCTGTTGCAGCAGGCAGATTCCAATCTAAATTTTATCCCAGCTCAATTTCCTCTGTACTAATATACCTGTTCACAACACACACATTCAGACTACATTGGTAGCAAGTGAGCTCTTTGCAGAACCAGAGGTACATATAAGAGTTGGGCGAAGCATTCACAATGAGCCACGTAGCTACTCACACAGGACCTGGGATTTAGGGACCATTTTTGTTTGAGCCTCAGATGATGATCATAAACCTAGTTTGAGCTTTCTCAGGTTTGTTCTCAAATGGACCTGTAACAGGATAGCCTGCCCCTAAAAGGGCCAGGTGTCTTGGACCAGCCAGTCTGGTTCATTGATCAGACCCAGCTGGGAAGCAGTCAGGTGTTTTCTATAAAGGGTTAAGAGAGCTCAGTCCAAGGAGACACACATGGGATATGGGGGAAGGGATTGGCTCCTGCAGTTAGCTCTAAAGCAGAGAGACAGAAGGGAAGGGCATATTTTCCTTTCAGCCCTGAGAGAGGCAAGAGGAAGGGCCTCTGGGAGTTGTAGCCCAGGGTAAAAAGTGGAACTGTTTTTTGTTTTGCTTACGTTTTATGGTTTGAAGAATAAAACTGTATGAGAAAGAGACTTGGGTGTGGCAGTAGGAAGGTCAGGAAATCCAACCTGAATAAAGAGAAACTAAGGCCTGGTCTACACTAACCCCCCAAGTCGAAGTAAAGTACGCAACTTCAGCTACGTGAATAACGTAGCTGAAGTCGACATACCTTACTTCGAACTTACCGCGGTTCAGACGCGGTCCACACGCGGCAGGCAGGCTCCCCCGTCGACTCCGCGGTACTCCTCTCATTGAGCTGGAGTACCGCAGTCGACGGCGAGCACTTCCTGGTTCGATTTATCGCGTCCAGACCAGACGCGATAAATCGAACCCGGAAGTTCGATTTCCAGCCGCCGAACTAGCGGCTAAGTATAGACCAGCCCTAAGAAAGCAGCTAGCCCAAAGCCAGATCAGTTAAGGTAGTGCAGCTACAGTCCCTGAAGACCTATCCCTGCTGAAATCTTTGCCCATACTAGAAACTGATAGTGCTTTTCAAGAGATGTTCCTGACCTTACGTGTAGCAGCTACCAGTATCCCTGACAGTTACCTATGCTTTAAGTTTTGACTGATCTCAAAACCATTATATAAATCATGTTATAAAAATAACTATGGGCAAGGAATGACTTTACAAAAACAAAGCTCTCTGCTCAAGCCGTTCTGACACACATGTTTGTGTTTCCTTTATACAAGAGACAACTTCTTCCATATCTGTTGTTTGGTATTTTCATTAATCCTATCAATAAATTGCTCTGAATGGTGAAACACAATACTCTTGGGGGAAAATATAAACTTTAGGATATTATTTACCACTTACAGAATAAGGCCCTGTTCCTATTTGCTTCAGTAGGATCAAGAGAAGGCCCCACCTGGTCGGTGTGACTAACAGTGCTTATTAGGTGATTAAACTGGGGTTATTCTAGCTTTGTCCACTGTAAGAGAGTAGAATCAAATCCATCATGTATTTCTAGACCATCAAGAGAGGAGCTACACAGTATTCTCTAGGGAACTCTTATCTCATTGCCCTGCTCATGGACCCCATGTTTTCCACCCACGTGGGCAAAAGCTGAACCCTGATTTTCCCCTCCCAGTGATTAAGAGAAAATCATAGAACCAAGGGGCTGCTATTTTTTCTTCCTTGGAGTTATTTACAATACTATTTGCATTAGGATTATGATAGGCCAGAAAGAGTAATCATATGTTCAAATTAACTTGATTAAAATCAAGATTATCAAGTGGAAGGCAAGATTTAATTTGGTAGATACTGTATTTAATTAAAAATGCAGTACTGGTGGGAATTGACCTCTTCATGCATTCTGACACAAATGGGATTGATTGGAAATAAATTAGTAGATAAGAAAGCAAGGCCATCTTATCCAGTGAAATGAAAGACTGACCTATTTCTTTGGCAATCAAAGATCTCTGATATCATGCAGGGGAAGCTGATTTTGAATGAGAATGAGGTTGGTGACCCAAAGAAGACTATTTAAGATGTAATATTTCTCCTATAGGCAATCACATTTATGTTAACACCTGTTGAAGAGAAGAAAACAAATGTCAGAGGGAAACAGATGTTTAATCTTTTTCCCATCAGCTGTGACCAATAGTATGTAAAAGAAAAGTATTGTTATTTAGTCAATAGCTTAATTAGTCCCTTTTTGTTTCTGCTTTAATAGTGAATACCTGTAGAAAAAGCAGTCTAATATATAAATGGCTATTATATTCAAAGTATAACAGATATATAGCTTATGTTGAAAGCAAACGAAACAAGTTCATGGTTAAGGACAGTCTTCTGACAGCTAACATTAATTAGCTATGACACAGTTTCCAGAAGAGCAGAAAGAAAGCGTAGTTCAGAAATCAGAGCATTCACTGGACTTCTTTCTATCTTCAGTGGTGTCTGTTCATCCAGTTAGAGCAAACACACCCTACTCAGTAAGTTCCACCTCTTTCCTTGTAGCTATGCAGGTGCTGACACATTATCTATCTTCCATTTCATTGACTTAATTGACTAAGGCACTGAGATCTTGGTCTCTATATTTGTTTTATAATGCTCTTTCCCCCTCTGGGTAGAGATCTGGAATAAGGGACTTCAGCACTGCTCCCAGGCAGTTTTACTGGTGGAGTTCCTATGGAGACTAAGCTACATTTCTGATGGATGAGAACTGCATTGAAATAAGTAGTTTCCTCGTATGTGGGTTATTTCTGCATAGCATAGAATGGAGCTCCAAGATGGCTCTTAAAATGCCACTTCCTCCTCTTTTCCCCTCTCACCAAAATCTGTCCCTATGTGTGGTGGAGAATGTTACCATGGAACTGAAACCTCAGCATTCATGTGTCCAATGAACAGGTATTGCCCAGATATTCTTACTTCTGTTTCATTGAACTTTTTGAGGGGTGAAATGTTCTATTCCTCTGATTAGGGAATTAAATTCTTATATGATGTAGCCTCCATCTTGGCTAGATGAAGCAATACGCCTGTGAAGTAGGGCAGTGTTATGACCCACACTTTACAGATGGGGAAATGAGGCACAGAGAGACTTAGTGACTTGCCCAAAGTACCACAGGAAGTCAGTAGCAGAGCAGGGAATTAAACCCTGATCTCCCAAGTACTAGGCTAGTGCCCTAACCGTGGAACTATTCTTCCCCTCTGTGGTTTATGAACAGGCCTGATGGAAATTGCAAGGACAAATCAGATATTTTTTTAAAACCCCTATCCTGTTCCTCAGCCCCACAACACCAAAAAAAAAAAAAAAAAAAAACCCACCACCACCACCTTGTCTATGTGCACTAGGGAACTTAAACTGTAGGCTTCTTAACACCAAGATGGTAGACCAGATTCTCAGCCTTGCAATAGCCTCTTTATGCTGATTCAGTGGTGCAAAGAGGTTGTTGAGTGAACTTAACCAACTACTTAACATTTCCCTATGAGTCCCTGAATAGGGAGAATCCCCAGTTGGTGTAAAGCCAGTAAAACAGCCGAATCAGCCCCTGACATACACCAGTCTGAGGGAAATGCAAAAGTGGAGGGAAGCCAGCTGTGCTCCACTCAACAATCCTGCATTGATCATATCAGAATAGTGCCATATTACTGTGAATCCTTTGCCAGGGTAATTGACTCCAAAAGCATTAACTTTTCAATCCCATAGCATTATTAAATATTGTGCTCATGCCACTTGCTTGGCCAAATCAACCAAGCTCCTTTTTAGCTGAGTTGTACCAATAGTCTCTGGAAACATAGCTCTTGCAGAAACCAGGCTTCTTGCTGGTGACGTGGGTAGCAGATTTAGAGTAAAATCTGGCCTATTATTTGTTATTACTATACTAATTTCATGTTGGGATTAGAAGTATGAGCGATTATTGCTGTTTCTGCACATTTATAGGTCACATTTTATATTAAGGTTCCATTTAAAATTTTTATAAAGTGTTAATACTGTATATTAATATATATTTATTAAATAGTTAGTTGTTACAGGTTGTACAGATGCCGATAGAGCAAAAGGTTTTTTTTATAACCATATGTAACACTTCTTAGTGCTGTGCTTATAATCATTTGGCAGTTTATCAGATGGAGCACTGGGTTGGGATTTGGAAGACGTGGGTTCTGTTCCCAGTTCTGTCACTGGCCCACTGGGTGACCTTGGGCAAGTCATTTCAGCTTTCCATTTCCATAGCTGTAAAATGGATATAATGATACAGACCTGCTTTGTAAGCGCTTTAAGATCTATGGATGAACAATGCTATACAAGATCTAGGTATTATTATTATCTATGCATATATCTATGCCCAAATAAATCTGTTAGTCTTTAAGGTGCCACCAGACTCCTTGTTGTTTTTATGCATATACTGCTCATGTCTTTGTTGGTAGTCCATCACTGACGATGATGATATTGTCGCAATTCTCATCTATGGCTACACATATGATTCCGAAGTCTGAACCTTGATGCACAGAGTCAGCTGCATTGAGGGCATGGGAAGTCTGTATTTATGGTGTTTGATGATGCAACTCTGTGGCACTTTTCATGTGCAGCCTGGAGGTTAATTTGTCAATCCTGCTCAAACCTGTTACAAGCTGATCTTGTCAGAGACCACCAGTGAGTCCCATTCTGAGCCATTTGGTCAAATTCTTTGGGATTGATGCCAGCTCACTGGAGACTGCTCTTCGGATGATCTTTGAAGCGCTTTTACGGTCAACCCTTCTTTCACTTACCCTGACTCAGATCCCCATACAAGATCTGTTTTGGGAGACAGTGGTCTTCCATTCTGATGATATGTCAGGTCATCCTAAGTTGTGCTCTCAGTAACATTTCCTTAATACTGGTTGTGTTTGCTCTTTTAAGGACCTTAATATTGGTCACTCTGTCCACCAGCGAATGCTCATTATTGGGCGGAGGGAGCGAATGTGAAATTGCTAAAGCTTTTTAATGTGATGTCTATAAAGAGTCCACATCTCAGATCCATACAGGAGAGATGTTAAAACCACTGCACTATAGATCTTCAGTTTGGTGGAGAGACAAATGTTGTATTGGTTAAGGACTTTTGTTCGGAGTGGGCCAAGGACCTGGCTGGCTGTACTAATTCTGGAGGAAATTTACTTATCAAGGGAGCTGTCACATGAGATGGATCTACCCAAATACTTGAACTGATCCACATTTTCCATGTGATCATGGAACAGACTGATGATTTGTATGAACCTTCTTGGGCAGCCCAGTTTATGCAGAATAGCCCATAGACCCTCTCTATTGATTGTATCAAAAGCTTTGGTCAAATCGATGAAAATTGCTTATAGGATCCATGTTTCTGTTCTCAACATTTTTCCTGGACCTGCCTTACAACAAAGATCATGTCCATAGTATTACGACCTGGTCTGAAACCACACTGCGCTTCTGGCAGATTCTCCTCAGATATGTTTGCAATGAGTCTGTTCAGTAGAATGTGAGCTAGTATTTTCCCTGATGTGCAGAGGAGAGCAACGCCTCTGTAATTTCCACAGTCAGCTTTGCTGCTTTTGTTTTTGAACAGTGATACAATAATAGCATCTTTGAAGTCTTGTGTCATTTCTTCTTCCTCCCAAATGCTACTCCAGACATCATGAAACACCTTGATGGCTTTGGGGCCTGATACTTTATACAACTCCCACCTGTTCATGCTCTCTGTATGTGTGTATATATATCTCCTCAATATATGTTTCACTCTATATGCATCCGAAGAAGTGGGTTGTAGCCCACGAAAGCTTATGCTCTAATAAATTTGTTAGTCTCTAAGGTGCCACAAGTACTCCTGTTCTTTTTGCGGATACAGACTAACACGGCTGCTACTCTGAAACCATACTTTATACAGTTCTGCTGGAATACTGTCCTTTGCAGAGGCTTTGCCAGAGTTCAGTTGTTTGATGGCTTTCATAACTTCCTCAACTGATTGGAGGGAGGTCAAGATCCTCTTTGGTGGGTTTCTTGGGTAGATGATCAAGGACATGCCAATCCACTGTGGATGGTCTGTTGAGTAGACTACTGAAGTGTTCAGCCCATCTCTGTATGTTTCCCTCCTTGCCTTTGATGAGGGTTGTGCCATCTGCTGACTTCAAAGGGGCTTTGACCAATTTAGATGGTCCGTAGACTGCTTTGAGAGATTCAAAAAAACAGTTTTGCATTGTTTGTATCTGCATAATTATGAACTTCTGCAGCTTTCCTCTCCCACCACTCGTCCTGCATTCTCCTCAGTTCAGACTGGGCCTTGCTCTGTAGGTACTTAAACCTATCTTTCTTTGAGATGGAAGTGAGTTCATTCTGTCATTCAACAAATGCTTTCTGCTTGTCACTTAGGAGTTTGGAAATGTCCTCGTTCTCATTGAACCAATCCTGGTGTATCCTTTTCTTTGGCACCAGCACTGATGAAGGTGTATCAATAATCACGTGTTTGAACTGGTTCCATTTTTCTGTTGGGTTGCCAGTGATTGGTGGGCGTGAAAAAAGCTTGTCATCAAATGACTGCTGAAAGTGCTCCTGATAGTGTGCTTGACCTTTGCTATGTTGAAGGCTATTCTATTGAGTTTGGGGCGCTTGCACTGTGAAAGGACTACCAGCCTTTGCACATCACCTTCATTCAGAAGGGTGTGGACATTCCATGCTCCTAGAATGAGTCTTTTATTCTTTCTTGTTTTTTGACCACTGTAGGATGATCTGCCAGCCACGGTATTCTGGCCAGAAGTTATGGGGCAGGCAATGTTTAGGGCACCTTTTCTAGCCCTTCCCTTAAAAAGGGTGAGCAGTGCTATCCTAAAAAGGGCTGCTCAGTCACTTAGGATGCTGCCAAACTTCTCTGCTGCCCCAGGGATGTAGCTGAATGGCCACTAATCCCAAGGTTGCCTACGTGCAGGCTTGTGGCTACGACTACCATTGGTCATCTCCACCTGTCGCTTTGCCATGCCCCCATCTCTGCAGGACTTGGATTAATGATATAATGTTAATGATGATGAAATTTGGTAAAATGATGTTAATTGGATGAGAATTGTGAGAAAACCTGTGCGGGGAATCTTTGAGTGAGAGAGCCATTGCAGAGGGGCAGTCCCACTTTCTCGGCCGCGGAAACCAGATTCCAGCGGCACGAAGAAGAATTACGACTGGGGACTTTCTTAGCTGCAGTGGGTGACCAGGACATCTGCAGTGCCTTGTCAGGCTCTCCGTGACCAACAGCACGTTGCTGAACCACCTTCATGGCCATTGAATCACAAATTGATTTCCTCCGCCCAGTCTGCCAGAGCAATCTTTGCATGCTAGAGAAAGGCAGTTTCCCAATCTCGCGGACGGTGAAAGACCTATCAGCTACCCTCACCTGGGTTAGCCTGCTTGTTGATGTGGTTTACCAGGGTGTGGCCACTGTCACATGCAAACAGCTACTTGGAGCCACAGGTGAGAGCCACAGGTGAGAGCTGTAGGTGGGGACCAAAGCAGATGAACTACTCCCTAAGGAACATGATGTGTTCCTCCAACAGAGGTACTACCCCTCCTTAGTATCCCCCATACACCCCTCATGTTTGTAAAATGCTTATAGATAACATCTAATCATAATTTATTTAATCCTTTGTCAATGGAAAGTTAACAAACAGGACAACCCACTTATATATGTACCCACATTTATTTGATTAGTTCACTTCATGTGGGTCTTTCAGAACTGAGGTGCTGTCTGCTTTACATGGACATTAAAGATAACCTGGTACTTTTGGTAACAACAGAAGTTAGTTCAGGTATTCTTGATCAAAGTTACTTCAGCTGTTGTGTGGTGTGCTATGCATTGGCTGACTCAACCCCTTTGCCCCAGAGATAGCTCTATTTCAGTAGTCTTGTCTGTATATAGCTTGAAAACTCACTTTGGGTTGAAAGGCATTATATAAATATAAAGTATTATTTCTTCAGCCTCAACAAAAGTTTAGAGAAGAATCTTTCTTTAAAAGGCTGAGCTGATAATATTTATGGCCCCATTTACTGTAAAATAAAAAATTCTGGCAGCCAATGTAAAGCTCAGTGACAACTTGTTTTATGAAAACAAAAGGGGTATATCCCTGGATGTATTTGAACCAGTTATTAGGGCAAGGAGAACTTGGCAATAGTTTTGCCTTATTGCAGTTTTCTAGGAAAATAAAATGTTTGAAGGTCACATTGTGATGTCTGATCATTTTTCGAATGTGTTGCCTAACAGTTCTGTAAGACGATGATGGTAATAATAAAATCCCTGCTACTGGGGCCTGTTATTGTAAAAGTCTTGATGGTTATTAAAAAGTGAATGAAACTTATGACTCAAGCTGACATCAAAGTAAAGAATATGTCATAAAATAAATCCATCAGTCATCAAGATGGCATACATGGTGAGAAGATTTCTTTGCTTACTGAAGAAATCTCACATATGCCTGTAGATCTAAATACTTTGTCATGTCTTTTAGACAAATAGTTCGGAGATATGCTTCATGATATAATTCAATGTTCATATGTGGTAGGAAAAATATTCCTGAATTTGGTAATTTACAAAATAGGAATATTAAGGCCTGGAACTTTGGCATCTCTCTCTGTGCCACCATTGTGATAACTGATCCTTGGGTTAATGTGTGCTAGGCCAGTCCACTATGGCAAGTTACAGTAGCTGGAAGGAAGAATTAAACAGCTCTAGTGCCTTGTCCTTTGCTTTGGTCAACATATTTTAGATGCAACTTTTTTTCTGTCAAAACTGAAAATTTTCATGTAAACCTATCTGTTTTGACAAAAATATTTCTCTGGTCCAAGATTTGTGGGGTTGGGATAGGGCACAGAAGACACACACACACCACACACACATGTTAGGAGGCTCACCTGGGATGTGGTAGTCCAAGCTCCTAGTTCCTAGTCTGCCTGATTCAAAGCAGCGACTTGAACCTGAGACTCCTGCATCCCAGATGTGTGCCCCAACCACCAGTGTTAGTCTCTCTCTCACCTATTTCTTAAATCATTTCTTAAAATTAAAATATATGCTTTTCATGTCAAGGACATTGTCTGACTATATGTATGGACAGCACTTATTCCTAATTAGACTCTTTGAACACTACTGAAATATAATAGTCTTGCTATATATGGTGCAACTTACTCCAGCTCAAATCTGCGGACTTACACCAGTGAGGTCAGAATGGGGCCATACACTGTGTGTTTATACCTCTTGCCTATGTCTTTGTATATCGTATTCTCCTCCTCATCAGGACCGTGTCATCCTCTTTTCTTGTAGTGTCAAGAAATGAACAATTTCAGTTAATAACAACAAAATACCTAGGAAATTTCTTCAGAGACAATTCTCTAGGCATTCCATAATTGTACTGTTTTTTTTCTTCACAAGCTCCAAGTGATTTTATTTATCTAAATGGAATGGAAACAATGTTTATAAAGTCTCTTCATTATGAGTAACATTAGAGCACAAGAAACGTCAGATTAGGAAAACAAACAAACAAAATCTTTGCTTCATACATCTAATCCTTTAACTGTTATATAAGAAATATCTGTCATCCCATTCACAGAGTGAGTCACCGCATGCTTTAAGTGACATATAAAAACAATAGATTTTCAGAACCAGTTTAACACACACAAAATACTTATGCCGTTGTAATGGGATTTGAAATTAGCCAATACATTAGTACCTTCTTAACTAGCTAGGTGCAATTTAATGCCAAACTTTTGAGTAGAGCATTTAAATTTAAATGTAATCCATGAAGCAATAAATACATCACTAATTAGCATTAATGTAACATGATTACAAAATAAACATTTGATTAGTACATTTAAATTTCAATGTAATAAGTAACTGCTGAACTAATTAGTAAATAAAGTGCCTTTAATGTAAACCTTCAGCTGAGGTGATTACATGTTTGGTAGAGAGAAAATGGTTATGCGTGTGGGGTAGGGTTTTTTTCTGCATTTTGATGGGGAGGAGGGGTATAAAAAACTTAATAAATAAGTAAAACCTTGTGAATTAATGATGCAACCCTGACTTGGGGGATTTTTTTATCTTGAGGCGATCGGTAGATATAGAACATTGTGTGTTTTATAAGTCTTATAGAAAGGTACTTTGCAAGCCTCCGCACATGAGGGATTAATCAGACCTCAGCCTGGTGGATGGATGACTGTGTATGGAGGGAAATACAATAAAGGTAGGGGGGAAGTGGCTGTAGTGGTTCTGGGTACCTGTCCTCCCTCCACAGCTGGCTAAATAGCTGGGAAGGTCTCTGGAAATTGGGACCTGCTGTGGTGTGTTTTTGTTTTGGAATCCTTTGTTTTTGAATGACTAAAAGAAAGACCTGAGGAAAAGGACTCAAACTCTGCTGCTGTTGAGACCATTATTCATCTTCCCAGCTGGTGGTTCTGCCCACCAGTCTGTGAATATCTTGGTGGGAAAGAAACAATCAAAAGGATGGAAGGCCTAACTGAGCTGGGTGTCTTAGGGCCCTGGGATTTTCATAAATCTCTCAAGAGAGTTAGCCACCCAGTTCCCACTGAAAATCAATGGAAGTTGGGTGGGTGCATAACTCCTTTAGGAATTTCTGAAAATCAACCCATTAAGGTTTTCACCAATAGGCTCAGCAGTTTAAATTATGCCCAGTTTGGTGGTGACAAAAGGTTTTCACCTTCTTATGAACCTTTATTGGTCTAAGCAGGGCCGGCTCCAGGCACCAGCGAAGCAAGAAGGTGCCTGGGGCAGCCAACGAAGAGAGGGGCGGCACGTCCGGCCATTCGGCGGTGGGGCCGTCACTCCGTCTTGGAGCGAAGGACCTGCCACCGAATTGCCGCCGTAGAATGAAGTGGCACTAGAGCTGCCGCCGATCGCGATTGCGGCTTTTTTTTCTTTTTTCTTCTTTCTTTCCTGCTTGGGGCGGCAAAAATGCTAGAGCTGACCCTGGGTCTAAGTGGGCAGCTGTCTTCTTTGCAAAATCAGCAGTTTGTTAGCAGATTACTGAAAAGGCCAAGGATTGAATGGGCATTAAACCTGAACTATCGTTCTGCCTCATACAGATGGTCCATGCAGCTCATGATTGAGGCCCATTGATGGGGCACTGCTGGAAAACTTGCACTGCCACTGCTCATGCTGTACATGTGCATTTTAGTCTCCATGTCTGTCTGTCTGTCGCATCTTTCACAAGCCCCAAATTATCACTGGGGGAGGGATAGCTCAGTGGTTTGAGCATTGGCCTGTTAAACCCAGGGTTGTGAGTTCAATCCTTGAGAAGGCCATTTAGGGATCTGGGGCAAAAATCTGTCAGGGGATTCATTGGGGTTGGACTAGTTGACCTCCTGAGGTCCCTTCCATCCCTGATATTCTATGATAAAATACCAGTGAAAAGAATGATAGAAGGGGCAACAGAAACATCTAATGGCAGAACATTATGTAGGTAGCCCAGCCCAGCCTGGTTCCTGGTTTGTTGGGTTGGAGTATCCCTATAGGGCAGAATGATTTGCTATTCTGGAGAAAGTGTGGGCTCATCTGACCAAACTCGGAGCAATATTGACAGGTTCTGGAGTGAGCTGTATGTAGACACTTACGTACAAGGGATGGGTTGGTCTGGTGCAGGGACTCTAACGCAGGGGTGACCAACCTGAGCCTGAGAAGGAGCCAGAATTTACCTATGTACATTTCCAAAGAGCCATAGTAATACGTCAGCAGCCCCCAATCAGCACCCCCTGGCTCCCAGTGCCTCCAACCCACTGGCAGCCCTGCTGATCAGAGCCTTCCCTTCCCTTCCCAGACTTCCCAATCAGCTGTTTCGTGGCATGCAGGAAGCTCGGGGGGGGCAAAGGCACGGCAGGCTCAGGGGAAGGGGTGGAGTTGGGGCGGGGCCTGTGGCAGAGCCAGGGGTTGAGCAGTGAGCACCCCCCAGCACATTGGAAAGTTGGCACCTGTAACTCCAGCCCCAGAGTCAGTGCCTATACACGCATCCGCATATTAACTTCTGAAAAGCTGCATGTGGCTCCGGAGCCACAGGTTGGCCACCCCTGCTCTAGAGTTTGTGTGTGTGTGTGTGTGTGTGTGTGTGAGAGAGAGAGAGAGAGATGGAAAATGAGAATAATGGAGAGAAACTTTTAAGAAGCCCCACATACCCAGAGATAAGAAAACTCTATAGGACAAATCAATAATATGGATATCTTTCTGGGTATTTGCAAATTCAGTCCAGAAGAATGTACAAGATTGGTTTCTAAGGGCTCAATCATGAATGAATTTTTCCACGCTGGTGAATAATATGTAACTAATTGTTTTTTGTTTTAAATTGTCAATCACGCTGGTGCTTTCTTAAGAACATAAGAACATAAGAATGGCTGTACTGGGTCAGACCAAAGATCCATCTAGCCCAGTATCCTGTCTACCGACAGAGGCCAATGCCAGGTGCCCCAGAGGGAGTGAACCCAACAGGCAATGATCAAGTGATCTCTCTCCTGCCATCCATCTCCACCCTCTGACAAACAGAGGCTAGGGACACCATTCCTTACCCATCCTGGCTAATAGCCATTAATGGACTTAACCTCCATGAATTTATCCAGTTCTCTTTTAAACCCTGTTATAGTCCTAGCCTTCACAACCTCCTCAGGCAAGGAGTTCCACAGGTTGACTGTGTGCTGTGTGAAGAAGAACTTCCTTTTATTTGTTTTAAACCTGCTGCCCATTAATTTCATTTGGTGGCCCATAGTTCTTGTATTATGGAAACAAGTAAATAACTTTTCCTTATTTACTTTCTCTACATCACTCATGATTTTATATACCTCTATCATATCCCCCCTTAATCTCCTCTTTTCCAAGCTGAAAAGTCCTAGCCTCTTTAATCTCTGTGACTCAGTATTTTCGGACAATGTTTTCCTTCAAATCTACTCTGCCAACTTTTAGTGATGCCCCTCAAGAGTTTTCAAAAAGGGGTTTAAAACCAATATAAACTATTTCAAGGGCCAAACTCAGTCCTGTGTTACATCAGTACATAGCCATCTGAGACACTAGGTATGTACTCAGAGTGACTAGCCCCTTCTGCAGCTCCCGCTACTTCAGCTACACTCTATTTTAGCATGTTAGCTCAATCAGAGATAGTGTGGGTACGTCTTCTTGATCTGGGAATTACACCTCTAGGTCAAAGTGTAAACATACTTTACATCTGGAATAACTCCCTGGAGTGAGCAGACATAAAGGGGGTGTAATGTAAAGCCACTTCTGCCAGATCCTGCACTGAGTGCAGTTCAGACAAATCAAGGACAAGACACTACCTCTTTCAGTAACTAATAACAGATGTTGTCAGAGATTCTTATAGAAAGTTTATTTCATTGCTGTAGTAATTATTTTCCCACTAGCTCATAGCACAGAATGTGTTTTGATTCACTTTTATAAGACAAAGATATGACTTTTAGACCCACAATAAAATTTTAATCAGTTAACCGAGGCAGCTCCTGTAGCATGAATAGAAAGCAATCCTTCCAAACTGCCTTTCTAGGCTTCCAGGGTCATTTGCTGTATAAAAGTGCATATAGAGTTAGATGAATGCTTTTTTTAATGGTTAATCAGTTCAAAAGGGAATCTTCTTTCATCGCTCTCTTCCTTATTTTACAAAGTTGGATATATACTGCAATCTGTTACTTAAAAACTGTTATAAGAAATATATAATTAGCTTATATCACTAATATTTTACAGCAAAATTATACTTAGATTCACAGGGCCTTCTTGCACAGGTCAGTTTATTTACATCATGCAATTACACACTATAAAATACACAAACAACAATGTAATCTCAATGCCAGGTGAGCATTTATGTCAGTAAGAAAATCTGCCAATGATACAAAATAATTAGTGCATACAATAAGCTGCAAAGGTCACCATGTGTTTAAAAAAAAATGCATTTATAATACACAGTAAACTACAATGATGTTAGGGCCACAGCTAATGTTTCCATCCTCTAATGCAACCACAGCTGACTCAATACTCAGAATGTCTTCATTTGGTACTTAATACTTGACAGCTGATGTGTTTTAATGTTTTTTTAGCTAACAAAGAATGAGCTATAGACATAGGATTCTCATTAGCCCCTATTATATAGAACACTTGCTTGAATTCCCTGTTTTACCTACTCCAAAACAGGTTTATGGGTATTTTTCTTACTTAGTGCTATACATTATCTTATTCAAGTAACAGCAAAATTGAGTATATGCTTCAAACCCTTTCTCATCTGAATAGTTCCATAAACTAATGGGACTACTGTCACAAGTAAGAACTTTAGGCCCGGATTCACAAAGGTGTTTATGCACTTATGTTCCAGACTTAGGTGCCTAAACCCCATATTTAGGTACCTAAGTCCAAGTTTCAAGCTCCAAATCTAGTCCACAAAACTTCTGCTGAACCCTGTAGGCTCCTAAACTCACTTGGCAATTAAATTTCCAGGATAAAAGTTCCCTAAGTGCCTGAGTTTTTTGCCTGTGAGTGTGCACCTCTGCCTCATTCTGTGCATCCAGACATCCTACCTAAGTCCCAGAGTTATCCGTAAACTGGGGAAGATAGGTGCTCTTCTGCCTATCTTTGCATGTGAAGCCCAATAGGGTAGGCGTGCTCAGAAGCCACCTACTTGCAAAATCTATCAGGAGGTGGTGGTGGTGCCTACCTTTTGCCCAGTGGCTAGAGCACCTACCTGGGATGTGGGAAACCCAGGTTAATTTCCCCCTTCTTGAAACTGTTCCCCTGTATATATACTGGGCATGCATGCATGTGAGAGGGAGACTGACTGTAACCTGCTGTTTAGGGCACCCACTTGGGAGGGGGGAGACCCAGGTTTCAGTCCCCCTGATCCAATGACTCTTTAAGTATTTATAGGCTGTGCAACAGCTTCAATAGGAGGAAGTGGTGGAGCCCCATATCAAATTATCCCCTAGCTCAGAGGGGGACTTGGAGAGGTCTCCCACCTTTCTCCCTTTCAGGCAGAGAAGCAAATTGAACCTCGCCTCCCACATACCATGTGGGTGCTCTAACCGCTTGGCAAAGGTGGGCAACACATCCCTTCTTCTCCCTCAGCTGTTTGTGTGGAATAAGGTAGGTGCCTGCCAAATTATCACAGAAACTGATGTAGATACCTAACCTGTATGACTCCATGAGAGGTGTTCCCAGCTGTGAATTGCTAGCAGAGACAGGTGCATCCCTGCAGCCTATCTCCAGGAGAGACGTGAGACTTAGGACACCTCCCTCTCCTTGGTATCTTCTGTTGGCTGGCTTAGATGGCTCCCTGCCCTAGTGCAGTGGATTTTGTGGATCACGTTCTGAGGCACCTCTCTTTCCTCGTTCATTGTAGGTAACCTAGGTTTTGTGAATCACAATGTTGTATAAGGAGCCCTGGTGCCTCAAAATCAGGTGTTGCAACAATCAGTGTCACACTGCATAATTATCTTTGTGAATCTAGCCTTTAGAGAACTGGATCCTTGTTCACCAGTTGTGATGACATCACAGTGGTGTACTGACAATGTAGTGCGTATTCATTTGTGCTGGCCAAAAATTTTCAGTCAAACTGTTTTTCAGGGGGGGATTTTTTGTCATTCCCCTACCCCAGTGGAAAATCGGTCTTTCAATTGAACAACTTTTTTTTCATAGTCTGGAATAACTTAGTTGGTTTTGTTTTGTTTTGTTTTGTTTTGTCAAATGCCAATACACCTAAGGCCCAAAGTTTTGTTTTGGAAATGCTGCCAGGATACCTCATGAGAATTACAGTTCGACAGTCTCATGCCCCCATTCTCCTCTATGTGTCCATTCCCTAACCCAACTACAAGTCCTGGAACTCCACAAAGCACCACACTGACTCTTCAGGAGGGAACCCCAGGGGTCCCTTAGGGCCTGATCAAATGACTCCCATTGACTTCAGGGGACTTTGGATCAGACTCTTTGGAACTGTGGGCCAAATGCTGGTCTCCTTTACTTTGGACTTCAGTGGAGTTCGCTCTGGATATACACTAGTGTCATTGAATAGAATTGATGTACAGTTCAGCCAGGCAATGCACTCTTGTGTAGCATTTGTGAAAGAGGGTAATCAAAGTATTGTATCTAATCTTCTCTGAACCTCTAAATATATGTCTCTTCTCTGCAATCTTCCCTCAAACCCTGTTCTAATAATTATTTTGTTTACTGCTTCTTTTGGATTGATTTTGCTGTTATGATGTGGTGATTCAAATATGCTTTCCCTTGATTTCCTGTTCTTTAGGATACCAAAAGGCATTCATGCTCATTATGTTTGTCTAGATCAGGGCTCGGCAACCTTTCAGAAGTGGTGTGCCGAGTCTTCATTTATTCACTCTAATTTAAGGTTTCGCGTGCCAGTAATACATTTTAACGTTTTTAGAAGGTCTCTTTCTCTAAGTCTATAATATATAACTAAACAATTGTTGTAT
Organism: Terrapene triunguis; assembly: GCF_002925995.2. NCBI lineage: Eukaryota > Metazoa > Chordata > Testudines > Emydidae > Terrapene > Terrapene triunguis. The sequence goes on from NW_020664439.1 coordinate 20,555,219, forward strand.
GTAAAGTAAATAAGGTTTTTAAAATGTTTAAGAAGCTTCATTTAAAATTAAATTAAAATGCATAACCCCCAGGGCAGCGTGAGTGCCACTGAAAATCAGCTCGTGTGCCACCTTTGGCGCACGTGCCATAGGTTGCCTACCCCTGGTCTAGATATAGTCATGTGCATCTGATAAATAAGCATCTTCTGATCTTAAACAGTAGTTCATTTTGCTGTCATGGCACTTTCCTTGTCCTTCCTGGCAATTAGTCAGTGTCACTATGCTCACTGCTCTTATTTAGCTATTGCTACTCTTCTGCGAAGCAAATAGTAGATAATGATGGTATTGTGTATGTGCTAGTTGATCTTTTCCTTTGAGGTGCATATGTCTCTCATATTTCATCTAACAACAACTTCTTCATTTCATTACTTTTTACCTCTATGGGGCTCAGTTGTGACTTTACTACAAGCAGCACGTTGTTGAGCTGTATCTGAACTAGACCAAAAGATAGACCAGGGGTAGGCAACCTATGGCACGTGTGTCGAAGGCAGCATGTGAGCTGATTTTCAGTGGCACTCACACTGCCTGGATCCTGGCCACCGGTCTGGAGGGCTCTGCATTTTAATTTAATTTTAAATGAAGCTTCTTAAACATTTTGAAACCTTATTTACATACAACAATAGTTTAGTTATATATTTTAGGCTTATAGAAAGAGACCTTCTAAAAAGGTTAAAATGTATTACTGGCACGCGAAACCTTAAATTAAAGTGAATAAATGAAGACTCAGCACACCACTTCTGAAAGGTTGCCGAGCCCTGAGATAGACTATGAGACTGAGCCATAACCTGCTTCCCACTTTCCCCCTGTTCTGTGGGGGGAAATAACATGTGTCTGGCTTATTCCTGGTGTAGTATACATCCTCCGGCATACTGGTATAGCTATACTATGTGGTACATTGTGGCCTCCAACCACTCCCATTTCCATCCAGCCCACTTGCATGGAGGGGGAAAATGAGGGTTGGAAGGGACCTCAGGAGGTCATCTAGTCCAACCCCTGCTCAAAGCAGGGCCAATCCCCAGACAGATTTTTGCCCCAGATCCCTATAATGGCCCCCTCAAGGATTGAACTCACAACCCTGAGTTTAGAAGGCCAATGCTCAAACCTCAGTCTGCTACCTTTGCCCACTGTTACCTGCAATCCGGATAGTTAGTGCAACGGAGTGGGAAGGGGGCTTAGACCCTTGTACCACCGTGCAAGCTAGTCCACAGGCTGGGCCATTGAATGCTGTTGAACAGGAATACTAATGAACAAAGCTTCATTGTCCAGGCCCACATTCTCATGTCTTGATTACTGTTATCACTTCCCTGACAACTCACGCCTTTCTTCAGTCCACACAAAGCACAGCTGCTGAGATGATCTTCCTTGCCCCTCACTGCCAGTGATTGGCAGTCTCACCTCCCCCCCGCCCCTTTTCCACCCTTCTTTCTCTTCTGTGGGGATTTTAGCTTGGCTGCTTGGGGGTGGGGCACTTGGTATGAACCAAAAATGTTTTCTGCCCTGGCCTGCAAAATGGCTACAGCCTCTCCTGTCTTCTGTTACAACTCTCCTCATGGTTTCTTTTGTGCCACCCTTGGTAGATAGAGTAGATATCTATGATAAAACCTGTAAGGCCACTAGCCTCCCCTCCTTCAGACCCCTCCTTAAAACCCACTTCTGAACTTGAAGCAACAAGAGATCAGACAGCAGTTGATGGCAATTTTAAGGGGGAAAAAAATCCCTCTTTCCTCCCATCCCACCCATCCTTGAAACTTCTACATGATGTCGAGCCATCAACAAGCCTTGATCCTCATCCCACTGAAGTTAAAGGAGGATTTACCATAGACTTTGTTGGGAGCTGTATTATGTCTACAGCTAGCCTGCATAGCTGTGTGAACTTATTACTGTTACTCTCATGCTCCCACTCCTTTCCTCCTGACTCAAATTTCCTTAAATTGGATTGTAAAGTTTTTTGGGAGGCTGAGGGGCAGGGACCATGTCTATGTGATTGTAGAATAACTAGCACAATGGAGCCCTGAGCCTGATTTGGTACTAACAGCACAAATAATAATTCTGTAGTTTCTAGGCTCATTGTCTTTTGCCGTATTGGATGGGGTATGTCAATAAAGCACTTTTAAGTGGAAATGGGTTGTGATTGAAATATTTCAGCTGTAGGTATGTTATCTTAGTGTTCATAGAGGTGCACTGAACACCGAAGCTGTTTTCTTTGTATGTCATTGTGACTGTAGTTAAGGAAACAGCAAATCAGCTGGCACTGCAGTGATTTTCCAGGATGTTCCACTTTTCTTCACAGTTTAAGGCCAGCAGGGGCCATTAGAGTATTTACTCTGACTTCCTGTATATCAGACTGTTACATTTCAACCAGTTATCCCTATAGTGAGCAAATAATTTATTTGAACCTTTTTTAGCAGTGCGGTGCTCTTGGAATAATGTCTCAATGACAGTGAAAAGTTCCTAAGGATAGGTCAGCATGACTCAAGTTTTTACCTTCAGGTGTACTTAGCTGATACTTTGCAAAAAGAATCAAAGAAAATGTCAGAATTCAATGAGAGGGGGAAAGTGAACAGTTCCAAACAACACTTGTGAAATACTTTTATTTCTCTATTGTGTCTTTGAGAGTAATGTGATATCTGAAGCTAAACTAGTACCACATTTTATGAAGAAGATGACATCCAAAATCCTGGTATTTCAGTGATCCTAATTAACTTCTTGAATTCATTACCTCATCTGCTGTTAAAAAAAGTTAATGACAGTAAATAAGGGGTCCAAGTTTCCATGCAATTGTTTTGAAGTCAGGGTGGGGGGGATATAGAGGCATAATTAATGACAGCGTTTTTCCCATAAAGATTAATTCCATTATTCTAGAATTACAGGACATATGATATGTAATCTTGTGAGTATAAAATATATCTCTATGCTACTTCCATTTGTGCTCGGGTTATGCCATTGAGGTCCATGCAGTGGCACTGGTGTAACTGAGAGAAATATAATATACATGGGCATGTAATATACACTGCTTATGAAAGAACAGTTTGCGTACTCCAGATACAAGATAAAATATGGGAAACACTCACTAGAAAGGGTAACTTTGTAAATGATAGTAAGCTAGCCAGATTCTGGTCTATGCAAAGACCTGTTTGTAGAGCAAAGAGACCTTAAAGAAGCATTAAACAGACAGCCGAGGATTCCCCTGGCATGGAGAAATGCTCCTCTGATATAAAGCCATTGTTGCTAGACCCCTTTCTATGATCTCCTCCTTCCCTGGTATAGAAGCATGATGGAGGTGGGGCTAGAGGGCACTGTACTCAACAATCCTCTCTAGCATAATGGCCCTCACGAGGCTGTAGTAGCTGGAACAAAGTAAAGCAGCCTAAAAGATGCTCTAATTTGCCTCTGGAGCTGGTTGGGCCACCAGCCTACCCCAGTTTATAGCACTCTTTGCCATCCTGCATCTCAGCCAAGCCAACCCCTGCTCCAAAGTAGCTGAGGATTTAGCCCAATAGTTAGAAATTAAGACACTGATTATGAAGTCTATAGATGGGCAAAATTCCCATTGAAATCAACAGTGTATCATCTTTGTAAGGACTGAAGATGTAGGTACCAAATAAGTGAATAATAATTAAATAACTTAAAGAAACTAGATCTTTTCTATATCTTAATATTAAGCAAGGATTATGTTTGTTTGTTTTTTACAAAGTTCTCTGAGGAAGTCAAATGAAGGAAAAACATTTGCTCTTCCTGTGCAGTCTTTCCATGCAATTTACATTTTTCATTAAGGATTTTTTTGTTTTTGTTTTTTGCAATATTTGAGGGGTTTTTTTAATATTGCCAGGAGGGGAAAAATTCTGTTCTGAACCCAAAACAGATTTTGATTTGCATTGGTAAGAGATTGCATTCATTCAGAGTTTGTATTGCAATGGTTGGAAATACAGCTCTATCTAGAGGAACTACTTCAATTGAATTTGAATTTGCATTTTAAAATCTGGATGCTTTGTTATGCAAAAAACTATTAAAGAACTCTGAGGAAAGGAGGAAAGAGATGTGGTGGAATAAATGTATACAGTAGAGTTTACTAATTTATATTCACAGTTTGAGACTTCTCATTCTGGTTCCAACTTTCTGAAAAACATGCATATGTTCATTACCAAACGTTTTCAGTATTACAGTATCCTTTTTAGTGGCATGCTTACAATATACATTTTTAAAACAGCTTTATGGGTTCAGGAAAATGCACATTGCATATCATCTAAAAATATAAAATGGTGAGACTCTGATTAATTATAAAGCTGTATTTCATCTACGGGGTACAGATGCCTTGACAGCTTAGTACCATGTGGTTTTATTCAAAAATCAGGTACCAAAAAATGTAGCCACATATACAGAAAACGTATAACAGGGAACCAAATGGAGAATTATTAGTAACTTTGCATTTACATTTGTGAAGCAGAAAAAGAAAGGAAAGGATATTGTCAATTATCTAAGTAAGGGAAGTAATATAAAATACCTGTAGTTTTACACAGAGATCCATGCATTATTGTGAACACATCTTGTCAAGCAAGTTAAAGAATATATTACAAAAATATTTTCTTATGTATTCAACAGTTTCACTGCATGTCTTTTGATAGTGAAATATTTCTAGGCGTTTAAGAGAAGCCATTTATATATCTGCTTAAAAAGCCTAGGATTTCACCTAAAGGATTGCAATCTCCCAGGTATAGCATATAACTAATGGTTAACAGAAAGTGACCTGCCAGGAAGCACAGATGTTTTCTCATGTTTGTTTAAGCCTATGTTACTCAGATATCATTCCAATGTATCCATATAGGGGCAAATCCGGGGTCAGTTTTTCTTCAGGTAACTCTAACTTAAGTGAAGGATTGAGTAAAACAGAAGACCCAGGTAATGCCAGTTAGTAGAGAAAATTCATAGATGGCTACCCTGGCTGCCTAAGGATTCCAGTGAGCTTCTTTGTCAGGAGTCTTCCCCCAGCTCCCCTGGAGGGAGTGAGGCAGAGAGACCGTCTGCCTTTGGTAAAGAAGCAGGGGTACAGCCCCCAAGCCATGCAGCTCTCCAATGATCCAGGGAGATCTTCACTTTCTGAACACTGCCAGAGCTTCCCCCTTCTTCCCAGTACAGGATCCCACTTTAAGGAAGGCTTCCCCTGTGTATGTACAGGGGACAGAGGGCAAGCAAGACATCTTAATACAGCCTGAAACTATTTATTTTTGCTGACTAATCCCTGGAGGGCAAAAGTGTCTCTCCAACTGGCTCCATTCTTCACCCTGCCCATCCTGCCCTTAGTTTGCTGCCTCGCCACTGCAGATCCCTGCAGAGATCACTCCATCTGCCTGACAACAGGGGAATGGGTGGTGCCCAAGAGGCAAATGTCTTGCCTTCCCCCTTTCTATGTGTTCAGAGCAATATCATGTGAGGAACTCCTTGTACAGATCTATGGGGTCTGAATGGACCCTGAATAAGTACCTCAGGATTAGCAATGATACAGCAGCACAAAACTGTAGAGTTGGATTTTGGTTGCTTTGATTTTTTTTTAAAAATATTTGAGATGGGGTGTACACCCCACACAAGTAATGAAAGAGTTAAGTGGCACTGAAAAGTAAGGTAGTTGCACCTGGAGGGTGGACCAGGCCCAATTAAAGATGAGTCACATCTGGAGAAGGAGCTGGGTGGTTAGTATAAAGAGAGGAAGCTAGAGTAGGAAGAGGGCTATAGGAAGAAAGGGAAGGAACTCTGCAGTTCTTCTCTTGATGCTAGACTGTGCTGGGTCTTTCCAGTCTCAAGGAGGAAGTCCAGGGAGAGAGCTGGCCCTGGGATTCTCTCTTGAACAGAGAAGTCTGGCAAGAGGCCAGGGAGAACACAAAGCAGCTATCAGGGTAGAGCAAGCTCTGGCAGTGAGCCCTGATAAAAGGGCAGGGTCTGGACTGGTAGGGAGAGAGTCTTGGGAAGTGTTCAGCTGAGGAACAGAGCAGGGGAAACTAATGAGTGTTGAAAGGTCAAGACTGAGGAGGGCAGAATTTATTTTGTTAGTACTTTTGGTTTGGTAGTTATTAGGGGATTCTAGGGGAAAGTCTTGTGGGTCCTGGCCATGAAAGAAGGGTGAACCTATAGAGGCTGTGGGAGGGGCCTAGCAATAGGCTGAGATAAGAAGAAGCCTAGGGGGATTTAGCAGGCATTGGGTCCAAAGAGACAGATCTTGCCTGCTCACTACAGAGTCCCTGGGCTAGAACCCAGAGGAGTGGGAAGGCCTGGGTTCTCCTACCAACCACCAGGGAAGGTTATGTGAAGTCATCCCCTGATATAAGGGAATAAGGGCTTTTGAAAGCCTTAAGATGTAGGGATATAAGAACCACAGGGCCCAGACGTGGGGCCAAAGATTTTTTTGTAAGGATGTTGGAGTTCTATTTGTTGGACACTGCTACCCTGGAAGGGGATTAAGGGACCAGAGGATTGAGTCACAAGAACAGGCAAACCACCACAGGGCTGGAGTGATTATTGGCAGAGGTTACTAGATAATCAGAGCCTGCTACACCATGCCCAGCCATAAGGGGACTGCCAGCAGTGAGTCTGCTATTCTACAGTAGCTTTCCATTGTGTTAATTACATGGTGGTTTGACTCCCTAAGAAGGTTTTGGCAGTAACTTAACTATTCTATGTACAGGATAGTAAGATATATTCTGAAAAAAAGAAACTCACAAAAAAGGTTCAAACATTACAGTAGAAAAGCAAGCAAATAGGATAAAAATGTATAAACTTTGAACCATATTATGACATTGGCTTTTATACAAATACTTCTGGGTGCAGAATTGATGGCACTGAACTCCTATATGAGAATACACATCAAATAAAAGAAATTCAGCATACACATTTTGGGAGGGGCCTACTCAAAGAGCTAAAAGAGAATTATAGGTGCAGGAGGTGCTAGGATTTTAGTAACATGGTGCTGAAAATCCCTCTGAGTCTATGCCCCACCCTAAGTGTGGAAGCCTGCTTGAGTGAGAACAGAGTGAAAACAGAGAGGATTTGGCAGATGATTTAGAGAGCGTATAGAAGAACCAATCTGGTTGTTGATAAGCTACTCTCCTTTGAATATTTATTCATCCTGAATTAGCTGAATGCCTTGAATCCCATCCATCCTGCTGAGTCTGCTGAGTGTATGAGGTAAATGATCAAAGCTGAGGAGAATTTTGCAGTATTGCTTTAGTACCTTCTGGGTGAGGGCAAGTCCTTATATATATTTTAAGGAGTTGTAAAAAATTGGAGTATTTGGGTAATAGGAATAATCGTCTGTTTTAAAATCAGTTGGCTTTGTTTGGGGTGGGGAGGGACTACTATGTGTCTTAGAGACAGAGAAAATTAAATTCTCTTTAAAAAAATCAAATACATTAGTGATTGGAAGCACAGAGCTTGATTCATTATTTGCAGGTGCAGAGGGTGAAATTCTGACCCCATTTATGTCACTGGAAAAGCTCTGTTGACTTCAATGGGGCTGTGATTTCACTCATTATATACACTATCCATGAGTACTCAGACACCCACCTAGTATTCCTTTCAATTTTTCCAATAGCATGCATTGCAAGTGAGAAGTGAGAGAGGCTTCCTGCACTCTTACAACGTTAGAATGCCTGCAGCTACCATGTATTAGATGCAGTTCGTGACAAAAAGTATTGGGGCTGACTGCTGCTCAAGTACATAACACAATTACGTCTTATCATGTAGGCTATCCATTTCTAATTTATCCAATTTATCTGTTGCTGATCCTGCAGTGTCAAATCATTTTGAAAATATATTAAATTCATATCTACCCTTGCTACGGTAGTTCAGATGTTTAATTAACATTTCCTTCTTAAGACAGTCACTCAGTCTAGACTTTCAAAAGCTCTCCCCTTGGGTGGAATCTTTTATATTAAAACCATTGCATTTATAAATTTACATATTAGCTTCTGGGCTGATGTTTTAGATTGCTTGTCCTTTGTCATATTTAAAGTAGTCACCACTAAATATAATGTCCACTGGAGCTGACAAGTTAAGGACAAAGACCAAGATTGGCAGTTGGTTATATCCTCAGTGAAAGGACACTAGTTTGTACTGTATATTTGCCATGATGCTTGGTGAAATGTATTTAATCAGACAGGCTATAAGAAGGTTCTTGCATGTGCCAAATCCTTGTATGAAAATGTTTGAGACCGTGTAACATTTTCTGTTCTCTAGTGATGAGGCTTAATGCATTACTCAAAGCTCTTATAAAATATAAGAGCCTTCCTAACTTGTCTTCAGAGCCAAATATTGGTAATAGAACTGTGTTCTAGAGTTGTGCAAAACCACTGGATTGAACTAAAAAAAAGTAATCTGTTTTTTTTCATATTTTAGGAAATAAAAAACATACCCAGATCTGAAAATTCATCATAACTTCATTTTACTGAAATTTCATAAATTTGTATCTATGGGGATGTGTACATCTTCCTTTTAATCTGTAGCAGGAGGTGGGCAGGAGGGGCAGAGTACAATAAAGCTGAAAGAGATTGAATAGCTTTAAAAATAACTTTTCCTTATAAAGTTCCTTGTTCAGTGTTAGAAGAAAGTGATTTGTATTGTTCTGTTCTGTTGGTACATGACAGTATCTGCACCACTTATGCAATTTAAGCTCAAAGAGTTATATTTTTATATCGCACATGAAGAAATGCAACTTATTTTGTATAGGATCCTTCATGACAATTATTGCCAAATATTTTATTGTGATAAATGGAATATTGGAGGTGTTTTACATAGCTTGCTGCAGTGAATTTATGCAGATAGAGGAAACGTACAAAGATGGACAAGACTACAGAAAAGAGAGCTGAAATTTTAAGACAGTGGTTCAAGTATTCTTGCAGTGAAGAGAATGAAAAGATGGTAAAAGATGGGCTTAGAATCGATCATACAATAAACTAGCCCAATCTGAAGGGAAATTAGGGTAGTCAGAAAACTCAATAGTGTCTCAGTAAATGTACTACTGAGTATATGTATCATTGCCCATAGGGAGACGATAATCCATTATACAGTGCATTCTATCTAAAGATTCCAAGGTGCTTTATAAACCTTAGTGAATTAGGCCATCAACACCATGGTGAGGTAGGCAAATGTTATCTCCATTTCACTGATGAGGAAATTGCTTCCAAGAACACTTAACATCTGAAGTCTCAGAAGCTTACACAAGTACAAATACCCAGTTTGCTGACCACTGGAAATGCAAACAGGCCAAGGGATTTTCAAAACTTATGTCTGGGAGTAGTAAAGTTTTCTAAGCAACCTGGAGCTTGCCTGCCAGGCCTGATGTGTTATTGCACAAACATGGGCAACCTTCTGTGACCATAACATAGACCACAGCATGGTCCATGCGTGAAGAATTTACGAAGCACTGCCTTTCTGATTGTCATTGCAGCTGCTTTATTAAAAGGAAGAGGGACAGTGTGATGAGTGCCCATGGAGAGTGATTTTATGGGCAATCTTTTTTCAACAGGCTGATCGCAGAGGGTGGTAACTGTGGGGTGTATGAAGGGGATGTGGGCTTTGGGAAATGGCGCATTGTCTTTGTGGGTTATATATACAATCTTATGAAATGGTTCAGGTGCACTTATTTGGTCCTTGGTTCCCTAGCTATGTGGTGTCCTGGTTCTCCACTCCTGTGTTAGAGGGAATTGATCTCAGGATCCTCTCTCTGATCTTGTAGGGTAAGGTCAGAAGCTCCATCTTCATGGAAAGATGCTCCTTCCAAGGGAGTGAGCCCGGTGACATTTTTGAGCCGCAGGGGAGATCCCTCCAATCAGGGCCGGCTCTAGGTTTTTTGCCGCCCCAAGCTCAGGTGGGGCTGGGGCTCGCAGGCGGCGCTGGAAGCGGAGGGAGTGATGTCACCTTCTCCCAGCGCCTGCAGGGGCTTTACCCCCTCCCCCCACCCTGCCGTGCGGAGAAGCCCCGATATAAGGGGTGGCACAAGGCAGCACAGCAGCCAGGGCGCAGATGAGGCAGCGCAGTCCCGGCTCCCCGGCAGGACTCGCTCTCTCCTCCCCTGGGGCTGGGCGACTGGGCCCTGGCAGCTCAGCATCCCGGGGCTAGAGCTTCCCCTTCCCGCTGAGGCCAGGGGTGCGGCGCCCTCCCCCATCTAAGTGAAGCAGCTCCAAGAGCACAATTGCCCCGAAAAAAAAGGATGGCCGGAGTGCTGCCCCTGGAAATGTGCTGCCCCAAGCACATGCTTGCTTTGCTGGTGCCTAGAGCCGATCCTGCCTCCAATTGCTTAATTATCCTCTACCATCCCAGTGTGGCCCCCAAAGCATTTAGTGGAGTCATGAACTGCACCCCCAGCCTGCTTTTAAACCACCCACCACTGGCTGCACAGTCTCCATTGGTATATGTTAATTACTAATTAAGATACGTAAATATGCTACTTGGGGTGCTTTCTTCATCCTGAGAGTCCAGGAAGCATGCAGGTGTCTGTGCTTTTTGATAACGTTGTTCATTGGACTCAAGTACTTTTGACTCCATCTCTCACCACAATGTGGCTTTGCCCAGCCACTGATAGGACAATAATTGGACACCCCTTTTTGTTTGGCATTTGCATGAAGCAAATCACAGAGAATCACCTGTATTTCTGGCATAAATGTTTCCCCTGTTCTTGCTCTGCTTCTATTCAGTAAACCCTATGGCTAGCAAGTAGGGAATGTACAGGTTCAGTGTGCTGATTAAGCATTGAAGCAGCAAAGAGCCGAAAGTGGGAGCTGTTCATGTGGACGTGGTTAAGGAAACATGCAAGAAAGGGCTGAATGATTTTTTGTCATACTCCTGTTTCTTTGCACATGATCATGGCTCTGATTTTCTCAAATGCATTCATTCTGGGCAGCTGCAGAAAGGTACTGTGCAAAGCTGCCATGGTGACTGATTTGCATGACTCTGCAGACAAAGACAAACCACAGGTGGGGCTGACCCCAAACATCTCCCTTTGAATTGAGCTTGTGTGAATAGGACCATCATCAGTGCTTTGGGTCACTTTATTTCAGCTGAGCCACTGCAGAGTGGCCACAAAAGAGACATAAGCACTGGACACCCAGGGAATACTCCCAGTGTAGGAGGCCTCCCATGTAGGCAAAGAGCTGGCTATGTTGCATTGTGCCTCTAGCCCCACAAAAGCTCCCATGCATGCCCTACAATGCAAACAATTTTTCAAGTAACAAGGATGGTCTAAAACCTATTTTCTGAGAACCTAGGCTTGGCTGGCCAAACAGTCTGTTGGTTACCCAAAGAGAAGGTCCTCTGAAAATTCACCTTTAAACTAACTGCCATATGGGAGATCTGTGACAGAGTAAGGAATAGAAGCTAGGTGTGAGGAACTGTACCTTTTAACAGGCTCATGTTATGTAAAGCAGACACTGGGTAGTGAATGAAAAGATCTGTCAAGCACCTTGTCTGTGCTTGATTACTGCACACCACACAAGGGATCAGATGCTGCCTTCATTTGCACCTATACAATTCCACTGAAGTCAGTTAAGGCCTGAACTTGGTCCCAGATATCTTGAATGATTGTCTCATGCTGTAACCACAAGAGCATCCCTGTATCCTAATGAATCAGCTACTTCTTGTGTCTGGAACATTAGAGGATAATAAGAGTACAGACCACAAGGAGGAGAGGCAATTAAGGAGCCACATGCTGCATTTTGTATGACACAGCCCACCATATGTGGGCACAGCACGTTCAAAAATATGCAGCTAAAATTAACCCCCAAAGTTAGTCTCCTTAGCACTCAGGAAACCAAAACATAATATATTGTATGTTGGGACCTCAGGTATTATCCAGGTGCTAATTAGAAGCTTCCCACAAGACATTTGTATTTATTGGTGAGAGTAAAATGACTATGTAACTTCAACTAGCTATTACCATCTCAAGCTTTGCCTGAAACTGTTTGAAATGAAAGGCCAAAATTTGCTAACGGCCCATTTACATTACTTATGGCAGAGAAATACATTGCAGCACTTACCCCAGCTCAGACAGCAGGAGATTATTAAGAGCTGTGTATGTTTTGACAATTAAGTGCTCTGGATCATAACTATCCTCCTTGACTGAATCAGAGGTTAGTGAACTGAAGCACTGAACTGAATTTGTTAGGTCTGATGTTAACTAATAAACAGTTTCCTTCTTTACAAACTGTTTCTTCTGCCTCTGCTTTTGAGGTTTCTCTGGAATATATTCCAGCTACCTACACTTTACAATATATATTTTGCCATTGGCACAAATCATTTGTAAATATGAGCTTTCTATGTTTCTTTCTTATCCAGATTTATATATCACTTGAGTCAAGTAGTGATTCTGCTATATCTTTATTTTCAGAGCTTATGTTTGTGGGAGATGAAACTTTGGATACAACACAATTTCCTGTAGTTAAATGCAGACTAAATAGAAGCCCTCAGTGGCAGCATTCCTTGGCTTTTAGGAGTAAGTTATGTAATGGAGCATTAACAGCTGCATTTTAGTGGCTATGAAATTATCAGAAAATTGGCTTAAGATATGTTAAATATCTGAGGCTCTATTTTGATTTTATTTTCCAGTAAATGTGTACATTTATGTTAATTCTTTCTCACTGTTTGTATAATCTGAATAAAATTATGGTCTATCTTAAAAGAATTGCGTGAGTTTTAATAACTCTGAGGATTTGGTTTATTTACATTGTATTGTCTTCAAAGGTGGAATCATTTAATTAAATTTGGAATTTGGTCATGTTTCTCAAAATATTAAACCATTTGTAAACATAAGCTCCATATTGTGACTTATGGTGCTTATCCTGAGTGATGGGAAATGAGATTTTTTTGACATAAATTTTAAAAAGAAGAAATGATGTAAGAAACTTTAAGAAAAACTCATGAATTTGTAGTACATTATCTCCTCTTTGCAAGGAAAAATAGAAAACATTCCCATGCCCTGCATATTTACAAGAAGTTTCAGATCTGTGGTGCTCATGCTGAGAAACTGACAGTAACTTTGTTTCATGTGGGGCAGCAAATAGAAAATGGAGCCATTTTATAGTAATTCAGAGATGGACTATTTTTTATAAAATATCAGGCAAAATAAATAGGATTTAAAGTAGAGGATCTTAACAAAGCTTAACTTTGATGATATCTGAAGATGGTAGCCAAATCCTCAGTTATTTTTATTCCAAACCTTTCCTTTAACTCTCAGAATCTAGCTTTCATCCTTCATAATTCATCACTTTCCTTGCTATGACTACTCTAATGCAGTTTTGTGGCCCACCCGGCAATCTTTTGGTTTAATGTCGCTCCATGCAAGAAGCTAGCAGTTGCTTAGATACTGACACATTTTTTTAAAAAAAATTAAAACACATTATTAGCATTGTTTCTGTAGCTACCAGTCCATTAAACAATTGATTTTATTTTCTTACTTCTTGGCAAGCCTAATGGGCTCAAAGGTAGTTCCTGTCAAATCCCAGGTCCTTGTTCCAGAAAGCAAATCATGACAGTCAGTAAAACCAAAAGTTGTGCATCTAATACTGTCCACTGTCTTACCTTCACACTTTAACAAATTAGAAACAGTGCTCTTCTATAGATCTGATTTAAGGATCTCTATTGGCTATTCTGCACCTGTGGGGCATGCAGAATCTGTTGATGTCAATGGGAGTTCTGCAGCGGGGGGCTGAGACTAGCATTTAGTGATCAATGGCTCCATGTCAAGTTGGCAGCCGGTTTCAAGCGGAGTGCTCCAAGGGTCGGTACTGGGGCCGGTTTTGTTCAATATCTTCATTAATGATCTGGAGGATGGCGTGGACTGCACTCTCAGCAAGTTTGCAGATGACACTAAACTGGGAGGAATGGTAGATACGCTGAAAAGTAGGGATAGGATACAGAGGGACCTAGACAAATTAGAGGATTGGCCCAAAAGAAATCTGATGAGGTTCAACAAGGACAAGTGCAGAGTCCTGCACTTAGGACAGAAGAATCCCATTCACTGTTACAGACTAGGGACCGAATGGCTAGGAAGCAGTTCTGCAGAAAAGGACCTAGGTGTTACAGTGGACGAGAAGCTGGATATGAGTCAACAGTGTGCCCTTGTTGCCATGGAGAGTGATTGTCCAGTTTTGGGCCCCACACTACAAGAAGGATGTGGAAAATTTGGAAAGAGTCCAGCGGAGGGCAACAAAAATGATTAGGGGGCTGGAGCACATGACTTATGAGGAGAGGCTGAGGGAACTGGGATTGTTTAGTCTGCAGAAGAGAAGAATGAGGGGGAATTTGATAGCTGCTTTCAACTAC
>NW_020664439.1:20569568-20573193 GCF_002925995.2 Terrapene triunguis
CCAGTCTGAATTTGTCTAGCTTCAACTTCCACCTGTTGAATCTTATTATACCTTTTTGTCTGCTAGACTGAAGTCAGGTTTTCTAATCCTTCAATCATTCTTGTGGCTCTTCTCTGAATCCTCTTCCAGGTATCAACATCCATCTTGAACTGTGCATAGTAGAACTGGACACAGTATTCCAGCCATGGTCACGCTACTGCCAAATGCAGAGGTAATCTAACCTCTTACTCTGAGATTCCCTCATTTAATCATCCCAGGATAGTGTTGATCCTTTTGACCACACCAACCAGCTTACCAAGCTCTGTTGCAGTGACCTGTCCTCTTCATTGTTGATCACTCCTCCAATTTTCATGTCATCTGCAAACTTTATCAGTAATGATTTTGTTTTCTTCCAGGTCAGTGATAAAAATGTTAAATAACGTAGGACCAAGAACTGATCCCTGCAGGATGCCACTAGAAGCATGCCCCCTTGATTCCCAGCTCACAATTTTATTTTGAGACCTATCAGTTAGCCAATTTTTAATCCATTTAATGATGACTTTGAATCATTCTAGTTGCATCTGACATCTCAGTTTCTCCTGATCTCCCAATTTTTTGTTTTAACATTCAAAATATAGTCTATATCATGGTACAGTCTAAATGACAGTATTTCCTTGCACAGATCTATGCATTCAATCTCTTCTCCCCATTGTCTTTCTCTTGTAGCATTCTATCACCACAAGATGATGTAATGCAGCATCACTCAGTATCAAAGACACAAGATAATAGCCTCCAAAATTGGAGAGCCCCCTTCCTATTTTAACATCCATCAACTACTGCCCTCATCCTTGTGAACTGTAAAAGGATCATCTGCCAGTTAAGATGTTATGTGGTGTTAGCAGCAGACATTACAGCACATCATGTTTAAAGATGGGCTAATATTTATTACTGTAAACTCTGAACATTTTTAAAGGTGTGCCAATATTCAATTACCTTCTACATTCTCAAATTCTTCCTGTTCTGAACATATTAACCCATAAAAGTTGAATAAAAAAATTCACAAAAGCATGAGAAAATTAGGATGTTTTGTTTATGTACTTAACATAGATTATGCAATTGTCACTGACCACAAAATGAAACTAGTTAGAGTAATGTCAAAATATTGAGGTTTCTCTCTATGAACAACACCTTGGAGACAGTTCCTAAACCCATATAACAAGACACTGTGGACACAGAGAAAAACAAAACTGTTTTCCTTAGGAAAAAAAAGAGATACTTTGAAAAGTAAAACTATTGCATTACTTGTGTCAATTTAATATAATCTAGTGTAACTATGTTAGAGTGAACTTAAATTATGAAAGATTGAGTTTTAAATGCTTGAGAGTGGGTAGCCAAGGTCTTCAATTAAAGTCATATTAAGTGTTGCTATTCTTTTATCATTTGGTAGCTCAGATGTTCATCGGTTTGTGTGAAATAAAACTTTTACAGGGAAAAAGATTGTACCTACAGAGATCAAAGTGTCAAGTTCTTTTATTGCTGAATCCCACTCTGTAGGCTTCATGAGCCCCGATGTCAGAAGCCAGTGTAGGAAGGTTTTTTTTAAATTATATCAACTTCATACATACATACATAGGAAGGAAGTTTGTGGAAGAAGGGTCAAGGTGATGGTGAACTCAACACCACTTGTGATCAGTTCATCTTCTCCTGGGCATTTGTTGATTTAGATTGTCCACTTCCCAAAGCAAATTATGGATAAGGCAATTAGTTTTAGATAATTTCTTTTTGCATCCTATTATTGACTAATGTGTCCATTTTATTTTCAGGGTATGAACTGTGCTTCACACAACCAAATGACTAATAATGAACTGGGGGGGTTAAATACAATTGATCAGTTTGGAGCAGCAAAGGAAACCTTAGTGTGTGTGTGTGTGTGTGTGTGTGTGTGTGTGGTGTGTGTACGGGTATCACCTGCATTTTTATTCTCATTTGCAGTAGTGTGTCTTAGTATTGCTAAAGCTGCCTACATGCCTGCTGATGGTAGTTTTGAGTATAGACTGGCTCACCGTCCATTTTTATGGCATCCAGTAAAGTGAAAGGACCAAGAGGGGAAGTTCTTATCAATGTGACATTATTAAGGTAGTGTTTTATTTTTAATCTGCTTTAAGAACACATGACCTTTTTTTTTGAGCTGATACATCAGTAGGTTGCCTTTTATTTTTATTTTCTCTTAAGAGTGCTCCAATTGAGAAAAACCTCCCTCTTGCTATTCATTCTACATGGTCAGACTGAGCAGCCTTACCTCTGAGACAGTTATTGGCAGCAGTACAAATTATCTGGCTCATGTAATGATCTGTTAGAGTATGAGAAACCAGGGCAAATTAGCAATAAGAAATGCTAAAGCTATATATCACTGGCAACAATTTAGGAATAATATCTCTCTGCCTGAAGCAGATTCTGGTGATTCACTGGTAATTTGCTAGAAGCCTTTCAACTTGATTCTTATTTGTGGAGTTAATGGTAGGTTATTTTGCATTGTGATTGAAAGACCTGACAACTTAGCTATTATTTAAGGGTGTTGATTCCCTTCCACATGGAAACTTACCCCATTTTAAAGCTTTTTTTTCTCTCATGACAAGAACATCTTATCTATATTTTAAAATAGTATGCTAATGTAATGAACTGGCTTTGTACATTTGCAATCTTGCCCTTGGGTAGTTGGCCTACAGAGAGATTAAGGAATCTGCTGCTGCTACTGCTCAGCTAAGGACATCCACCATTAGCACAAGTGGTAAATGCCAGTGTTTTGGGAAATGAAGTCTCTGGGTTCTAGCTCTGGATACCCAAGAGTGTATGTGGTTTATATAGTTATTGTCTAGCATTGCTATAAATAAAGTCTGAATCTACATAGGAAGGTTGATATACCAAAGGATCATAATCAGGCATGCTTTGGGAGTAGAGAAAATGGAGCCAAACTTCTTCCTTATTCCATGATGACATAATGCATCTAGAAGATCATGCCATTTTGTACCATATCAAGGAGGGAGTGGGGGAAAATGCTCCTGATTTTCACAGATCACCTTACACCATATTGCATTGGTTACAGGAGTCATGGGATCTGTGATTTTTTTTGGAGCATGTAATTAAAAATAAGTAACTTATGGCAAGTCCTACAGAATTAAACATAACCGTCTTAGGGAAAGTCCTATGGAATTGTAATAAGTGAGACAGCATCCTATAAAAATTCTGAAAAAAACCTAAATAATATAATAGTGAATTGAGATCCTTGGCACCATCCTCCAACGCTTATGGCAGGGATATCATTGTCTACTTTATTTTATAAAATAGCTTTATCATTTTTTACCCACTAAATTCTTTAGGACACTTCTGTAAGAATATATTTTCTCCCTGACTTCTGTCTGATACTTCATCATTGGGTGGGTGGAGGTGATGGGGCACACACATGCTCCATATCCATGGACAACCTTAGGAGCTGCCAAGTTAAATGTTGGGTTTTATGAGATGCTAAGAGGAAACTGAGATTTAATAAACAAAACTGCAGTGACACTCAGGATCACACCAGTGAACTCTCTGAAAATTTTAATTTCTCCATTGGAGGTGAGTTTTCTTCTCCCCAAAGCTTACAAAA
>NW_020664439.1:20573293-20573502 GCF_002925995.2 Terrapene triunguis
TTTTTTTTTTTTTTTTTTTTTGAGACTGATTTACAAAGGTCAGTTCTGTTATGCCAGCTGCTATGTTTCAATTTGTCAGTTTTTATCATAGAATAAGCACAGTTCTAATTAATTGCACTACAGTGGCATAATGAAGTTTATTTGTGGGAGAGAAAAAGGGTTGTAATGTAGGGATATTAAAGAAGGTACTAACAGTGATTCCCCCAAGT
>NW_020664439.1:20573512-20624970 GCF_002925995.2 Terrapene triunguis
TCTTAATAAGATCCTGCTGGTTTTTATTATATTGGTATAACAGTAATATCTTACACTTTCAAAAATGTATTTTCATGACTTTTGTCCTTTAATACCCCGATTCAGCTTTGCCTGAAAAAGGTTTGCAGGAATGAACTCTTTCTTAGAGGCCATGAAATTATTCATTCCTTTTTTTAAAAAATGCAAACCTATCATTTGGGGCTAATTGAGACAACCCAGGAATGTCAGACATTAATACTAAAATTCTCTTTCTGAAGGCTTTTTATTTAAAATACACAAAAAAGCTATTAAGCTCAATTCTTATTCTTTGGTGTAGTTCTATTTAAATGGGTATACAAGAATAATCCTATTTAGTAGAGGACTATATAATAAAAACCTTTTTGTAATATTGAGCCAAATTCTTCTCTGTTACATTGATGTAGATTCAGAGAAATTTCACTGACTTCAGTGAAGTTTCTCTGGATTTACCCCAGTTTAAGTGATAGCAGAATTTGCCCCGCTGGCTTTTACATCTGGTTAAGCAGCAAATGCCAGGTTTTACCTCAATACCTTTTTAATCTTTATTTTCATATGTTTAATCTTGCTAGTGGAGGTATGACATGTTTTTCACTCTAAAGTGTGGGAAGGCAGGAAGTGCTCTCTTTGAATCATGCAAGCCTAGAATTGCCATTAGGTACAGATATCTGGATTTCAGATAGTATTCTTACTCTGAAAGGAAGTATATGTGCACTGATGGGAGATATTAATTCATTGTGCTACCTCATCCTGTGGACCTCACTCTTCCACTGCCCTGCACCTTTTGAGTCATTTGCACTATTGTGATATGCATGCATTTTATACCTACTTTGCACTGACTGTGAAAGGCACTGGGGAATCTGGCCTCTTTTTTTCTGCAACATTCCCCCCCCCCCCCTGTTTATTAGGGGGAATCTCTTTCAATCCTTACTCAAGCAAGATTCCTGTTCTCTTCAAGTAGAGGCTTCAAGTAGAAGTAGAAAAAACACCCCCCTGAGCGCAGCAAGTTTCAGCATTGTAAAGCGTCAGTGTAGACAGTGCACCAGTGCTGGGAGCTATTCCCTTCGTGGAGGTGTTGTGGTTTTTTTTAGAGTGCTGGGAGAGGCAGGGGTCCTGCTAGTGAAGGCAGGGGGCTGGACTCGATGATCTTTCAGGGTCCCTTCCAGTTCTATGAGATAGGTATATCTCCATATATTATTAGCACTGCAACCACACAGGGCAGGTTAAAGTGCTGCCAGTGTAGACTAGCCCTCAAGCTCCACTTACATAATACCCTCTGAATTCTTCCATTGGGGAGCAGAATAACCTGAATTCTTCCATTGGGGAGGAGATAACCTGAGATCTAACCAGCTTTAAGGGGACCCAAAGGGCACAGAGCAGAAAGTGTACAGGCCTTGTGTTTCCAACTGGTCCCTGGTTACCTCTACCTGCTCAGCAGAGTTCTTCACCAGCTCTGTCCCCATAACTCCCTTGAGAAGGATTCCACAGCATGTAGGGGAAAAGTAGGCAACTTGGTACTGACAGTGTAACAATGAAAAAATCTGATACATTCAAAGAGACTGTATCACTGGTGCACTAACCGCAAACAAAGTGATCATGGCAAAAGACTCCTCAAAACCAAAAGGACTGGGAGGTGTTTATGTGCATAATGCTACAGTGCAGAAAGATAGCATTACATCCTGTCATTGTGAGAGAGCTCTGCAAGTGTTAAGTAGGGTGACCAGACAGCAAATGTGAAAAATCGGATGGGGGTGGGGAGTAATAGAAAAAGACCCCAAAATCAGGACTGTCCCTATAAAATCAGGACATCTGGTCACCCTACTGTTAAGTGGTGTTCCTTTACATTTGGATTTGGATAACTACATTTTAAAAACAAAAACAGTAAAATTTCCCTCCTTTTAAGAATAGATAAATATTATGTTCAACTCTTTGTTTCTTTTATAATTTGTTTCTACAGTACAAAATTTCAACAGGGGAAATTAATGCCACATGCTATGGTTATGCAGGGTACAAGCAGAATTATTGAGACTGTTGGATGCTGGTCTGGAACTCAGCTGATCCTGGTTCTTATTATGACTGTCATTAACCTTTTGTGTGACCTTGTGCAGGTTACTTCACCTCTTATCTCAGCTGGGACCTCGAAGTGCTACTGTAATACAAATAACATGATTTTGAAGTATAATGGCTTTAATAAACTTAAAAGTGATAAGTGCAATTAATCATCCATCTCTTCTAAATTAGATACATCCTACAGGTACATGGCTGAAATTGTGACAGTTTTATAATATGGAAAAAGGAAAGGTTTGTATACCTGAGCCTGTCATATGTGACCAGTGATGTTGATACTTCACATTTTGTGGCAAAGCAGGGCATCAGTGATTGGCTGCTTTCCTTTGGCAGCTGGAATCACTCCAGCATCCTTTAGGTTCCAAACTATCCTTTTGAGGATCTGTATTCCAAAGCATATGATTTCAGCAGATGTCAATGAAAATAAATCTAGTCTAAAAAGAAAAGACATTCATTTTTTGTTTCTTAAGTGAACTTGTCTGTGAAAGGTGATGGATCGACAGCCTTGGAGACTGACAAGACTGATATTCTTTTGATTGTTCACAGAATCAGTGTAACACTGTCACGCTGCCCCTTTTGTGTGCCTGAACGTTAGCCTGGAGTACCTCTAGAGGTAGGGGTGGGAATGTGATTAATTTCCTGGCTTGATTGGAGGCCTCTACTTCTCCTAGAAAAGATACTAGTCAATTCCATGTGAGTAGTAGCTTTCATAATATGAGCAATAGAGCAAGTGATGTAAACTCTGAACAGTTATCATACAGTAATAACTTTTTTTTGTTCACTACTGACCTGACCTGGATTCAAATTGGCATCTGGTGACAGGTTCTGTGCTCCACTAATAAATCCTTATTATTCCATGTTTCGTAGTCATGAAATTGTAGTACACATGTATCTAGTTGTATCAGGGTATGTACAAAAACAGTTTTTTATTATATTTTTGCCTCCATCCACAAAGCATATTTTAGAGTGGCAGATTCATACTGTTCCTTTACTTTCTATATATCTTATATGACCATATAAAATAATTAATGTCCAGTGTTCTTTACTAATTAAAGAAAATACTTGCTACAATGCAGCTTACTTTATCCTTAGGTGGTCTCTTTACATGATC
This sequence comes from Terrapene triunguis, assembly GCF_002925995.2. Classification (NCBI taxonomy): domain Eukaryota; kingdom Metazoa; phylum Chordata; order Testudines; family Emydidae; genus Terrapene; species Terrapene triunguis. Next base: position 20,576,706 of record NW_020664439.1, read on the forward strand.
CACTTTGTCAATCAGTCTTTGTTTTCAGTTAAAAACGCTTTACCAGAATCTGATAGTACCAGTCATCTATAAAAGGCTTTGTCGTAAACCAGACTAATCCATGCAGAAAAGTAAAAATGTCAGGAGTTTCAACTTGCAGAGTTTCTTGGGAATTCACCCCTGGGATGATGAGGTTTGCCATCTATTCTCACCTCTTCTGGAAAAGGCCTAGGGTTTTGTCCCTAAATTTGGTGGGCCCTGCAAGATCCATGCCATTCTTAGGGAGCCAGTTGAAGCAGTGATCCTACATTTGCCAAGATTTGAACTTGCCTTTCCCATAGTTTGCAGGTAGGAAGGAGACTCAGCAGAGACCAACACCTCAGTGGAGGAAGCATGGGGCTCCAAGCTGGAAATCTCTATGGCCCTGATACTGTAATGACTTAAGCAGGTAATTAAAATGAAGCACTTGAGTCATCCCATTTTGGTTCTCCTGTGACTACCCACACTTGCACATTTGTGAGATTCTTTTCCTCCCAGATCAGGGCATATTTGACAGTTTTGCTGTTAACCTCATGACCAGGATCATAACTTGTTATGCCAATGGAAGCTTGACCTCTTTCATCCCTTGTTCCTCAAATATTGTTACAAAATTAGCTGATTAAATTAGGTCCTTCTCTTTTATATTCAATATACTTTAAGTTTAAACAAGCAGATCTTTTATCCCACTGAACTACTTTTAAAGGCACATCTATTTTACATGATAGCTGTTAGAATGGTACAGTCACTGAAGAGGGACACGACTAAAGATAGTTGTTAAAACTAAAATGACTTTTTTTCATAACATTTTGAGTTAGCAGGGTTCTAGTTCAGGTACAGCAGCTTTTCAGTGTCTTTCTCCCAATTTGCACAAATAATTGACAGCTCATTAACAGCTCAGTGGGAGCACAGAAAGCCAAATGAGAAAAACAACTTGAGTACAACAGAAGGAACAAAGTCTCTGCTTGACAATTATGCCGAAAGCTTCCAACCAGATTTAAAATTAGAGGTTAGAAAACAACCTGAGTAATAAATTATATGGGAAGAGAAGATGAAAATCTTTTCAGGCAGATCTAGCAATCTCCAGTCAAGCAGTGTGCACTCTCCCTCACATGAGGCCATCTTAGCTGAACTGTATGGACATGGGCCAGCTTCTGTCTTTCCCTGCTTGCACACATTGTGGGCTTCAGTGCCACTGTAGGCCTATGCTTGAGTCCTTCCACTCCATAGATCTATGCCCAGACCATGTTCAGAAATGCAGGGGAAGACTCCTTGATTCCTATGGAGCAGCAGTTTTTATTTTTCACCAACATCTTGTAGTACCAATAATCTTTCTTTATCTTTATCTTATCTTTATAGCTAAAGTCTCAAACTTGGTGCTTCATCTTGAGTGCTGCCTCTGATGTCAAATGAGGCAGCATTGCACACCTGGAGAGTAACCAAATAACCACATCCAAATCATTTACATAGGATATTGCAAGAAGTTACCCTCCCAAATCAAGGGCTAGATCCTCCTGGTAACTGTTCCTTTGTGCAAGAAGGATGGGGAGTTTTCCTCCCTTTCAGAGAAGAGGCCAAGTTTTCTGTCCCAAATCCCCCAAGATTTCCCACCTACTCATCCAATTTGTGCAGATTTCAGGGATCCAGTGAAAACAATATCTTGATATACTGTCTGCAATAACTGGCATCCAATAGCTTCCCCAATGGCAGGGGAATCCTTCCCAGGGATGGGTAGGTCTGTCTGTCTTGGTTTCTATCTTCCTCTTTGTCATGTGCTTAACATACATTTTTAACAGTAGGGGTAATTAACCATTGGAACAACATTCCAAGGGTTGTGGTGTATTCTCCATCACTAGCATTTACAAAAAAATCAACATTGGATATTTTTCTTAAAGATATGCTCTCGTTCAAATAGGAATTAATTCAGGGAGTCCTATGGCCTTTCTTATAAAGGAGGTCAGACTTAGATGATCACAACGGTCCTTTCTGGCCTTAGCTATGTGCTGTTGTATGAGGTAACATACACACTCTGAATAAATGGACTTAACTATCTTGGATAAAGTTCAGACAATTTTATTCACAAGGAGGATATTGTGGTACTTCTAGAAACAAATCTTCAACCTTGTGTTGAGATAAAATTAATTCTTCATATCAATGTTCCATGTACTGAGAATGAGGACTCCATGCTTATAAAACAAAACTGGCAGCTCCAGGTGAAGTCAGTGCAGTTTCAGGGAGTTGGCACTTTGAAAACTCAGGCTCCTAATTCCAAGGGGTGTAGGCTGGTGAGGCAAATGGAAATCTAAAAAGATGTTCCTTTCCTTTTGTAAAACTGGCATTTTTTAACAGTGCTAGCCAATAATTTATGCAGTTGCAATATTTCCTTTTCCTGCCATTAAAATCAAGATTGGTCCAGCATGTGTCGTAGCTATGGTGATCTAAAAATGTAGTCAAATATTCTATCAATATTTTATTTCCTCATTCTTTAATGTGTAATATGTGATCCACAAGGCCGCAAGTAAAACCATTCCTTTAAAGTATTTTGATAAATCAAAAAGGAAATGATGTATGTGGAATGAGGAGAAAATAAAACAGCCTGTTCCCCACTTGTAAATCCTATCCAGTGTTGGTTGTTTTTGACTAGTATCAAAAGGTTCTTCTCTGCTTAACAGTGACCACATTCTTGCCATCTGTTCAAACATCTCATAGCTTCACACAGTGCTTCATATGTTGTATTCATGAAAACAAGCTATTCAAACTGACGTTAAATTATTTGGTTTGAGAAAAGGCATCAATACTTGAGACTATTATTTAGGATGAGCTGTGGTTTGAAAGCAAAATAAATCAGAATGCTCTTCTAGACTCTGTGCTAGGATGATAAGGGAGATAATTAAGATACTGTACATAAAATAATAGTAGTTGTGGGGTTTCCAGGCTGGCTGCATTTTTCATGTAATTCATTGATGAATACAGAGACTTTCTTCTCTAGTTCACAGGTTCAAATCCAGCCCAAGCTCTAGTTACCAAAGTTGTTTACCATCTGGTAGTAAACAAGTTATATATATGTAACACTGACAGACCCTGGTCGTTTGTGGGTGGGATTGAACCTGGGACCTTTGAAGCTAAATGTTTGAGCCTCTACTGCATGAGCTAAAAGCCACATGGCTTTTAGCTAAGACTGTAGCAGACTCACTAATCTTTAAGTGGTCTTAGTGCCACTAGAGGGAACAGAATACCACACCCAGGAGGCATGTGGTTTACATATATAAAATGCTGAAGAGCCTTTTGAGGGCAAACAGTTTCTGGTGATCTCAGTTCACTTCCCAGAGAACTGATCTCCACATCAAAACCACATCACCAAAAGTCAACTCACCATATTTAACACTAAATAGCAGAGTCAGCAAAGAAACTAAATGAGCCCAGACACCGAATTATCTTCTTACCTCTATAGGTGGTCCCATGAGGCCAGGGTTGAAGGCACACTGGCAGAGAGGCTTACACTGCTGTCTGTACTGTTCCTGATCTGTGGATAAACAGGATTTCAGTCTCCTGGGCTGTCAATCAGCAGCTTTCATGAGTTCTGTGTTCAGACTTTTATAAAAAGAAAATGGATTTCTACAGGATTTGTGTTTAATCGAGCAGTCAGAGTTTGGTTTGGTTTTCTTTACCTCTGTAATCTGAATGGGATCTAAGAGTACAACATTCCTCTATTTACTGTTTACTGGGCAAAGGTTTCACTACTTGCATTATTCACAGATTTCTGCTTTGAATCTCAAAAGGCAGATAAACTCATCAGAGATTCAAATTAACACACAGCTTGAAAGAATATCCAGTGGTCATGAGCAACCAGTGGCAGCTTTCACAAGATAATGCAACATCAGTTATGCACGTAACTACAAGGTATCGTGAGTGGGAATTATCATATTCAATAAAAACACTGACTTGGAGTCATGATCCTTGTATCTCACTTTGGGGCCACAAAGAACTCACGTGGCTAAGATATATATTTTGCTACTTTATTTTTTATATAAAGTTGTTGATGGGAATATGATGTGAAAGGGGCGGGGGAAGGGAACCTTCCTTCTTCCACTCTTTCTATGTCTTGACATATTGGCAGACAGTGAAATGCCAGAGGAATCTTATGGGAATGAGCCAATAAAGAACAACAAATACTGAAACTCAGCCAGAAGGATGAGGCAAAGAAACAGGATCATAAATATTTAAAAGGTCATTTATTAATTCCCCATATCCTATAACCCCTACCAATAGCAAAGTGGACTTTATGGAGGCTTTGGCACTCCTCTCTTTGCAGGGTAAATATTCTGTTTGAGGTACCACTGATTATTTAGATTTCCTGTTTTATTTTTTGTTTTTTTAATGGTAAACTTTTATTTTTTTAAATATTTTTACTATAAATTATTCTTTTCTAAACAAAATAATTTCAAACTGGAAAAGCAAATGTCACTTTGAAAATGTTGTTGAAATGGGACAACCTCAAAATTGAAAACCAAACAGTGGAAATTCATCAAGTGAGCCTTTCTTACAAAAAGTGTTGTTTCAATGAATCAGCATTTTCTGATAGAAAAATTCCCAACCAGCTCTATTTGTAATTGATCCTGAGTATTAAGCCACCATTCTCTCTGAGCTACCAATGAGATCCAAGGGGGGATTTTTCCTTCCTTCTCTTCTCCGCTGTGAGTTTTTGGCCTCTGTGTACATGAAAAGTGTAAGTTACTTCCTACCTCCTGTTTATCTGCAATCAGTTTGAACTGCCATTGTGTTGCCCAATTTCTAATAATCTGTGAGTAAAGTTATACACTGTACAGGTTACTGAAATAATAGATCTATATGAACTGAAGGAAGCAAGAATAAAAGAGCAGCTGACTTTTCAAGATAAAGTCTCCCGTTTGGTATCCTTATCAGTATTCCACCAGATATTAGAATAATCAGGCTCCCTGCAGAAGCAGCTGCTATTTTTGTGGAATTTCTAATTGGTCATCATCAAGGCCTATAATACTGTGAACTGTATGTAGCGTATTGAACTTGTATTAAAATAAGGCATGGATTACAATATAGTCTCCTGCAAGCTTTGACAATCCCTTAATTGACTTTGATCCACACAATTGAGGAATAACATGTAGTGAACAGTTAATTCCACAAATATTCCGTGTTTTAAATTACAAGTAGAGCTGAAAGTTCAGAAAAAGGCTCCCAATAAGACATCAGGCCTTTGAAAAAAATTAAAATCATAATTATTTATTTAAAGTTCCCTGCAAAGTTTATAAGCGTAAGGGCAGATTAATTAAAATCTTTAGGATAAATTAAAATTGCCAAAATTTAGAGCAATGGGAAAATAAATAATATCTAGAAAATTTGAGTCAATGGAAAGGAGAGTCATAAGAAAATAAATGAAAAACATTGCTTCTCGGTTGTACCTTTGATTGTTTGAAGTGCTTACCTTGCACTGTAAGACTACATTGTCTTGCCAATACATCAGTGTCTTAATTTATCTGAAAATAAAGCACTGAAGGAATGTCCTACAAGTGAACTAACCGAAACATGCAAAAGCTTTGTTTTGCTAACAGCATGGCCTGCCATTGACAAAGGTCCCACTGGACTCCCCAGTTGTTGTTTTCCATATTCTAACCACTCGTTTAGACTGGTTCAAACCATTTTCAACACCACTGCTGTAAGCCCGCTAGGGTATGTCTTCATTGCAGAGTTAGTCTGAGCTACTCTGGGCTGGAGCATCCCCACTGCAAAGCCCAATCCATGCCACACTCACCAGTCTATATCCACAGTGTATTAGCCCATCTCCTGGGTTGGGTTTCTAGCAGGATACTGCATGGATTTGACTTTTCACCATAACTCTGATCATCTCTGTTCAGTCGCCTTTGCTGCCAGCTTCTTTGAGATACCAACATAGAATGTAGATTTTCGATACAGTTCCCCAAAGGATGGATCTTAGTGATATCATACCACAGTTCTACCAGAGGGCTGGCCAGCTGAAAGCACACTGGGAGGAGGATTTGTTGGATGGCATCCCTGCACAAATGTAGTAGAATGCAGCAAGCAAACATGAGGTTAAAATGCTGTGCAAGGTGACGTTCTAGGGCAGAAGAAGGAAGGAGACAGAAATGAAAATGCAGCCCAGGTGGAATTGAGCATTTGGATGGGTGGACTAACAACGCTGTGGCTTGACTTGGCTGTGTTTTCATTGCAAAATAGGCGGGTTGCTAGCACAGTTGCCAACTTTCACCTGGTAAATAAGCAACCCGACTTTCACAATTAGCCAAAAATCAAGCTAATCCCATTTCAAAACAAGCCAATCCCTAAGAACCCCAACACTCTATGTGACTAGATCCCCCGGCCGGCAGCACCCCGGACAGTGGTGGGCCTGCTGTGCACACCTAACTCTTTCTCCCCCCCCTTGTCCCTGCTTGCCGGGAGCCAATTAAAAAAAAGAAGCAACAAGCTGCAACAAGCCAAAAACTAGCCAACAGGAATCTCACAAGCCAATTAAGCCAAAAACAAGCCCAATTTCTGTGTTGTTGTTTTTTTCCGTGGGTTTGGCATATCTGGTTGCCAGGGCTGGCGCAACCCATTAGGCGACCTAGGCGGTCGCCAAGGGCACTACAATTTGGGGGGTGGCGACCACAGCGGTATTTCGGCGGCAGGACCTTCCGCCGCCTCTGTGGGGGGTGGCATTTCGGGGCGGGACCTTCCGCCAATTAGGGCGGCAGAAAAGCTGGCGGCGCTTCTGCTGGTTGCTAGCCCAGGTTGAAGTGAAACCTAAGATGAAGCCTATACCCTCAGCCATGCTAGTCTGAATTTAAAGCACCCTTAAGCCTAGCTTAGTTTTTCTGTGTGCTTGGAGAGTGGATTAGGGTGACCAGATATCTGGTTTTGGACCGGAACACCCGGTCCAAAAGGGATCCTGGTTGCTCTGGTCAGCTATTGAATGTCTAGTTTGCGCAGTGCCACAGCGGGGCTGGCAGGCTCCCCGCTAGCCACAGTGCACTCCTGGGTCAGGAAGCAGCCGGCATGTCTGGCTCCTAGCCTTAAATTAGGGGTCAGGGCAGGGAGGAACTAGCACCACTCGAGCACTCAGCAGGCGGCTGTTGAGCAGACATGCCAAACCCACAAAAAACAAACAAACAAAAAACACACACCACAGAAATTGGGCTTGTTTTTGGCTTAATTGTCTTGTGAGTTGCTTATTGGTTAGTTTTTGGCTTGTAGCTTGTTGCTTGTTGCTTCTTTTTTTTTTTTGATCAGCTCCCGGAAAGTAGGGGCAAGGAGGGGAGAGAGTCAGGGGTGCACAGCGAGCCCACCACAGTCCCAGACTGCATGCCGGGGCATCTAGTCACATAGAGTGTTGGGGTTCTTAGGGACTGGCTTGTTTTGGCCTTGTTTTGAAACAGGATTAGCTTGATTTTTAGCTTATTGTGAAAGTCCAGGTGCTTCTTTTCTGCGTGAAAGTTGGCAACTGTGCTGATGAGGGGTCGCATGGCATGCGCCTCTCTCGCTGTTGCCCAGCCCTCTTCTCGTGCAGCTGGGCTCAAGCTGCAGCACATGCCTTACGGCGTACCGAGGTCTGTTGCCCCATCGCTGCCACCCAGGAGTTGGAGGCATGTGTATCCCCGTCTCCGAGTGCTGGGAATGGGGCTGCACCCCCATCCTCCTCACTAAATCTCTCCCCTTCCCACCCCCCATGCCCCCATCCCCCGTCATTGCATCCCTCCCCATCCCAACCCCCCTTCCCTGCACCCCATCCCCATCATTGCATCCTGCAACCTCATCCCCCTCACTCCATCCCTTCCCCGTCCCATCCCATGCTTCCCCTCACACCTACCCATCCCAGCCCTGTACTCCTTACAGCGCTCTCCCACCCATCCTCTCCACCTCCCAGAGCTGCCACCCCTGTGTCTCTCACCCCCCACACACTGCACCCCATACACTGCTGCACTCCCATTATGTCCCTATACACTTCTATGCCCCCCATATCCTCATGCAGCTGTAGCCATTTGCCTCCCCCTGCATCCCTATCCCCCTCACATTCCCCCCACACTCCCTCCTCTCTCCTTCACTGCCCCCTCTCACCCCCACCCTGTTCTTGTCCTTGGTCTCTTTCCCTCCCCATCCTCTCTCTCCCTCCCCCACCCCTATCTTTTCCCTCCAGCCCACCCTGGGTGATTTAGGCAGCCACTGGAAAAGTGTATGAAAAAGTGTCTCTGTGTATGCAAGTGTGTGCATTGTATGTGTGTAAGAGACTGTGTGTCTTTGTGTAGGGAGGTGCGTGTATTGTCACATGTGTGTGTACATGTGTGAATAAAATTTGCAGCCTAACTCTTTGACTTTTATTCCTTTTGCTGGCTTGTGCACAAAAAAATGATGATATAAAATGTGTGTGTATTCATTACATAAAAAGTTATTAAAAGAGAAGGGAACTCTAAAAGAAATGTATTCTTTCTTAACAAGTGAATGTTTTTGACTAGTAATTGCAGAAGAGCCATACATTTCTCCCCACCTTTGTCTAGCTACATTATAAACTCTTTGTTGCAGACTCTCTCTTTTTATGTGTATGTCCAGCACCTACCACCCTGGAGCCCTGATCTTAGTTGGTGTCTCTTGGCACTAAACAACAATTGCAATAATAAATAATGTGGAAATATATCTGTTAGTGCATGCTAGATGTGTACACGTGAATACACGTGTATATCTGCAGGTAGGTGTGGGCGTCAGTTTCTACAGATTTAATTATATAGGTATCTGGACAGGTGTGCATTTCTGTGGTTGTGCTCTATGGATTTATATTTGAGCTTCAGGAGTGGGCCTTTAATGGAACCATTGCAGTTGTGAAAAGGTGTAGTCCTAATTCCACACATAAAATTACAACCTTGGTGAATAAAAAACATGGAACTAGTTACAAAAAATGGGAAGAGGGGAGGGAAAGAAACATGAAAACCTTTGCAAATTTTCATTTTTTTTAAAATTACCCTTTTTGACTATTTTGCTGCCAACTCTAACATCCTGTAACAAATAAAACCTGAACTTAGCATAATACATCAGTCAAAACAATAAATATGCCTGTTTGGGCCTTGCAGTGAAAATGAGCACCTGAGTGAGGGTGGTGGAGAGTAAATGACAGAGGGCGGGGGGATGGAGTGAGCAGAGGGAAGGAGCAGGATAGGGGCAGGGCCTCAGAGAAGGGGCAGGTCAGTGAGCGGGGAAAGGGTGTTTGGTTGTCTGGAATTGGAAAGTTGGCAATCCTAGACAACATCCAGGTTATAGCCTGAGCTAACTCTACAATAAGACAACCAGAGATGCCTGCTATATCTGTGGTGTCGAACAGATTTTCTCTAATGGATTTGACACCAATTTGTTCCATCTACACTAGGGATCACTGTATTGTTGACAACTATTTATCAATAACAGGTCTTCCTAGTGTAGATAGGGCCAGAGATTTTTCAAGCTTCCATAACTCTGGAGATGAGGATTTTAATTACCATTATCTGAGCTTGTAGGATCCTTTTATATGATATACCTCTACAAATTACACTAAAAAAAAAATGCTTTCATCCCCATTGCAAGTAGGTATTATATGAGCAAATTGAGTAGTTTTATAGCTTTTCATTTTTTGACTAGGCCAAAGCACTGCACTGAATCTGTTCTATAACAGATCATCTCTATTGTTGTTTCTCTGCTGACATGCTGCCTAAATTAAGTTTTGGACCTCAATGAAAAATGGTTGACTTGCTCTCAGTTCAGCTAAGCATGGGTGAGTATTGGTGTAGTCCAGGGATGGGCAAACTTTTTGGGCCGAGGGCCACATCCGGGTGGGGAAATTGTATGCAGGGCCGGGGCAGGAGGTTGGGGTGTGGGAGAGAGTGTGGGGTGTGGGAGGGTGTGTGGTGTGCAAGAAGGGGCTCAGGGCAAGGGATTGGGGCAGAAGAGGGGTGCAGAGTGCATGAGGGTGCTCAGGGAAGGGGGTTGGGGTGTAGGAGGGGTGCAGAGTGCAGGAGGAGGCTCAGGGCAGGGGTGCACAGGGGTGCAGGGTGCACAGGGAGCTCAGGGCAGGGGGTTGTGGTGCATGAGGGGTGCAGGGTGCAGGCAGGGGGCTTAGGGCAGGGAGTTGGGGGGCGGGATGCGGGGGGGGTTTGGGCTCTGGCCCAGTGCCACTTACCTAAAGCAGCTCCGCGGTGGCAGCAGCGTGCACCGGGGCCAGGGCAGGCTCCCCCAAAGCTCCCATTGGCCACGGTTCCCCGTTCCCGGCCAATGGGAGCTGCGGGGGGCGGTGCCTGGGGGCCGCAGGAACGTGGTGCCGTCCGCTTCTGAGAGCAGCGCGGGGCCCATGGTGCCACAGGGGGCAATCCTGCAGGCCGGATCCAAAGCCCTGAGGGACTGGATCTGGCCCGCGGGCAGTAGTTTGCCCACCCCTGATGTAGTCTCACAGTCCTGTTGAACCTATCACGGTTCTGGATGCTGACATTGCAACTGTGACTAAAACTTCCTTCTTTCCTCTTAAGCTAGGCAGATGACTGAACTTTTTCACCTCAGACTGATCCCTAACAGCTGAGATCTATGCATCTGTCAGCTATACTTTAAACTGTTTCTAACACCATATTGTGCCTGGAGCTGACCTTAATGGTCCCTGAGAAGCTGGAGTTGGTACAGATCTAACTTGTGTGTGAGCAGAGCAGTGAGAACACATCCCTTCAGTGTCCCATAATGGCTCCAAACACAGTTCAGGGTCAAGTTCCATGTCCTGCTTCTAATCTTTAAGCTTGAAATAAACTAGGGCCTAACCTCTCAACTCCTCACCAGGAGGAAAAGTGGAGAAAGAGGGCTACCTGAATCATTGTTTCCTCTTGAAAGAAGGTGGGGAGGGGGCAAGAGATGTTGTAATGAGGAGCGAAGGCTAAAGTTAGTGAGTATAAAAAGCTAGATTTTTTTTTTTCTTTGGGTACTGGGGTTCACTATATTTGGCAGTCTAAAAGGCAAGCAGTTAATTACTACACTAGTGTTTCAAGGGCGATAAGAATTTAGACATTACAGTTACTTTAGTTTATCATGACCACATACAGGAATTGGAAACATAATTTTATCTTGGTTTCTGACTTCATCTTTAATTTTATGGCCAGAGAGCAGGAGTGCAGCAAAACGATATGATCACTTTCTAATGAAATGAAAATCCAAACAATGACAAATCTAGTTACATCGCGCCATGGGGTAAGATTTGTTCAAAGTTCAGACTCCTAAAGGTTTGAAAAAACATGATATCAAATGGTAGACTGCAATCCATTGTTGAAGTAGTGAGTCTGAGTTAACACCTTAGAATTATTTTTGTATCAGCTACACTTATATTACAGAAACTGTTTATTATGCTTTCAATCCCATCTTTAAAAAAAGGCAACCAACTGACTGCTGCAGCTTATGGAAACACTATATACAATAACAGTTTAATATTGTGTGAGGAAATCTTTCAAACATAACTCATCAATCAGACACTGCTGAGAACTTAATTATGTGTTTCCACCTATTCTTTCTGCTCTTTTGATTGTTCCATTCTGCTTATTGTAAGAAATTAAAGGTTAGTTTCCACCCTTTTACAGAAAGAATTGGCTTTTTCTTAAATAGCAATATCACGTGAAAACATATACATGTTTCTTTATTTTCATAAAATAGTGAAGTATGCTATGCAGTACAGCAGACCTACTGCTGCATGGTTCATGCAGGGCCAGCCTGTTCTGGTTTTAGGTCACCTGGCACCAGTTAGTAGTAGCAATGAATATTTAAAAGGAAATTTTCATCCGTAAGCCTTAAAGCAGGTCACACAGATGGGCCATTGACTCCATTTTTTACAAGTGGGGAAACTGGGACATGATAAGGATAAGTGATTTGTCTAAGTGAGTTAGAAACAAAACTGGGAATAGAACCTAGAGGTGATATTTTCAAATCCCCATTACGGCTCCTGTTTGTGGCCATGGTGATGTACAGGGTCTATATGAGCCCCTTTGCTGGCCAAGGCAGAACTCCTCCAATACAGGTACAGTATTGCACAAGATAACCGTAATGTGCCCTATATTGTTGTATACTATATGCATTATAGTGCCTAAGAGCCCTAGTCAAGGATCAGGACCCTGTTGCTCTAGGCACTGTACAAACACAGAATTAAAAAGATTAGTTTAAGTAAGACCCTCTCAAAAGTCTCAGTGCAACAGGGGCAGAGCAAGGGGCTGGAAGGGAAGTGGGGGTATCCAGGGCCATGTTATGGGGATTCTGAGCAGCGCTGCCTCCCATAGAACTATCCCCCCTCCCCCAAACACTGCCTAAATTATGCTTGAAGTCATTTGGTCATCTGTAGCACCCCAGAATTGGAAGGGTGCAAAGGTTGCTTAAACCACCTTAGCTTTCCCTCCCCATGGGCTGCAAGTTCTGTGTTGTGCCTCCTAAAGGTACTGCAGAGAATCTCCTTCCAGGCCTCTTCAGTCTTACTCCTGCCTTCTAATCACTTAACCACCCCTGCAGGTGCATTTGCTATAGTGTTACTCCTTCTTTTCCCAGGGAAGTATTTTAGGTTTATTTTTATTCCTTCCTCACTTTGCTGTTCTTACAAGCATTTTTCCTTCTTAAGTGAATTTACAGCCCAGGGACTGAATTATTCTATTTCTCCACAGGACAGGTACTGCCTAAGGAGAGGCAATACAACATACGTATAATGCTTTCCCTCCATCAGTGTGCCTCATACCTAAAGTGGAGGGGACCCACTGGACATGAAAGTAGGTCAGTCTCCTTGCCTATTTTGCTAAGACTGTCAGTAAAGGTGCAATTTGTGACCTGGGTTTTCTTGCATGTAATATATATTCACTAGTTAATAGTATTTTTTAATTAACAAAGGCACTGCAGGCATATTATATTTAGACGAGTGCACAGAAGTGTATATTTCTGCGGTTTAATACTTCTGCCCTACATCAGGGGCATTATTTCTATTATAAACTGCAAATGAAGGGTTGTGGTGGGGAAACTCATAGGCTTATATATATTTTTAAGAGATGATGCAAGTTTCACTTGGTACGCATGGGGAATTTCTGAAGAATTAATGCACTGCACAGCCTCAAGGCCAATTGTTTGATCATCTCTCTGCATTCCATCAGTCTTCTAACTTGCTAAGATTAGGGCACATTATGATACCACATTCACACTGCTTTGAAAATGTACCTGATATTCTAATAAGATAGAGAGTTTGGTACTTTCCCTTTCTAACAAATGTTTAATATGTGTGGTATTTTTTTTTTAGTGCAGATATAGAAGTAAATAGAAGTAAATTGCTGACTGCAAATAGTTGTCTCTCATCATGTCTGGTAGCTAATTGAGTGGGGGTGATGTCAGAGATATTCATAAGCTTTTATACTTTACATTTTTGAAAACCAGAGTTTGCTTCCCCTCATTGCCATCTCCACAGCAGTTTCAATCAGAATGCTTCTGTGATCAGGCCACAATTAATATCTATGCAGTTGATTGATTTATATGAAACTATAACCAACTCATCTCAAAACTGGAGTTTGTGTCTAGATTGCTTCCAGGAAAGCTGTCTCTTTTCTGCAGCTCTGACAATTAAAACATAGAACAACAATTATTTGTTTTACAATATAAAATAACAAAAAAGCTTAGCATATGATATGAGACAAAAGTAGTAAGCTCATTGAAGCTGGGCTTTGTGTCCTTGTATCCGGTGATGGTTTTGCTTTTTATTATTATTTTTAGTTTTGTTTTAACAAAACTGGACCAAATATTGCTCTCATTTACCCCAGGATAAATCTGGACTCAGTCCACTGACTTGAACATTAACAGATAATGTTAATACAAGAGCAGAACAAACTAACAAACAAAAGCCTACAATAACAACCAACCAACCACAAAGGCCTTAATTTTCCATAAGGCTGGAAGGGGAAAAAAAGCTGTTTCACTGTTAAATTATCCTTGTGGTTTTAGTTTGAATTCTCCATCATGCTTGAAATTGATTTATTCTCCTCAGTAAATATCTATCCATGGTCCGTATATGGCTCCCATCATTCTAGTACCTGAGAACCTCACGAGCTTTAATGCATTTAACCTTACAGCACTCTGTGAGGTAGGGCAGTGCTATCATCCCCATTTTATAGGTGGGGGATGAAGGCACAGAGACTAAATGACCTGCCCAAGATCACACACAAAGTCTGTGGTGGAGTAGGGTAGCATCCAAACCACTGGAGCAAAAAAAGTTTTTATTTTTCACCTGTACATGTGTGATATTATGTCCGTACCACTGGCTTTCAAGAGGGGTCACCATAACAACAGGAATAATTAAACAGAGCCTCCATCAGATGACTTATCTGAAATGAAATGCATTGAATGTTTGACTAGTGAATATGTTCATTGAGCTCCCAGCCTAGCTGGGTGAATAATTTAAAGAAATATTTAGTGAATAATTTATTTTAAAATATTGCAAAAATTTATCAAGTAAACTTATGCTATGAATATTTTTCAGTCATCTCTAATCTCATTTCCTTTGGGGAGGATTACCCTTATTTGGTGAGGCTTCAGATCCAGGCCTCCACTTGGAGGGAGAAGTGCAGTTTGGCCCATTACAGCATATAGCCACACTAGAAGCAGTGGAAATAATATGAGAGACAGGGCAAAAGACTCTCACAGGTCTGTCAACATTACAGAGTGCACTGTCAATTATATTCTTTTTCATCTGTGTTTTTCAGATGTCCATTGCTTGAAAATGTATACATGTGAATGGAAAGAGGTTCATAAATTGATGCATCCCATCTTAGTGGGGAATGTTTGATTGGACTAGCAGAGGAATGCCCAACCTGTGGGGTCTTTTTAGCTATTCCTTGCTCAGAATGCACATGGGGACTGTGTGTGGGCAAAGGCTGGGGCTGGGGAAAGTAGCCACCTCTTGCCCATTTAAGAATAGGGGTGTGGAAACCCATTAGCTCCAGCAAACCACTCTCTCCCCCTTACCCAGGTTATTAACATTCCAGAGCACACACAAACCAGTCTTGCTACCGAAAGCTGCCCTGCTTATCCTGCCCTATAGGTGGCATAGTTGTCAGAGCCAAGTTTCCAGACCTGCTGCGAGACTAATTCAATGACTTATTCTGGGGTCAGGAGGGAAACGTTCCCTGCAGACAGGAGTGAGATGTTGTCTGGTGGGTTTTATTGCCTTCCTCATAGCAACTTGAAGACCTGGAACATGGGATAATAAGTAAGAAGTGAGGCCTGTTATCATGAATAAAGGAGCCAAAATGGATAAATGTTCATGTGTAGGTCTCTTAGAGATCAAAAGATACAATCTAGACCTGCACCGGGGTTCAAGAGGTGGAATAAATTCTAGGAACCCTACAGGGGACACCAGGGAGAGCACAAGCCAGCATTTCTTCCATACTGCGCATGGGAAATGTGGGTGAGTGTATACTACACCTTGTTAAACGATAAACAGTAGTAGTTAAAACTGGTAGGTGTGCTCCCTTGGCACCCTGGGATATACTTTGCCTATATCAGATACAATGGCTCTTATCCCTCTTATTGCCTGGGCTGAGGTTTAAAATCACAATCTACCCATACTGTGTTTAATAACAATGAACTGGATATAGTGCTATTTACAGAAATATTGAGACAACAAGTATGCCAATTTTTCACTGCAACTCGGGCTGTGATGCTGCAGTCTGAGCCACATGGAGCAACAATGAAGTCAGTGAGCTTCCATCATGACCATCTTTAAATCAAGATGGGATGTTTTTCTAAAAGATCTGCTCTAAGAATTATTATGGTCTGTATTATAGAGGAGGTCAGACAAGATGATCATAGTGGTCCCTTCTGGCCTTGGCATCTAAGAATCTATCACTCTAAGGAGCTTATACCAGGATCTGCCTGTCTGGATCAGATTTCAGGGGCCTGAGAGTAGAAAACTTGAATAAGTGTCATGAAATAAAAGTAAAGCTCTGCTCTAGTAAATAGAGTACTGTATTCCATTATTTGCTAATACAGAGATTACTTAAATATGCTTTGAAATGATCAACTATTGCTCAATTATCTATGCTCCATATAGTAATAGAAAATCATAATATTCATAGATTCATAGACTCTAGGACTGGAAGGGACCTCGAGAGGTCATCGAGTCCAGTCCCCTGCCCTCATGGCAGGACCAAATACTGTCTAGACCATCCCTGATAGACATTTATCTAACCTACTCTTAAATATCTCCAGAGATGGAGATTCCACAACCTCTCTAGGCAGTCTATTCCAGTGTTTAACCACCCTGACAGTTAGGAACTTTTTCCTAATGTCCAACCTAAACCTCCCTTGCTGCAGTTTAAGCCCATTGCTTCTTGTTCTATCCTTAGAGGCTAAGATGAACAAGTTTTCTCCCACCTCCTTATGACACCCTTTTAGATACCTGAAAACTGCTATCATGTCCCTTCTAAATCTTCTCTTTTCCAAACTAAACAAACCCAATTCTTTCAGCCTTCCTTCATAGGTCATGTTCTTTAGACCTTTAATCATTCTTGTTGCTCTTCTCTGGACCCTCTCCAATTTCTCCACATCTTTCTTGAAATGCGATGCCCGCATTATGATGTGCCTATGCTGCCATTGCTCCTCCCCCCTACCCAAAAAAACCCAACGAAACAAATGAACAATTTGAAACTGCAGTGGTGTTGTTTCTTGATGTCTATTTTTGTTCTTTTTTGTTTCATAGTTTTATTTTGGTACATTTAGTATTTTTCTAACACAGAATAATTGTATTATGCTGGACAAAAGAAAACTGGATTTTGTTCCTAGCAGTGAGCTTCTCTGAACAAACCCTTTGGATAGTAATAGTTCAGATGGTTCTTTGTGCTGGCAGAGATTATCTTTCAAAATTCAGTTTTAAAAGTCTTTTAAAAAATGTACATAATGTGCCTCCCATGACTTGACCCCACATCTCAGGAAGGAAAATACAAAAGTATTTCATGGTCGTTCTTTTTCCAAAGACGATATTGTGTCTTCTCTTGAATCTAGTCTGTCTATTCTTGGTATCTCTTAAAAGAACAATCTTCACACATCTTGTTTGAGAAGATGGTAAACTTTTAGCTATGAGCTAGCATCAATATTTTTTCCTCAAAAAAATTGACACTGTTTTTTGTTTCAGTACATGTCTAAACAAAACAAACAAAAAGGTGCCTAATGACAACATCCCAGGCCATTTATATATATGTATAAAAAAAATCAACTCTAAAGGTGCTTGTTGTAAAAGATGCACTTACTTGGGTTGATGCTCCAATATCTGGGGACCTCCCATAGTCCTGGAGCTCTAGAGAGGAAGGATGAACTTGTATTTAGGAGATTGGAGTTCACTTCCTCCTGATCTTAGGCTGTGTCTACACATAAATAGAAGATATGACTGCAGCTTGTGCAAACATATCTGAGTTAGATTTAAACTAGTTAGCATGGGCCAGAGAGGAGTGAAGCCACAGTACATATCTGCTCAGAACCCTGGGTAATTATTTGGGTGGCTAGCCCACTCCAAAGCCCATGGTGCCACAGATTCACTGCTCTGGTACCTAAACTAGTTGGGTATATCTACATGAGCTGCAATCAGACCCCTGGATTGCAGTGTAGCTATACTGTCTTTCTGTACCTCAGTTCCCTATCTGTAAAATTGAGACAATACGTCATTTCTGAGCACCCTTTTTCTGTTTTGTCTATTTGGACTATAAGCTCATAGGGGGTAGGGATTGTCTTTACTATCTGCTTGTACAGTACCTCATGTATCCGGGTCCTCGTCTCGTTTGAGGCCTCTAGGTGCTTCCATAATACAAATTCTAATTAGGCAGCTACTCTTCAGTTCCTTTTAGGGCAGACTGGGCATCCAATTCTGTCTTCATCTAATACAAGGGAAATAGAAGTCACATCTCTGTATGTTTGTCAGTACTATTTTGTAATTTCATACGCAATAATGATGTCTGCCTTATTCATTCCAGTTGGGAAAATCCAACCAGACTTACAACTGCAGGCATTTGGCATATATTTAAATTGAGCTGCATCCAGTAGACAACAATGGAAGGCAATTCCTTATCTCACAGTCACACACGGGTTCCTGCTTTTTTGTTTTTGTTTTTCAGTTCAAAAGCCCTAATTCTTAGAGCCAATTTCAGAGTCTCAGGAAAGAGTCAGCGAGGCCCCTCCCCACCTATAGCCCAGTGGGACACTGAGGTGGGAGGCCTATGTTCAAGTCTCTGCTCCTCTCATACAGATTTGAGCTGGGGTCTCCCACTTCTTGGGTAAGTGCTGGGCTGTATAAGGGCACCAGTGGCAGCACCACCTGTATTTTTTTTTTTTTTTTTTGCAAGAGATAGCTGACCTGGCTTAGGCACCTAATTCCAGTAGAGGGTTCATCATTGTGAATCCTAAGAGGAGACAAGTGCCTCCCTCCAGCACAGATTTAGGCACTAAAATTCATGTGAGGGGCTTAGGCCACACCCATCTCAGCATTTCCTCCCAGCTAGCTTAGGCACTTCACTGCTCAATTTTCTGGCTTTTGAGGGTCCTGTTCTTGGCGTCTAACTCTCCCCGTGCATTGTATAGGGAGTGTAGGCACCTAACTCGGGGCTGTGGATTCCACTAGGTGGCAGGATGCCTGAAGTTAGGTGTTGCCATGCTGAGCCTAAATCCACTTTGTGGATCTAGCCTAAAGCCTCTTGCACAATTAAAACCTGTGTACCGTATGTATAAGAATTGGTTCATTTACAAAATACAGCTATTTCTCAACTGGGGTATTGCAGCTATTATAATAGTAAGAGATAACATTATACTTTAGGAAAGAATACAAAATATCATAAGCAGCTGCTGGTACTGGAATGGCAGCTAGACTGTAATTAATAGAGTTGATGACAATGCCAGCTTTAACATGCATAGTTTTGCAAAAAGATTCAGGGCTTTTTATTGACTACTAATGGCCAGGAACCTGCTTTGTATCTAATCTGAAATACAGCACCTCCACTAGGACAGCATCCATCTAATGAAAAACATACATCACTTGCTTCGTCATGTTAGTAATGAGATCCAGTCCTGCTTAGTGTGTAAGCTCATGAAATCGCAGACCACCGGGTATATCAACACAGCAAAGAAAACCCACGTCTGGCCCATGCCAGTCAACTCAGGCTTCAGGCAGAGGCTTCGGGGTTGTTTCATTGCTGTGTAGACATCTGGGCTTGGGCTGGAGACTGCGCTCTATGCCCCTGGGAGGTGGGAGGATCCCAGAGCTCAGGCTCCAGCCCAGGTCCAGAAGTCTACACTGCAATGAAACAGTCCCACAACCTGAGCCCCATGAGCCTGAGTCAGCTGGCATGGGCCAGCCGTGGGTTTTTCTTTGCTGTGTAAACATACCCACAGTAACTTCGCTGCAGAGTTCTAAGATTTAAGCCCCACTCCTAGTAGCTGCTCTATATGGGTGAATCTTTATTACTGAGTGTAGAAGAGTGAATTCCATGTTTGTGTCCATAAATTCCATTTTGATGAGCAAGAGATCTTATTGTTTTCATTGCACTGGGAGTCCCAGATTTTGGAAAATAATTATTGATAATGGAGAGAACTGAATTAATGTTTAACTGAAAGATGTTTCCCCCTTTTTGCTTATCCTAGGATAAGTTTAGGATTTGGAGAGTTTAAAATGAAAATTTGTTTTTGGTCTTTAACTTTGTTAGTGTTCCAGTTAAGCAAAAGAGAGAGAGAAAGAGAGACAGTAAAAGTTCACCAAAATGTAGTCCATAAATAAAAGTAAAACTAAACTCACTTCAAAGGGAGTCTGAGCACACAAGAGATGAGTAGAACTCTCCAGTAATTCCAAAGCTGGGTTAGCACTCAGTTAATTTACTGGGACTACTTAAATATTAAGCCTTTCCTGTCCTCTTAAAATACTGACTTTGAAATAAAGGTCAAGCAGTCCCTCTTACTTTGCTCTCCCTCACATAACAGTACTTTTCCAACAATCAGTTTTTAAAAATAAGCATAAATGTGACAAGGGCAGACTTAATTATTGAAGTGAATTCACAATTATGTTGGCAAGACAAGAGTTTTCTGGAATGGACGTTTTTATATGAAAGTTATGAGCTGGACTTTCCCAATATAATATCCTGGGGAAGTGTCTTGTCAAATAAAGCCTGTTCTGGAATTACTTCAGCAAGTTAGTGATGTAAAAAACTGTGATGTAGCTAAGTTTAGGTATATGAACATTGTTGATGGGTCTGGAAAAAGAACCTCTGTGGAATAGAATTATTTTCAAGCACCTAATGGTAGATAATGTTTTAACCCACCACATATTTGCAAGGTAGATAATGGGTGAAATTTTCTCTGGGATAGCTTGCCAAGCGACTAGAGCTGGGCAGGCAGTGGTTCTCCCATGTGAGACTTAAAAAATGTTCCTGTTCAGCATCAAGACAAAACCAAGAACTTTTGAGGTTGACCTCCAGGCTACTGGCTATTTTGGGGTGTTTCTCACTTAATACATCCTGTTGGACCTGTTCCACTTTGTATAAATAAGTAAATATTCATTTTGGGTGTGGGAGTGACTGGTTGGATCACTCACCTGGGAGACCCAAGCCTGAGTCCCTGCTGTGTCATTCTGCCACATCCCAATTGAGCAAACTAACAATCAGGCCATGGTCTATTCTGGAGTGAGTGTTTCCCATGCTCATTCATTCATTCATTTATTTATTTCAAGAAATTCCATCCTGGAGCTGTGAATCATTCCCCGGTGAAAGTTTTGTCAAAACTGGTATGTTCCCAGGGAAGGTTTCACATTCAACAAACTGGCATTTTTTGACACAAAACCATTTTATTAGAAAATTCCCATCCAGTTCTACTGGGAAGTACCTGCACTAAAAAAGCGATTTGCCCTCTGTAGAGGACAGCTGAACTATTAAATCTGGTTGTGGCTCCATAGGCTGCCCTTGAGAGTTGCTGAATCAGCACATTGCCAGGCCCAACCCTTCCCAGACCACTTTGGGGCTGCATGAGCTAAATCCATAATACCTGCCGGGGTATGAGTTGCCAGTGGCTTGCACTGCTCTGCCTTTTCTTCAGGTTAACTTAAGCCATCTTAAATACTACTTCCTGCTCAACCTGTCTGGTCAGAGTAGCAAGCACCCCAGAGACACTGGATGGCTGAGGCCAGTGCTGGTGAAAAATGGGGGGGAACGCCTTAAAGGGGACAGACGCCCTGGAACTGTAGAGGAGAGGGTGTCTGGTGCTGGTGCCTCTCACAGCTGGTGGTCGTGGTGAGGAGGGATGGTTAGGCACCCTAGTCACTGCATATGTGACCTAACACTGGATTGAATTTAAATTCACCAGGAGTCCACAATCTGTTCTTGCCAGTGCAACCCAGGTTGTGAATCTGGTTTCATGTGCTAGGAATGAGCCTAGCCATTAGATGGCTGCTGAGTACATTTTTCTTTCTGGATATTTATTGATGTAACACAGATGTCTTTATGATTCCATTACATTTTAGTCACACGCTAG
The DNA here is from genome assembly GCF_002925995.2 of Terrapene triunguis. Lineage (NCBI taxonomy): Eukaryota > Metazoa > Chordata > Testudines > Emydidae > Terrapene > Terrapene triunguis. The sequence goes on from NW_020664439.1 coordinate 20,598,270, forward strand.
CTGCAACCTCTCAGGGCTGCTCTGCTCATCTCTATATTAAAATCCTGATTCACAAACCTTTAAAGCTGATAGATCATTTTCTTTTATGTTGCACTAAAAGGGCTGTAAGGAACACCCAGTGATAATATATTCAGAAGACAATTAACATTGGAGTTAATGATGATGATACATCTGAGTCGTGATTCAACCTGGTAAAATAACTTGCAGCGTTAGAAGCACACAGCATTATATTTCTTCTTTAACAGTAAAATAAAATGTGTAATGGTTTGCATGAAATCACTTGGGTTCACATCTTTCCCCAGCCCTTATACTTCAGGTCATTCTAAAATTTGACTTCCATTTCATTCATTCACCATTTACTGCTATATTTGAATAGGATTTCTGTTTCAATGTTAAACCATAATTGTGCAGAATGCCAATGTACCTTGGTCCTTTGTGTCTATATAGGGGAGTAAAACCCCAGTCCTGATCCTATGAGTGGCAACATAGGACCATCCTAAACTTTGCAGTCAGGCGCAAAGGGGAAAACAAGGATATGTGTCTGACACCTGCTTCCCCTTCCTCATCCCTCTCTCCAAGTGCTTTTCCTGGAGTGGTACAGCTACGTGCCTCCCCTTACCCAAGGCTGAATGCTTGATCTGCTCCTTTTCGATTGGTTCCACTCTGCATAGTTAATGCACAATTAATGTGTGAAATGTTCTTTTTGCCATTTATTCTTCCCACACATACTACTATTTTCTTCATTCATAGCAGAGGCAGAATTCTACTACTGGGAATACAAAATTACAAAATCCATCAGTAATCAGCAGTATTCCTGTGTGAACCAAAGCCTCTCAATTAACACAAAGCTGCTTCCTTTAGAAATTCTGTCGGATGCCATCTAAAAGAATTTTCCCCTACTCTGTCTTCACGTTGTCATTTTTCCCCATTATGTCTGCCTTATAGTCTTGATTATACCTATTAAGTTGCTTTTTTATTATTTATTTTAAAGCAAGCTTCTGGAAAGGGTAGTTCCATTAAATACAAAGAATGTATTTTGTTAAGAGCCAATTGCTAGGAAAAAAATAACTACTGATTTTTCATTATTATTCAAATGTGTTCTTCATTTATTTTTGCTCTGCATATGTGTCAAGCACAGGCTATTAATTGTGAATGCTCTGTATGCTGTACCTGTCATGCTTGCTCACTTAGCCTTAAACAAAAGGGAAAGACAAAACCTATTCTGTTAAATCAGAATAATCTAAATTGCATTATTTATTCTCTACTGTGTATTTCTGTGGAGCTTTACAGCCTGTAGTCAGAATGATTATGCTATGCAGCCATTATAATATAAACCTTAATCTGATCTTGATTGATAGTTGCATAATCACAGTGAAGTGTGATAAGAAATGTGGTTCACTTAGATTCATTTTCTGGAAGAAGAAAATACATTTAATGTTTCTATAATTTTGACATTAATGATTTTTATGAACTTGGGAGATAAAGGTGAGTAGAGTTTTATGACTAGAAGAATCAAGGGCCAGATCCACAGCTGCTGTATATTGGTGCTGTGCCATTTAAATCTTCTGTTCTCATTAGCTAGAGGATCTGCCTCCAAGATTCCTACTATCGTTGCGATTACTTTCAAAAAGGCTACTCTGTGTAAAAGCAGATGTTAGACAGTTTGTCTAGGAGAAGTAATGAGGATTGAAATATGTTTTGAAAATAGCTGTAACTATTAAGCATCACTGACAGTCCTCCTTACCATTTGCAAACAATGAATGATTGTGTTAATCCCACACCTGATGGTTTTTCCTTCAGTGCAGAGGGGGGCACCACCAAACTATATTGAGAAGAACATTTTACATAATGTCCATAATATGGCAATTTTCTATTTGTTTTCCTTCAAAGTGACTGTATAACAGGGTGCAAAGTACATACACCATCATGATTTCTTCCTCTGCAGAGATTTACAGTAAAATAATTCTATTTACCTGTCTAAAAATAGGAATACAGCAAAGAACTGAATAGCCTTCTTCCCTACAGACTACATGCCTTAAAGTTTCTTCCACGAGTTCCATTAGTCCTAATATGTGGGGGAAATCCCTTCTTATTGTACTCATTTCAGGAGATCTCACTCATTTAGTCCCTAATTTACCTATATTCCACACAAAGGTGGGATCTCATCACGTCCAGTGTTTAAAAGTACTTACACCAGAAATAAAGATTCATGAAACTGACTGAGGTTACATGTAGTTATTTACAGTAAAAGGTTATGGAATTCATTCTTCATGGTTAAGTTGTCTCTCATTTTGAGTCTTTATCACACATTGCATCCCACATCTGGCAGAGCTGATTGAGAAATATTTTTCTCTTGTTGTCACTGAATTTTTTCTAGGAAATGTTTTGGGGTTTTGGCAATGAAAACTTCCAGTAACAACAAAAACCCTCAATTTTAGTTGCAAAATAAAAATGTGGGGGTTTTGATGATAAACTGGACATTTTAGATGACTAATATCATGTGTTTATTAGTGCCCAGATAAGACCTGGATATGGTTACTTCAATTGAAGAACTTATTAGGGGAAGAAAAATAGAAACATAGAATAGACTTTTAAAAAGCAGATTTCTTGGTCTTAGAAAGAAAAAAAAAGAAGAAAGTAAAACTGTATCTGCTAGCATGGATTTGTTCTTTTGAATCCTTTGCTACCTTCAAAGGAAAGTATATCATTTCCTCCTGTATTTTTGCATGTTTAATGGCTCAGTGCCTCTGGGTATGATCTTCTTGTGCTGGCACTGCTTTTTTTGTTTTGTTTTTCCAGTTTACATCTCAGGGTTAACAGGAAAATGTCCAATATGCAACACTAAATGCACAGATTAATAAAGCAACATAATCCCAAATGTCTACAGAAAGCAGAGGAAGCTTTCCCCCATCTTTATGCATTTAATAAAAATAAGGAAAATTGCAGTCACAAATACTGAAGTAAATAAAATGCTCAAGTTATTTTTTTCTATAGCCCATTATGTGCTTTCCCCTCTCTTATAATATGCAATGTGCACTTTCTTTTTATTCAAGAGGATACTTATCAATTTTATATGACGCAGTGCTGTGTTTGTCTTGTTAAATACTGTTAACGTTGACAGTCACTGAAGTTGCATTAATATCATTTCATCTTCTCTTGTGAGATGCTGAATGGGAGTGAGCAAGAGAACCAAGGATGATTTAGTAAACATCTGCAGTACTTATGTTCCAGAGACACGTAATTTACTAAAAATGCTTAACCTCAGACCTACAATGAACATGAAGATATTTGAAAAAATAATTTAAAATGTATTGAATGTAATATGTGTGAATAAGAAAATATTTTCTTCTGTGTAAGGAACTGTCCATGATTTTTTTTTAAAATATGGTGTTTATAATTACACAGTTCATTTACAAACCTTCATCAAGTTCCTTATTGCACTACTGTCTTGTTACTGCCTCAGTTGCTGGGTACAGAACACTGACATTGGATGATGTTACTTTATCTCATAGAATGCTCTAGCTGTCTTCAGACTTCAGTTTATTTCTGTTTCCAATCTCTGGAAAACACTGTCCCGAGCAGGCTACTAGGGGAGAGATAGAAGGCAGCCTGCACTGCAATTAGACATCCACGGCTGGTCTATGCCTAATTGCAGTGTATATGTTCAGGTTAGGGCTCAGGCTGCAGCCGAGCTCTGGGACCCTGCAAGGTGGGAAGGTCCCAGAGCTTGGGCTGCAGTCCAAGCCTGAAAATCTACACTGCAATTAAACAGCCCCTTATCCCCAGCCCCATGAACCTGAGTCACCTGGCATGGGCCACCCCTGGGCTTCTAATTGCAGTGTAAACATACCCTTAGAGGCTTAAAAGAAGCCCTGTTATGCACTTCAGTGCATAGCAGCCATATCAATAAATGTGATGCACTGACAGCTTGCAGACCTTCAGTTCTTCTTGAACCAGGGGATTCCCCTCCTGCACTGATCTGGTGTCCAGCATAGCTAAACCCAACAAGGGAAGAGTCCAGGGCCAGGCTCAGATTCAGCCAAACCTTGCCAGAGCCTTCGGCCTGAATTCTGGGGTAGCCCAGCCTCAGAAATGGGGAAGCAGGGTAGGATCTCCCCTAAGAGCTAAGAAGTCCTGTAAAGAACCACCACACAGCTCCCAGGGACCCAGACCATTTGGGATAGAGAGGAATGCATGAGGCCCCAGATAAGGCGAGGAGGTAGAGGACAAGTGCAAGCTCAAGTCTGCCTTGGACAAGGGCTGTCCCCCGTGCAAGGTAGCAAAGGCAAATAATAGGTGTGTGTTCAGCTTTATACCCCCTAACTCCTGTACACAATATTGCCCTCAGTGAATAAAAATAGCTTGAAAAAGGTTAGCATATCTCTGCCCTGCACCCTGTATACCATATCACTGAAATCAACAAAAGTGCGGGCGTGGGGTAGGTGTTCCCTTCACATTTTTCATTGCATTCTGAATGTTCTATGAGGTTTATAATGAAAACATTGGCAAACCATTTCAATCATGTTAACTGCACTATTATAGTATTCTAAACATTTTAGAAAGTCACTATGGTGATAACAACGAGGCGTAGTTGTAGCACTTTAGCCCACGAAAACTTATTTGGGCATAAGTTTTCGTCGGCTAAAACCCGCTTCATCAGATACACTTGGTAAGGCAACTCCCATCTTTTCATGCACTGTGTATATATATCTTCCTACTGTATTTTCCACTCCTTGTTGTTTTTGCTGATACAGACTAACACGGCTATCACTCTGAAACTATGGTGATGCTGATCAGCAGGCTTTCATTTGTCAGTTGGTAAACTTCATTTTCAACCCCAAATATAAATCCATCTGGAAGTATATAATAATTAATCAATTTAGAATGTAACTACTTTCTTTTCCAATTAACTCATGAAAATTGAAAAACTAAAACCTGTTCAAAGACAGCAAGTGCTTTACTGGATGTGACTAAGGGTCTATTTCTACCAGGTACTGAGAATCTCCTGAAATGTGTTATATACCCTCAACTTCTAGTATGGCTCTAAGTGACTTTTGAAAGCTTCTGAGCACACCTTGACTCCAAGTGCTGCCAGCGTTCAGTAACCAATAGGATTGTTTCCCAAGGTCTTAATTCTGAAAGGTACAGGCAACTCTTGGAGGTTGCTCAACCCCCATTGAAGTGAATGGAAACTGAAGTTGCCCAATATCAAACCATAAGGCCTCAGTCCACCAAAGCACTCCAATATGTGCTTGTCTGTAAGCATATGAGTCGTCCATTGACTTAAGTGGTATCATACTGCTTGAGCAACAAAAGAAGGGCCTGGGTTTTCAGAAGAGCTCAGCACCCAACAGGTCGCATGCAGGCATTCAAAAAATTGGCCAGGTTTTCAAAAGAACTGTTTCCATTTAGACTTCTTTACTGCAGTGGACAGACTTGCAGGATGGTCACCCAATACGATTCTCATTGTTGTCAATGGGGACCGAGCTCTTTCTAAAAATCTTGCCCCAATTCTGGGTGCTATTTTTTTTTTTTTAAATTTGAGAAATTAGCCCAGATCAAAGAAACACCATCAGGGAGGATCATGGGTAATGACTGGATTCAGCCCAGATAAATTGTCATCAATTTCCCATCAATATATGTGGTGGTTTCTTCTTTAACTGCCAAACCCCCAGACTGACCTTGGCATCTGAGAGTTGATCTGGATTCTTTCACTCTAGCTGGTCATCACCATGGGGATGTTCAGATGTTGTTTAGATCATAATCTGGCCCATAAAAGATCTGGTATGGAAAAGGCCTAGCTTGACTGTTAACACTTTGCAGGGCTGACACTTAAAGAAAAATATCTTTTTAAATTGCAAATAATTTATTTGGAAGTCAGTGGGATAAAGTGAATATGGAACCCTATGATATTTTTCAGAGTCATTCACAGGGTAGTGTTACACTACAAACAGGAGAAAGACTTAAATAAATCAAAGGGTCTGATTTTGATTTTGCTGTAATATAACCCCCATCTGGAAGATGTGAACTAGATACAAAGCAAAGCAAAGTCATGTCGGGGAAAGATCTGTCTCTGGAGTATCCTTGCTGCAAGTTGAAAACTAGAAAGGAAAGGGTCCAAGATAATTGGCACATACTCCAGCATTCTTCTTCCTGTCTTTCAGGAACAAGAGTTCAAAACCAAGAGTTCTCAATAATAGTTCAAATCACAGATGGTATATTGGCAGAGATTTAGAAAATAATGCATTTCTTGTCAATTATACATTGTGTCCCTTATATCAGTAGGGTTACATTAGTTTGATCCCATAGAGGGGGAGAGCAATTAGGGATTCTCAATGTCCAGTCTCTAAAAGTGAAAGGTTACTAACCATCAAGATTTGTGTGTTTGGGACAAAGTAACATTGTGATGATTGCTTCATGTTGTGTATGGGGAGGGGGGGTTGGTTGGTTGGTTTGGGGTTTTTTTGCATTTAAAACTGGTTGCTTTAGTTCAAAGGAAAGAGGTGTATGTAGTGGTAGTGTGGCTGTTTTGGTCCCAGGATATTAGAGAGACAATGTGGGTGAGGTGATATCTTTCGTTGGACCAACTTCTGTTGGTGAGAGAAATAAGCTTTCGAGCCACACAGAGCTAACTTTGGATAAGACAAAATACACAGTGTTTTATAACATTTAAATTGCATTCTTTTAAAGTCAGTTGCACATAGAGCTATTCTAGCTTCACCAGTGCATGCATCCCATTGTTTGTCTGAAAGTGAAATCTTCTTACAGTCCAGGTTAATTTCAGTCCAAGGAAAATCTTTTGGACCCTGAGTGTACGTAAGCTGGTTATATTCCTACAGTCCTTTTGTTAAGGTTATGTATCCTTGAAAAGTACTAAGCAGTGAAAATGGAATTCATGTCCAATGCACCCAACTTTTAAATCAGCAACAAAAATATATTTTGCTCTGTGTTAACAAGATGTATTGGCTTAGCTGAATCACTGCAGCAAGTGCTGAATCATTTATGTGGTGAAGCTCCCTGCTCAGTACACAGAGAACTCTGTTTGTGTGGGGAAAGCTACATATATTGTATAAAATATTCACCTCTGATTCTACCCTGACATGTCTTTCCGGCATAAAAAATAATAGGCTATGAATTGCTTAGCATCAACTATGCTTTCTGTCTGTATGATATGGAAAGACTGTAACTCTGGATAAAGTCCGATTTATAGCCAGTGCAATTGTTCTGAGGCCTAGGTATAATAGTTTTAAATATAATTCAAGGAGCAGGTTTCTCATAAGGGATTTAGGTGTGCAAGTCATTGACCTTCAATAGGACTTCTGAAAATCTTGTGCTCCTAATGGCCTAAGGGATTTATGAAAATCTCCCCCTAACAGTAATATAATATAATAGTCTGTGTAAGCCAGTATCTGTCTAATTCTTCCGTACTGGAAGATTGTATATTATGATTTTATTTCAATGCTCAATGGAATCCACTTACTTCAGTGGGTTTTGGATCCAGTCCTATGTGCACAGTGCTGTTTTGAGGTGGTACAGCACCTCTCCGGCCTGTGGGAACACAAGGAGGCACACAGCCAGTCAATAATAGACATGTGGGAGTTAAATGGAGGACAAGTGACATCAAAGATAGGGACTTTTGTATAAATTAGACTCAACAGTCGGAGTAGTCACACAACCTATTGTATAGAGCCTGCAGAGTACCCAAAGACACAGCATCAATAAACTTGACCTTATAGTGAGCCTTTCACAATCTGCCTGGTTTTAAGGGAATTCTCTCCTTTAAAAAAAAATCCATCTCAAAAGTAAAGAAGTATATTATTTACTTCTTTGTGTTCTAAAATGATACTAGGGAATATGGAAGAGGAATGTCAGGGTTAATTTCTAAAGGTATATTTGCACTTGTTCTACTACGGATTCCTTAAATTTAAGCTATTAATGGGAACTAATATTCAAACACCACTTTATACTAGCTTTAGTAAAGACAAAGAATAATATAATAGCAGAGTAATTTGACAAATGGATTTGGTGTATAATGCAATCTAATGAACTAAAGGAATTGGAGAGCCAAAAAATAATTGATTCTGCTGTGTGAGTTGTGTATTGAAGAGGAATATATAAATTCTTCCAAGGTTAAGTCAAAAATTCTCCAGTAATCTAAAAGAACTCATTCTTTCTTCAATTAGGAAGTTAATCTTAATGAGAAACCAAAACCCCAAAAGATCAATTGATACAAAGCTATGAGATAAAATTAATATAGAGTGGAAATGGTTGAAAAGTTGCCTGTTACATAGGCTTACAGTAATGTGCACAAAATTAATATTATATGCATTACAATGCAACTTGGATGAGCAGACACCCAAAATCAGTTGCACAATCAGTTGGTCTGAGTGCAGAATACGTCATGAACTGACAGTGCCTTTGTTTGCCTTAGTAAACTTTTTGGTTTGGGATGTTCAGTTACTGCATGGTTGAAAAGGGGAAAGGTGGGGAGGGGAATCAGAGTTATAAAGATATTTTCTATTAAAACATTCTTCACAAGAGATTCCACTTTAAACTATCTGCAATCTCAGCCCAGAACTTGGGCCATATTCACGCTTTTGCAAAACTCTCCAAAAGTTGGAAAATTCTGCTGGAAATCTTCATGGAGTTACTTGGTAAGTGGGACACGGTTTGTGCCCCTCCCCCAGAGAATGGGCACCATATCCTGCCCTCTATCCCTATGGATCTGTGTAGACCAACTGCCATATACCTCCCCAAGGCCAGTTGCATCACAGCTCCCTCAGGAGCCCCCATTGATTGATGGATACCTCAAAAACTCAGAGTAATGAATTTAAGCTTAAGTTCCCAGACCTTTCCCAGACCTGAAGAAGAGCTCTGTGTGGCTCAAGAGCTTGTCTCTCTCACCAACAAAAGTTGATCCAATAAAATATATTCCCTCACCCACCTTGTGTCTCTAATATCCTGGAACTAACATGGCTACATCACCACTCCATACAACATGTTTTTATGTAAGAAGGTGTAAGTATGGACACAAGGAAAAAAATCTTCATCTCTGGACTGTTTGGATTCTAACAGGGCAGAATAACTGAACAAGAACATGGAGATCCCCAGAGTTATTCTGGGTAGCCCTGAGAAATTTTGGGAAACTGTCAGATTACAACATCTCTGCTACCATTTGGAATTTTAGACTGTTACTCATCTGTACATGCATTTTTACTTGCTTTAACCTTTCAATAACTCTCATTCCTTTTTCTTAGCCAATAAATCTTTAGTTAGTTTACTACAGAATTGGCTACCAGCATTGTCTTTGGTGTGAGATCTAGGATGCAAATTGACCTGAATGGCTGGTCTCTTGGGACTGGGTATAACCTGGAATATTTTGTGTTTTAATTTTAATTTTAATTTTTTTTTTTTTTGGTGTAAGTGACCATTTAGCACATAGTCGAGATAGCCTGGGTGGCAAGATAGACTGGAGTGTCTCTGAGGGGACCGTCTGTGACTCCATTAGAAGACTATTGTAGTGCTTTAGGAGTTCACATATTATTTGAATTAGTGAAATCTAATTATGGAACATACCACCAGTTTTGGTTGTCTGCCCTGCTTTTGACAGTCTGCCCCGAAGTAGGCACTCACGGTTGAGCCATTCCAGGCATCATGACGGGGAATCCCTGCAGACATTCTCCTAGCAGCAATTTCTAAAAGGAATTTAAGGTAGGGTAATTTTGTAGAGTATGAGTAATGAGTAGGGACAAAGCACGTCAGACGTAGATAGTGGAGTCAGATATTGTAAATATATTTCAGCAAATATTGGATGACTACATGGAATATAATAAGTTAAAGGGTATTATTTGATTTTGTTCTTGGAAATAGTTGGGCGATCGTTAAAGGTCAGATAAATATGATTTTGGGGTTCCCCCCAAACGATTTGTTTTCTTGGGCAAGTTTTGTCAGCCATTGATTCAAAAGGTATATTTTTAAAATATATATAAGTCTCTATGTATGATGAGAGACTACAGGTGAATAAAACAAACAAATGGGAGAAGAAGTTGAATAAATAGTAATGATTAGTATAAGTAATCTCAGCACACTAACAGCTTACATATCCTGTTGTTTCAAGGCTGCAAATAGGAAGTACTGAGGTGTGCATGATGCAAAAGAATGGAAAAGAAAAATTACCTCTGTTTTATTTGTATCTCCCCAAATATGATTGTGATGCTCTACACAGAAGTCAATAGGTGGGCTGCGTTTGGAGACTGGGATTTGCCGAAATAAAGTGCATGGACAAAAATAGGACAAGGACTGTTTTAAAATGTGGCTGATTTTCTAAGCAAGGGTCCCAGAGCACTGGCACAGGGAAGAAGACCAGGCCAAGGTGGCAGAACAGGTTGTTGGCCTAAGGAGGCTCACTAGACCTCAGGTGCAGAGGAGGAGTGAGAATCAGACTCAGGAGCAGGCCCGCCGACGGGGGGGGGGGAGGGGGAAAGGAGGCAATTTCCATGGGGCATGGGCGATTTAAAAGGGCCCAGGGGCCCCTGACCGCTACCAGCAGTGCAACGGGGCTAAGGCAGGCTTCCTGCTCACCCTTGCTCTGCATCACAGCCGGAAGCGGCTGGCACATCCCTGCAGCCACTGGGTCTCCGCGCGCTGCTGCCCTGCCCCTGCCCTAAACGCCGACTCCACAGCTCCCATTGGCTGGGAACTGTGGCCAATAGGAGCTGCAGGGGCGGTGCTTGTGGGCAGCGGTACGTGGAGACACCCTGAGCCCTCTGCCACTGCCAGAAGGATGTACCAGTCGCTTTCTGGAGCTGCCCAAGGAAGCGCCGACCCCTGCACCCCCTCCAGCACCCACACTCCCTCCCAGAGCCTGCACCCCACGCCCCCTCCCGCACACAAACTTCCTCCCAGAGCCCGCACCCCTTCCCGCACCCAAACTCCCTCCCAGAGCCTGCACCTCTCACTCCCTCCTGCACCCAAACTCCCTCCCAGAGCCTGCACCTCTCACTCCCTCCTGCACCCAAACTCCCTCTCAGAGTCTGCACCCCGCACCCCTTCCCGCACCCCAAACCTCTGCCCCAGCCTGGTGAAAGTGAGTGAGGGTCGGGGAGAGCGAGCAACGGAGGGGGGATGGAGTTAGCAGGGGGTGGGGCCTTGGAGAAGGGGCATAACAGGGGCGTGGTCTCAGGGGTTAGACAGTTGGCATAACAGGGGCATGGTCTCAGGGATTAGACAGTAGGCAACCCTACCGGGCGGGCATGTGGAAGCCCTGGCCATGCCGGAAGAGTGCATCCAGCAGCGCATCCAGCAGCTCGCTGGGCACCAGCCAGCGCAGGTGCAGCACTGCCCAAATGTCAGGCGGACTGCGTCCGCAGCTTGTGCATGCTTGGGGGCCCATTGACTGTTCTGCCCAGGAGCCCGGAATTGCTATCAGCAGGCCTGCTCAGGAGGTGGAGAGAGAGAGCTTGCATTGAGGACTTTTTGATACATTTTCAGATATGTAACTCTCTCTAGTGTGTTTAAGAATAAAATGCTCATAGTTAAGAAATTCCTTTGCTAAGCTTGTGTTACTTGCTTTCCTGCCACACTGTCCCTGAAGGGATTAACTAAAAAATCAGAGCTCCCACAATCCAGAGAGCTCTAAGGTCTGGTAAAGTTGAGCATTAGAATAACCATACTGGGCCAGACCAGTGGTCTATCTAATTCAGTATCATGTCTTCCAACAGTAGCCAATGCCAGATGCTTTAGAGGGAATGAAAAAGACAAAGCAATTTTGAATGATCTATCCCCTGTCATCCAGCCCTAGCTTCTGGCAGTTGGAGGTTTAGGGACACCCTGAGTATGGAGTTGCATCCCTGGCCATTTTGGCTAATAGCCATTGATGGATCTATCCTCCTTGAACTTACCTAATTCTTTTTTGAGCCCAATTATACTTTTGGCCTTTACAAAATCCCTGGCAATGAGTTCTACACACAACGCACAGTCATCCTGTGAAAGTTCTTCCTTTTGTTTGTTTTAAGCCTACTGCCTATTAATTTCATTTGGGTGACCCTAGTTCTTGTGTTCTGTGAAGGGGAAAATAACACTTCCCTTTTCATTTTCTGCACACCAATCATGATTGTATAGACCTCTATTTGAATAACTGACTTTTTGGTTCAGTGGCCCAACTGGAGGGGAGGGGGAAGGTGAGAGGGATTTGTTTGTTTGTTTGTTTGTTATGAACTGAAACTGAATTTTGTTTTGCCTATCAGAAGCAAAAAAACAAACAACAAAAATGCTTGGGTCAAACAAAATGTTTTGAATGTCGCTGTGAAAATGTCAGTTTGAAACAACACAGTTCATTTCAAAATAAAATGTCACAAGTTTCTTTATACTCTTTCAAAAAATATTCCTCATTCTTTATTTGGCCAAAATTAGTTGCTGAATTCAACTCAAGTTTGTGAATAGTTTTAGTCACCCTGAAACTGCATTTTTCAGTGAATTTATTATACAACCAAAACATTTCACCCAGATCTAGTTTCTAAGTGACCAGGGGCATGAGAGGGCTATGGTACTGGTTCCAGGATATAAATTGGCGAGACTGGGGGGTCCCAGTGACCAAAGAATGCAGTGGCACAGTGCTAAAAAAAAAAAAAAGGAATGGGTAACCTAACCTAAACTAAACTCCATGTTCCCCAAATGGGAAGTAGGTAAACTCCTTTTACCTCAACTACACTAAAGAAAGAAGGGTGTTGGACACGGGGGCTGCACCTGAAAATATGCCTGAGACCCAGAACTAGGAACAGTGACCCATCTCTATCCACTCCCAGGGGACTTAGCACCATGTTGGGTCGAGCCCGTGGGTCCACTCACAACTAGGGTGACCAGATGTCCCGATTTTATAGGGACAGTCCTGATTTTGGGGTTTTTTTCTTATATAGGCTCCTATTACCCCCACCCCCTGTCCTGATTTTTCACATTTGCTGTCTGGTCATCCTAACTCACAACAGACTGGTGTCAGTCCAGAGAGTGGGACTGGGAAAGGTTATGATAAACCATTCTGACATGAAATGTATTTGTTGAATATAATATGCTTTACTGTTCTCACTAGATATGTAAAGCATATTATATATATATAGATATGAAACAACTTTGGTTCAATTTATAAAAATTAAAATGAAGAGGGGTGTAATTCTTACAAAAAAAACCCTCATGACTAAATACATGAAATGTACAGAATATTTGTGAACTCACTAAAACCTAAAAAAACCCCAAAACCTTCAATTAAATCTCATATTACTTGAAATGGGGGAGATCTAGAGTACTCCAAGCCTTTGAGAATAATACAAAGAACTAATGATGATTGCTTTAGATAAAAAATTAGCAATGTTCACTATCAAATCACAAGCACAAGTTTGTATTGTGCAAAACAATAACTTTATTCCCTTTTGTTTTATAGTATAAAATAAAAAAAGGATATTTTACAATTCTAGAAGTCTCCCAAAAAATCTGTCTCCCACTGTAATGAATCTGATAAGAAGATGGAGAATGATGTGTTAAAAATAAATAAATCAACTTCATTCTCCCATCAGACCATTAGTTTGCAAGCTGTAGGGGAATGGCTTTGAATTTCCTATCTTGGTAATGATTCATAGTAGTGCTATGTTTCCTTTGTGCTTCAACACTTAGAAGGCACATATTTTGTAAGAAATCTTTTTTCAGATTTCTTACCAGACCATAATCTTCTTTCTTTCCCCTTCTAGTCCTCACGTACAGGAGCTTAAAAACGTCCCGTGTGCATTTTTCATTAAGGTCTGCACATACACATGGGAAGTGTAGAATCTCTCAATTTCTGACAGATTAGGAATCTAGTCGGATGAAATTAGAAAGCAGAGTAATAATAAACTATTTGATGTCAAATCCTTTGATTCTCTTTTGATACCAATCATCCTGAAATTCAATCTCTAGTTCCTATTTTGTGCAGTTTAATTTTCTTGAAATAAGGATATTTTTCTTGTCACTGCAAGGCAGATACCAAGAAGTAGAATAGAACTTGTTTATCTTACTCTGAGCTTCACTAGGCTACTAGGGGTTTGTTGGTTGGTTGGTTGGTTGGTTGGTTTTAAGAAGTTTGGAATCTGTAATTTCTCAAAGGCATTTTTTTAACAGAATCTGCTCCATTTCTAATTTCCATTATTATTTCCCATAGGTGATTCTTCTACAGACTTTGAACTGGAGAGAATTGAAGGAAAGAAACTGCCAAAAATGTAGCTAAGGAAGACCTCCAAGGTCTTTAGAAAAATAAGCAATTAAAAAAACTTGTGTTTAGGTATTTTATAAAAAGTTTAAAATCATTTGAGAGTAAAAACAAGCTGATTAAGTCTCAAATATAAGATTTTCAGACTCTATTGGAAGCAGTCTATGCAGATATGCCCAGTTCTCTATCATTGGTTATTTAATAAACTGTGAGGTTAGGGGTATGAGGTGACTTTATGATGCTTATATTGTCCTGTCACCACTGGAAACTTAGGTTGAAATAGTTTACAAGCAAAGCATGTGCTAGATGGTCCTTTCTTATCTCAAGTGAACATTTATTAATGACAAAAACTCACTATGGATTTTGGCATGATTTGCCTTCTCTGTACAAGAATGTCCCAAGACTGAAATTGGAGAGATGCAGATTTCAGTACAAAGTTACATTCACAGTTGGCATGTGGGCTAAAATTTTAGTGTGATTTTTTTTTTTTTTGTATTATGCTTGGCTCTAGGCCAAACCCTTTTGATTTATTATTCCTCCTACCATGACTGTTTAAGAATCTACCATATCTAAGGTTTAATCTTAAGCGAAAAAGAAAAGGTTCCTAGTCTTGTGGTTGAGTGGTAATCTTTGGAATCCAAAAGGCATAAAGGTCCTGCCCACACTCTTAAATGGTGATTTATTTTTTTTACCTGTTTAAGGCGCACGGCTTTCCAAATGTTGTAAACAAATAACAGAGCTCAAATGCTGTCCACACAATAGCTTTTCTGCCATCTCAATCTCCTTTGTGCCTTACCATACTGCCTGACCATGTTTCTGTCAGTGCGTTATGGGGAAAAACTGAACAGCTATCCCCTAGTGCCTCACCAGGGAATAGCGTTCGGAGGACATACGCAATAACAAAGAGCAAATAGTCAAAGTGAAGTGTTTGTAAGCAGCCCATAGTCTAAAACGTTTTCAGCAAGAAATTCAGGGTCAGTTCTCAGACAACTTGATGGGGCATGGTCCTTCCTGGCATGTATCATAATTGAGCCAGTGCCTAGATGTCACAATTTTGCCTAGAGCAATACAATATGGGCTTGTGCAATTCACCCAAACTCTTTTAAACGTATCTGCCAGTTATAGATCATCATCTATCCCTTGGTTCTGCAAGAAACATAGCGTGGGATGATTACAGTTTCTAGTGGCTCCCACTGTTTAAATTACAGTGCCATGGCTTTTCCTCTCCCTTCCTCATTGTTCTCCATAGCTACATACGTATTTTTCTCTTGGTATAAGTTACCTCTTCTATGCAGTAGGATTCTGTTAAGATGGTTGTTAGTCGCTGTGGGAGAAATTCACTCCTGTCCAGAAGGCCAGCACAAAGCTTATGCAGCAATTAAGCTACATTTTGATGGTTTGAGCACTTAATACCACTTGAGTCAACAAAGTAGGGCTTAATTGTGGCTGATGTGGTGCATAGTTCTTATGCTGCTCTTCTGCGCAAGAGTGAATTTCACCCTATATTAATTTATTTTTACATGCTTGATTGGAAGTTTGCTTTTTCCAATATCCATGGAGCAATACAATATCTTCTGAATACACTCCATTGGATTTAGCGATAGATTTATTTTTTTATATATGGTCCAAAATGCTGCCTCAGTTCACCAGTCCCCATTCTTTACAGACCTTTAAAATGGTGGGGGGAGATTGGGAAGGAGTGTTTGTTTTTTAATGTTGTGTTCCTAATTCCCACAGAGGGAAATATATCTCACTGTAAAAAAATATATTTTAAATGTAACTTGGCTAAGGCTACATGATGAGTAATTAACATATCCCTAAAAGTCACACAGAAGGGTTAGATCCAGCTGTTCAATAAATGCAAGATTTCATTTTAGGTAAGTTCAATGATCTGTAAGGGCTTTTTATGTCTAATTTTGCTTTTGTAGGTTTTTCACATTATTGCCTAGGCCATTAAAAATAGAGGGCGGGAAGGGGGAAGTGAGTCCGACTTTGATGCATTTAATAATTAAATTTCAGTGACATCAATGTAATCATTATATCCAGACACTTCCATTGCCCAGGTTAGGGTCTGGAGAATTGGTGCCATGTCTCTGCCTACTGCCCCTCTCACACTGCACCCCATTTTGTCCACTTATTCACAGGGAGGGGGAGAAACAGCAGCCACAGAAACTTTCTGTTCCACACAGGACATGGACACAAGAGTCCTTGCTCTTGCCTACTTCTCTGTACAGTCACTGGAGTGTCCCAAGCCCTTACCTGCTGTTCACACTCATATGCCTGTGTAGTTCTTGGATCTGGTCAGGACAGGAAGCAAAATTGACAATGCCAGTTCCCACATGTATTGTTACAAAACTGATCTGAAAAGCATGTGAGAACCAAGTGTTTCAAATAATTTGGCCAGGGTTGAGCTAAGCATCCAGACTTCTGGGTGCTTATCAAAACCTGAATGCTGAACCTTCTGGGATTTATCCATCATTAGTTTTTTCTAGTTCCCTGGTAATAGTACAAACTGTTTTTGTTATGGTTTTTAAAGGCCCAGAAATTCAGAATGGGATTATCCTGAAGGGTCTGGAGTGACCATTCCCAGAGGAATTTTCACATGTGCTCCTCTGTGAAAGTAGCAAAGTCCAAGCAAACATCACCATGCCTCCTTTCACTCAATGCATTATTATATGGCACCATTGTAACCAGGAAAAAAATAATTGGACCTTTTACTTTGGGAAAATTGTACGGTACACCTCTACCCCGATATAACGCGACCCGATATAACACGAATTCGGATATAACGTGGTAAAGCAGTGCTCCGGGGGGGGCGGGGCTACACGCTCCGGCGGATCAAAGCAAGTTCAATATAACGCGGTTTCACCTATAACATGGTAAGATTTTTTGGCTCCCGAGGACAGCATTATATCGGGGTAGAGGTGTATATGCTCAACTTATTTATAATTCTCCCGGTATTGGGTATATATGAAACATGCAAACTTTTTCTGTTGGCTCATCAGCCATTGTTTTTTCTTACTTGCTTGTTGCCTAGTCAGTTGCCATTCCCTTGCTAGCAAGCAAAAGGATTTTTTTTTTTTTTGCATTTATTTCATTACTTGAAGAGCAAAGGCCAAGCACAGCTTCTAAAGGAAAATGGAGCTTGAGAAATTTCTTAAAGGGAAACAGGAGGCTCCACAACAGAATTCAAAAGAGCTAAATGTGTGTTAAAGCGCATACTGGTGTGGTTGGGCGGTAGCATATAGCACAGCCATGGAAACTATCAAGAGAACACTACCCTTTTTTGATTCACTTGTAATTAGTGCTGTGAGCAACAGGAAATAATCATGTTGCCTCACTAAGTGAGATTACTGCTGGGGATGAGTAAAACATTGCTTTTTTTAGTCATGCACAACCTCAGTAGAGCATAAGTATGCCCCTTTAACATTCCAGAGAATATTTCAGAGAATGTTGCTCAGATTAAATTCTGGTGTTTATGTGATAATATTTTTTAATTGTTTAAGTGTTTTGGTTACTAACAAGACAAGAAGCTTTTTTGCACTTGACTCTTTCAGGGATAAAGCCTTTTTAAGTAAACCAAACCTATTTTAAAATCCATTCTGGCATTTACTACATCCGGTTTTTGTATAAGGAAACACAGCAACAGTTGCTTACATTTTAATAATAACTGGCCTGAATAACTTTATATACAATGAAGACAAATCTTTCAACTGAACTTTATTTACACATTTGACCAGATTCATTTTTAAATGTATTGTCTGCCATTCATAACTCGTACTCATTCTAATTAAGATATAAATTGTCAGCTCTCCTGGTTTCTAGCATATCCCTCTCCAGTGAAGAGAGAGTGACTATTTTATAACTTTCAAAGACTAAGCCTTTGACAGATTATCAGGAAAGTTATCGAATGTAGGATATTTAATATTGAAGGGAAAATATAATGTGATTTCTTTCTTTTCTTATTCCAAAAAGACAGATGAAATGTGTTGAAATTAAGAATCTTACATTATGCTATGTTGCAATATTCATGGAGAGAAAAGGGGAAAAGTTCCTTTTTTATTAAAATTTCAGAAAAACCATTTATCTCATAGCAAATTATTACTCTTGTCTCTCAAGTACTGATAAATATTTAAAGGAAAAGTAATTTCATTATGTTACTTTTACTTTGTGTCCTGATATATGTTTAATTTTGTGTCAGTTCTGTCACTCGTGTAAGAAGAATATTACTAAAATATAAAAATGACTACTTATTGAAATACTACATTGCACACTGATTGGCAAATTCTACTGTCACACCATAGTGAATCTGAAATAGCTGTCTTTATTTCAGTAATGGTACTCTGAATTTACCAGTGTAAATGAGGACAGAATTTTGTCCACTCTCAAGGAATTTCCCCCCTCAAATAATATTAGAGCTGAAATACAACTGTGAAATTTGGATTCAGGATTAGACCTGATCTTCCCCCTCTCCACCCACCCCCTACCCCAATTTATGGGGTTTTGGAGAGGGGCCATAAAGTTTAGATCCAGATTTGGCCTTACCCAAAATTTCTGATACAGCGGTTTGGATTTAGGTTTCCAGTTCAAGATTATCTCTAATAAGGCACTTTGTATAATAATTGATTTTTTGTTTAAACAAATAGGTAGAAATGGGGCCTCTTTCTCTAAAAGCTTTGTGGATGGGATGAATCCACTTGGTAACTATCTGATATCAAATAGTTGCTGCACTGGTTGCCATTATAATGTTAACATGAAGTTGCCATGCAGTGGCTTCTGAAATACCACAGTTTGCCCCCTATATTTGAAATAAGAGGTTGTTATTGTGGTAACTCGAATCCTGTGTCTGTTGGCAAATGCTGACTTTTTATTAATGATGATTGCTGCATCAGCATTTGTTGCATACTGAATACAACTGTAAGTAATGTCCTGTGAACGCTGTGCACAGCACAGTGTCAGTGAGATTTGGAGTCAGCTAGAGAAATCCATTAGTAAATATGGCTGTTAGAGAATGGAATCAGTTTATAACCTGTGCACATGTCTATGGCATGCAGGACAGCTCGTAGTTGATGAAAATGGAGACTTAGTGTTTGATTCTCCACTGCTTTTCAGTCATTTACAGCTGTGTAAGGGGGTTGTAAGATGCTACCAAATCAGAATGATAGTATTTTTACACCCAACTTTCATTCACTGTGCACAAATGTGAAGGTGAAGGACAGAGAAGCAGAACTTACGATTCTGTGGATTCATGGGAAGTTGCAAAACTAGACAAGATGAGTAAAGGAAGGTGAAGTAATTCATCATGACTCTGCTCACATGGAGAAGACTAGGATGTGATAGCCAATGAATACAATCTACTGTACTTTATTTATTTTGGATGTGGCTAGGCCTTCCCTATCTATCTATCTAATCTTGGACAGAAATTTGTTTTCAAATAAGTTTAAATACAAACAGTATGTCTACACTGTAATTAAACACCCATGACTGGCCCATGTCAGAGCTCGGGCTGTGGGGCTATTTAGTTGCTCTCGGAGTCCCAGAGCTCAGGCTCCAGCCTGAGCCCAAACATCTGCACCACAATTAAACAGCCCTGTAGCCTGAGCCCTGTGAGCCCGTCAGCTAACATGGGCCAGCTGTAGGTGTTTAATTATAGTGTAGAAACACCCCAAAAGTGCCCTGGTTTAACTAACATTGTTTTCTTTGTAGATTTGTTTATGGGGTCAGTTATCAAATCAAACTGAATCTCTATAAACCAGTTGTAAATCAGCAGAAATGTGTCCACACATACACACACAGAGGATTGAATGTATTGAACTAAATCGATTTAAAAACCAATACTGATTAAACTGTGGTAGCCTAAATTCTCCTTGTGATTAGTCTCCTGCCTGTATCATTTTATTTATACTGTGCCAAATTCTGTAGTACAGAGACAAAATTCAATGGTAAGTTTTTCTTTAGTAAGTGTTAACAATTTGTTCCTTCAGTATTTTCTACAACAGCAACATTTCAAACAGCAATGTATATTACCAAAACTATGAGACAGAATTTCATTTTAATTTCAGTGCTACTGTATTTTCCAGTACAATGAATCAAACAAGTTTTAAATCAGATGTTCAGTACCTATTCAGTAAAGTATTTGATCTGTTAATTACAAAAGGAAAATTAAAATGAGAAAAATGCATTCATTTTGAAATGTTGAATGTAGAAAAGAAAAATGAAAGTTCCCTTTAGTTAATATCCTAGATAATTTAATTCCTTCCAGATGGTTATCTATGATGAACATGTCATCTTCAATATGGAATAATCTTAGAGCCCAGTTTGTTTATTATTTGATTGTAATAATATTCACAGCCGTGGTAGCAGCACTAAATATATAATTTAATCATCTGAGATTAGAGAGAATTTGAAATAGACCATGATTCATAGAGTTTCTAAATTTACTTTTTGGAAATTTAACTGTTAGCATGGTCAATGAATTCATTGGTGGAAACACTGAGTAATAGAGTATTGTTTGAGTTCCAAAACTGTAGGAGATATGATCATCTGGATTTTGGCCTTGTTCTGAGTGAACTTTTAAGGGGGAAGGGCCTTTCAGCTGTGCTGATCTCCCTTTCCGGTAGTAATGATATTCAAATTGGCTCGGGTAATAAGAAAAATAGACTTAAGCTTTAATCCCCAGGCTCTCCTAGGAGTCTCAAAAAAGAGAACACTCTCCCCACTGTAGTCAAAGAAACAGTTTCATGTACTGCAAACTGTGGTTCTTGATGCAAAATGCCATGTGTTTCCTATTAGCTGCTGAGTGCCCTCAGTTCCCATTCAGTACCGCAAGTATGGAATGCTACCTGTTATTATTGAATGTGACCTTCAGTAAATGGAAGATTTAAATCATGACAGATCTGCTAGGGAACTTTGATCCCAATGGCATGCCCATTTAAATTCACTTCTTTTATTTTGAAATGACATTGGAACTGTATGCTACATTTCTCCTGGCCATTCAGGAGGTAAATTTTATAACTTTCTTAAAGACAATGACAATATTAATCTGTTAGGATTGTGGATTTATATTGAATAAAAAATATTTTGCAGAAAAAGTGTAATGTTGCCAAAACTCATTCAAATACAATTAAGTTTGCTCACATATTGATAACAAAACACCACAAGCCTTTAGTTCTCCCAAATTATAGTGTTTTCTACAGCACAAAGCTAATTTAACGTGTGGAACTATATATGTAATAGTATAAGCATAAAAAAGAAACATCATACCTATCTACCACTAACTCATCCTGCAATCAATGGCCATGTTTATAGCCTTCTTCAGCAATGAACCTGCTTTCATAAAAACAGACATTTCAGATACCAATATAGTCAAGTAATAGGTAGAAGCCGAAGGAAATGAAAGATAGTAACAGAAATTGGCAATTTGTCATGTGATGATCCTACATTTGACAGATCTTCCTCATGATCTTGCATTTGACATTTGCATCTTTGTTTTATTAATAAAGTGTACTTGTACAGCACTTCTATCTTCATACTAAGCCAGATATATTAACCCAATGCAGTTAGAATATTTGGTTTTTATTCTCTGTTCACTGAAACAACTGATCTATTGTGTTGCTGCAGGCACTTAAAGATAGATATTTTCTTCACAACATACAGAAAGCCTGGTACCATAACAATTTTATATTTATATACCTTTCATAATTAAAGACATCAAACACCTTTAACTATGGGCTAAAATCTTCTCATTTACAGCAGAAGGGCCACTGAAATCTCTAGAATACAGTAAATGAAGGTTGTAACTGGGGGTTTATTTTGACCTTGTATCTGATCACACACACATCATTTCACTTACCAATGACAAGCAGCCAAGTCTTTTGTGGAGCAAGGGAATTGTTAAACAATTTAAAATAATGTTATGTAACAGTTTAGCTCTGATCATTGAAACTGAAGGGGAAATTTAGGTAAGCAGAATAACCAACACTGGAATTTGGCTAGGATATCATGGTTAACAATGTGCCTCTCCCTACTTGTCTTTTATTGCATTTTCCTTCCACCTTCTCCATTTTATAAAGCCGGTGTTGCCCACACAGCCCCTATCGCCATGCTAGGGTACTGGTTTCATCTAACGTATTTCCAACATCACTTTTTAAAATATCCTGGGCTTTCCTTAGAGGTTTCATGTCAAAGTATTGCCTCTCCCTGACTCTGCTTTATTCATGAAATAAATAACACTCAAAGGCAACGTGAACGCAGGCCCCAGCCATAGAAAAATGGCAGCAGCCTCAGCATGTTGTACTTTGCTGCTACAGTATGTACAGTACTTAAATTGCAGATTGTTAAGGTTTCCAAGCCAATAATTGTTAATGAATATAAAGATGCAAGTAAGGGCATCTTTACAAAGTAGTCACTGTTGGGTGATTGAATTAAATCTGTGACATTGTAATTCGAGTAAAGATTTCTCAGAGGCTGGTGAAGCAAATGCAGGCATGTGTAAAACCAATGTAGCTTACAAGAAAAATGTGCTTGAGAAGAACATACAAATTGCAAGTCATCAAAAAGGTTAATAGAATCTGGAAAATAGCTATTAAAGATAACGAAAGGTAACAGGAAACAAGGAAATCACATACATTTCCTTTCCAGTTGTCATTGTTAAATCTGTAGAAAATGATAAATGATGATTTTTAGGGAGATAAGTTTTTAAAAACATCAGAATTGTCATTTCATGGTCTACAGTTTTCAACAGATCACCACATGAAGCACATTGCCTGTCACTGATGTGCAGCATAGCCTATCTCCATTTTAGATGCTGCACTTGTGCCCCACATGCCCCTAGAAAAATGGCTAACAGCAAAATAAATGTATTCTTTAAAATTCAGAGATGAATCTGCTGCTACATAAAGAAAAATAAACACTTGAAAGCGAATTAAACAATTGACTCTACAATGGCAGCTCTGGCAAGTGTGTTAATTGGATACTTCAGTATAGACAAACTTATCCTGATTGTTGCTCTTTTTATTTTAAATAAAGCAAAAGAATAAAGTCAAATGTCAAAGGATGCCATAATTATAAACAACAAATATATTAACACAGGTAGGGTTATTCTAAAAGTAAATGAGATCAACTCTAAATTAAGGGAAGAGAAGTGAAAGAAATGTCAAAATGTAGGTAAGTATTTTGCTAACATCAAATCTTATTGCAGAAGGCAGTTTTATACAGCACAATGTCAGAAAGTGTGCCTTATTTTGAACACAACTCTGTGAATGAAAAATATTCACATCAAGGATGCAACTTTTGTCATGTACCTTATTAGAATAGCAGTTCAAATGGAGAAATGCTTTAGGTGGATTAAAGACCCCTGGAGATACTATATGAAGCTAGAATCTTTGCTACAAGCCTTTTATCCTTTTTATCCCTTACATATTTTCTCCATGTTCATAACAAGTCAGGCAATAATGCTTTCACGTGCCATCAATACCCTTTGGACTCTACTGTGCTAAGTTGACTGAGGACAGCTTTTCTTGGTAACATTTGTGTTCTTCTTAAACACCTTTCAAATTCCCAGGAAAGCTGGATTTTCAGTAGCGCTGAGGATTTGTAACAAGTTGTGTCTGCTTCATGTCATATTATAATAAATAAGTAGTCCCGTTTATCTGGATTAGTAAATTACATTTCCAGGTAATAGATAGGCTTATCTTTTATAGACTATTATATTTAGATTTGTCTACATTTTGTCCTATTATAATATTCCAATTGCACAAATTAAATATCAGTGGCCAAGAATTTAACTGATAAATATGTTTGCAACCAGGAACCAATTAATGCCAACTGGCAAGGGGCACAGAGCGGATGCCTAGAGGTAACGGGGTCTCCAGAGTCTGGCATTTACATTCTAGCTCACCAAAAGAATGTTATGTGAGGTCTCTGATGAAAGCCTGTGTTGCTCTGGTCTTCGATGTCATTGTCACATGAATGTGCATATACTATGTAAGGAATTACGTACATATACTGAAAATATGTTCTGAAAGTCTGCCTAGGGACAGGTCACCAGCAAAGAGGAAAAACAGGTTTTCTGTCAGACAAGAAATGATTACTTATCTGGCTGTTTAAATGTAAAATACATATTGCATAGTTCACAGTGGGTTGCCTCTCACCAGCCTGAACCAAATACAAATGAAGTACTATGAGAACTTCAAAGAAAAAATCTAACAGCAAGGGGCTCGGTGGGAAGAGAACCATATCTTGAGGTGCACATGAAAGGTTTCCTCTACTATTTTCAGGGAACAAAGAAGACACCCTACCATTCTTCGCTAATGAAGTAAATGGACCATGAGTCTGCTTCATGTAAAAGGGGTCTCAATCAAGGTTGGCTGAAAACCCCGGTGAAAGAACTTTGGGTGAGATAACCTTCTTTAGACAGGAACTAACCCGTTAGTTAGCTTAGGGTATGTCTACACTACGGGATTAATCCGAATTTATATAATTCGAATTTTGGAAACAGATTGTATAAAGTCGAATGTATGCGGCCACACTAAGCACATTAATTCGGCGGTGTGCATCCATGTACCGGGGCTAGCGTTGATTTCCGGAGCGTTGCACTGTGGGTAGCTATCCCATAGCTATCCCATAGTTCCCGCAGTCTTCTCCGCCCATTGGAATTATGGGTTGAGATCCCAATGCCTGATGGGAACAAAAACATTGTCGCAGGTGGGTCTGGGTACATCCTCTCCCCTCTCCAGGGAAGCAATGGCAGACAACCATTTCACGCCTTTTCCCTGGGTGAACAGTGCAGACGCCATACCACGGCAAGCATGGAGCCCGCTCAGCTCAAGACAGCAGTCATGAACATTGTAAACACCTCGCGCGTTATCATGCAGTTTATGCTGAACCAGAACCTGCAAAACCAGGAGGTGAGGAGTAGGCTACGGCAGCGCGGCGGCGAGAGTGATGAGGACATGGACATGGAATTCTATCAAACCGCGGGCCCCGGTGTTTTGGAGATCATGCTGTTAATGGGGCAGGTTATAGCCGTGGAATGCCGATTCTGGGCCCGGGAAACAAGCACAGACTGGTGGGACCGCATAGTGTTGCAGGTGTGGGACGATTCCCAGTGGCTGCGAAACTTTCGCATGCGTAAGGGCACTTTCATGGAACTTTGTGACTTGCTTTCCCCTGCCCTGAAGCACCAGAATACCAAGATGAGAGCAGCCCTCACAGTTGAGAAGCGAGTGGCGATAGCCCTCTGGAAGCTTGCAACGCCAGACAGCTACCGGTCAGTCGGGAATCAATTTGGCGTGGGCAAATCTACTTTGGGGGCTGCTGTGATGCAAGTAGCCAAAGCAATCACTGAGCTGCTGCTACGAAAGGTAGTGACTCTGGGAAATGTGCAGGTCATAGTGGATGGCTTTGCTGCAATGGGATTCTCTAACTGTGGTGGGGCGATAGATGGAACCCATATCCTATCTTGGCACCGGAGCACCAGGGTACCCAGTACATAAACCGCAAGGGGTACTTTTCAATGGTGCTGCAAGCACTTGTGGATCACAAGGGACGTTTCACCAACATCAACGTGGGCTGGCCGGGAAGGGTTCATGACGCTCGCGTCTTCAGGAACACTACTCTGTTTAAACAGGTGCAGCAAGGGACTTACTTCCCAGACCAGAAAATAACCGTTGGGGATGTTGAAATGCCTATAGTTATCCTTGGGGACCCAGCCTACCCCTTAATGCCATGGCTCATGAAGCCATACACAGGCAGCCTGGACTGGAGTCAAGAGCTGTTCAACTACAGGCTGAGCAAGTGCAGAATGGTGGTAGAATGTGTATTTGGCCGTTTAAAAGGTCGCTGCCACTCGTTACTGACTCGCTCAGACCTCAGCCAAACCAATATCCCCATTGTTATTGCTGCTTGCTGTGTGCTCCACAATCTCTGTGAGAGTAAGGGGGAGACCTTTATGGCGGGGTGGGAGGGTGAGGCAAATCGCCTGGCTGCTGATTATGCGCAGCCAGACACCAGGGCGATTAGAAGATCACACTAGGAAGCGCTGCGCATCAGAGAAGCTTTGAAAACCAGTTTCATGACTGGCCAGGCTACGGTGTGAAAGTTCTGTTTGTTGAAAACCCGCCCCCTTGATTGACTCATTCCCTGTAAGCAAACCACCCTCCCCCCTTAAATCACAGCTTGCTTTTAAAGGAAATAAAGTCACTATCGTTTAAAAATCATGTATTCTTTATTAATTGATTATAAACATAGGGAGAGAACCGATAAGGTAGCCCGGGTGGGGTTTGGGAGGAGGATAGGAGGGAAGTAAAAGGCCACTGAAAAAATTCAGTATAATGACAGCCTTTTGGTTGGGCTGTCCACTGGGGTGGACTGGGAGGGTGCACGGAGCCTCCCCCCCGCCACGTTCTTACACGTCTGGGTGAGGAGGCTGTGGAACATGGTGAGGGGGGAGGGAGGTTATACAGCGGCTGC